>NC_092128.1:96413683-96776183 GCF_043159975.1 Macaca nemestrina
GGGTGAAATCACTTTAACAACAGATAAAATATCGGCACTGCTGTTGATGCAGGGACCAGACCAGCTAAATCTAACCCCTGTGGGTTTTCAGATCTGACCTAATCCTCATCATTAAAACCAAACTCTCATCTACTTCAGACTGTGGCCTAGCCCAGAGTTCATTTTAAATCCCAGGACCAATGGCTTTGCCAATATTTTATGTGTTCCCTGGGTAACTCTTGGAAGACTGCATTCAAGAAGCAAACAGCTCTGACAGTGGCTATCATCACTTATAATGAATCCTTCGGTGGCCTCCCTACCTGCCAAATTCAGTGTAAACTCTTAGAATGCATCGAGGTGCTCCACAAGAGGGCCTCCTTTTTTTTTTTTTTTTTTTTTAATCTTAACTCCTATAGTTCCTGCTCCTTCAGCCAACCAGCCTACTCCAGTTGCCCCAAACATCCCCTGCTCCATGTGGCCTCTTGGCCTTGTTCATGCTGGTGCTTTTGCTTGCACGTCTTTGTAGCCATGCTGCCTGTTGTGATCACATCCTTTCTGGAAGGCCCAGCTCCCTTGTGAAGTCTTTGTTCTTTCTACAGTTACTCTCCCCATTCTGAACCCTCACAGCATTTTGCCTATACCTCTTCTAAAGCAGCTGTGACAATTATTTGGGAACCGGCTTCTATTCACTAATTAAAATTTTAATATTCATGATTATTACCAATTACTTACTTACTGGGGTTTCCTAATGCCAGGCATTGTGTTAAGTGCTTTGTACACATTAACTCATTTAATCTTCATTACATCCCATAAAGGATGTAAAAATGAAAATAATAATAACCTACCTCATTGGTTTATTGTGAGAATTGAATGAGGACTTCATGAAAGTTCCACGCTTCTGAGTTCCATGCCTGTGAGCCTGGCAGGTTGTGAGTCCTCAATACATGTTTGCTATCACCATCATCATTATTATCATCACGATCATCATCATTACCATGATCATCAAATCCATTTTACAGAAGAGGAAACTGAGTCTCAAAGTAATTTACATCTAATTACACCACTAGTAAAAAGTGAAACTTGTATACTGTGTGAATTACTGCCTTATAACACATTTTAATGTAAATCCTTTCAGGGCAGACATTGGATGAACACATCTTCATACCCCTTTAGAGCTGAGCACAGAGCCTGACCCAGAAGCAGCCTATAAGCATATGATGAATAAATAAGGCCCATCAAAAACTGTCAGATCTTGCTTGGTGGTTTCCACCAACTGCCATCTAATAGTTTATTTTCCTGTGTGGGGGGAAAATGTACACACCTGGTATAGGCTTTTCTGCATATAGGTTTGAATATAGGTTTCCTACTTGTCAATCCTTTCAAATGACACACCTTCCTTACGCTATTAAAAATGTCCTCTTCCAATGCAGGATGTAAACAAACCCAACTATTTTCACAATTTTAACATGAGCAAAGTATGTATTCATGGTCCAAACTCTGCAGCCGTCCTGCCCAGACACATGCACATGAGTGAATGGACATGAAGTGCATTAAGCACACCCACACTTTTCTCCTGTCTCCCTCATCTTGTAGTTTCAGCTCAGGCTGCTTAGGTTTTGTTTATGTTGCCATAAATTAAAGGGCATGCTTTTTACATGTCCTGAATACATTTCACTCAAGATGACAGAGTATGGGAAAAGTGGTTTCCCTAACCCTCTCAAATGTCCCTCTCAAATGTCACACGGAGGAGCGTGCTTCGCAGCCAGGCACCCTGATACCTGAACAGGGGCATGACCATCTGAAATTAATACATGATCAACAGCAAGCTGCCCATCGGCCAGAGATGGAGGGAGATCATTTTCACCAATGCATGACTGAAGCCTCTCACCCCAGGCAATGGTGCACCTCTCAGCTAACCATGAAAATCGGTCACATATGTCTCCTGCTCTCTTATGCAGCTGCGATTTGGCCACAATATTTCAATTTGTTTCACCAACATTTTCTAAGTGACCTATGACTTCATCATAGTCCCAGATAGTCCCCTTGTGCAGAGCCCCCACACAGAGGCCTGAAGTCAACAATAATTGCCGAATCTCAAATATCCAGGGTCCCACCCATCCTGGCTTGGCCCCCATTGTGCTGAAACCAGGTCAGATCCAGGGCTCTCAGCCACACTAGGAAAACTGCTGAGACCAAGCTGCTTGTCCAAGAGGAGAGGCTAAAGGTTAGTATCTAAGGGTGAAAAAAACCCCACCCTTCTTACAGAGGTATGTTTTATACAGCATGGTGATTACAAAAGTAACATGTACACAAGATGCATGCATTCATCCCACCTAATAAAAATGCAAAGATTGTGATTTTCTGTAGGTCATTTTATTTGACCTCTCTTCACCTTCACAGCAATCAAATTGTCCTGGTGTCGTTATCCCCACTTTACAGATAAGAACACTGAGGCTCAAAAAGTTTGAGTCATGTGCCTAACGTTATTCAGCCCATTAACAGTAAAGTCAGGACGCAGATGTTGGTTATGTGAGTTGAGCCAGGAACCATTTTATGTGTTAGGGGCAGAGGGAAGCTCTGGCAGTGGTAGTCAACCATGGTATCACCTGAAAATCACCCAGAGATCTATAAAAATTAACACCCCCCTCATGAGTGTCCCTGACCAACCCCAGACCAATTGCATCAGAATCACTGGGGGAAAGGGCTCAGATACGGTTATTGCATTAGTCAGGGTTATCCAAAGAAACAGAACCAATAGGGTGTGTATATATAGAGAGAGATTTATTTTAAGGATTTGGCTCACTTGATTACGGAGGCTGACAAGTCCAAAGTCTGCCAGGTAGGCTGGCAGGCTGGAGACCCAGGAGAGAGTTAATGTTCCAGTTCAAGTCCAAAGGTCAGTCTTTCATTCTATGCAGGCCTTCAACTGACTGGATGGGGCCCACCCACATTAGGGAGGACAATCAGCTGTACTCAAAGTCTATTGATTTAAATGTTATTCTTATCCAAAAACACCCTCACACAAACATCCAAAATAGTGTTAAACCAATCATCTGCACACCATGACCCAGTAAAGCTGACACATAAAATTCACCATCACGGGTATTTTTAAAGCTGCACAGGTGCTTCCACTGTGCAGCCAATGTGGAGAGCCACTCATCTGTCATTTCACATACTCATCACTGTCTCCAACCTCTTCAGAACCAGAATCCACCTAACCATTAACAAATTGCCCAGGATAGAGAGAGACAAGGCATCTGTCCAAACCAGGTACTGCTTCTTTTGTGGAAATTAGCAGAGTGGTTTCTGTGGGAATAGCCAAGTGGTACATTTGGAGTTCTGCTAGAAGGTAGGCAGAGCAATCGTATCATGTGCAGGCCATTTTGGCTGCAGGTTGCAAATGCTTTCTGGTGAATGGCCAGTAGGTAGTCTCTTTATTCTCTTCTCTAAGCCCTCTCAAAGCAGAATTCCCTATCTTAGAGGGAAGGTTTAATTTTTACAACTTGAAAAAAGCCAGAATGAAATGGTTCATTTGCACCTGGCCTATGGCTTGACAAGAAATGCTGGAGGCTAGTGTTGAAAGACAATAAATCTTACCAAGATGGCAGGAAAATTTGTAGCCGGAGCTGGACAAAGCATCTTCTATAGCAGTGAATTCAGAAAAGCTGATAGGACTGGCTGATAGTATATTTGCAAAATTTAGAAGCCCCTCTCTTGTTGGCTGAGAAAGTTTGAAAGTACAAAGCATTATGCCACTGAAGCATCAAAAGGCAGTATGCTTGTCTTATTTAATTTGGTTTTAAGCATCAAAACTTTGGTATTTTGTGGTGCATTGTTTTGGAAACATTGAGATGCATTTTACATAAGCTTAATTAACTCAGAATAAGTAAAGAGATTCACAGCAGCAAATCATTTGCTGGAAGACGGTTTTTTCGGGTCAGGATCCCTATTGCAGCACAGGAATGCCTCCCGGGAATCTGAGCATGAATCCTAGGTGACATACTCCTCCCAGCTGCCCCCTAGGATGCAGGTACTGCCACTAGGTCCAGGCTCAGAGATGCCTACCGAGTTGCCACTTTCTCCTTATAGAATTCTTTCTCTTCCCATTTCTTTTTCTGGCTTAGTCCTCTTTTTGTTCACTTCAGTTTATAACACAGATGTTAGCTAATAATGATTTTTATCTTGATCCTCCAACATCCCAAAGGGATATTTTAAAAGGGACTTTTTCTATGATAAAATGGCAGGCCATAGGATCATTCCAGCAGGTTGGGGAAAGAGATTTGGGAAGGAGATGTATTAGAAGGCTTAAATTATACCACGTGACTGGTTCTCATGGCTTTCAGTTATAACTCACTGTAACTTTGCCACCGGTTATGGCTGAATTGTGCCTCCTCCCTGAAAAAAGGATATATTGAAATCCTAACCGTCAGTACCTCAGAATGTGACCTTATTTGGAAACAGGGTGATAAAGTTAAAATGAGGTCATTAGGATGGGCCCTGCTATGGTTTGACTGTGTCTTCTCCAAAATTTAGGTGTTGAAACTTAATGGCCAATGTGATGAAATTAAGAGGTGGGACCATTAAGAGGTGATTAGGCCATAATGACTCCTCCCTCAAGAACAGAATTAAATCGCTATTAAAAGAGGCTTAATACAGCATTCAACTAGCCTGCCCTTCCACCTTCCACCAAGTGAGAGCACCACATTCCTCCCCTCCAGAGGGTGCAGCATCAAGGCACCATCTTGGAAGCAGAGAGCAGCCTTCACCAGAAAACCAAACCTAGCAATGCCTTGACCGTGGACTGACCAGCCTCAAGAACCATAAGAAAGTAAATTTCTGTTCTTTGTAAACTACTCTGTCTCAATTACCCTGTTAGAGCAGCACAAAGTGGACTAAGATAAGCCCTATTCCAATATGACTGGCGTCTTTATAAAAGGGGCAAATTTGGACATACGGACAGACACACAAAGATAGAAGATGATGTAAAGACCAGAGAACATATGTGAAGATGAAGGAGTGGATGATGCATCTGCAAGCCAAAGAATGCCAAGACTGCATGAAGCTAAGAGGCAGACATGGCACAATCCTTTCCTACTGCCTTTAGAGGAAGAACAAACCTGTTGACACCTTCATTTCAGATTTCTAGACTCTAGAATTGTGAAGCAACAAATTTCTGTTGTTCTAAGCCATCCATTTGTGGTTCCTTGTCACAAAATTTCTGGGAAACTAATATACCACCCAGTTTTACCTTGTAGCCAAGGCTCTTGTATCAATTGTCTATTGCCGCAATAAAGCAGCACAACAAACCACCACAAAATTTCAGTTGCAAACAACAACAAACACTAGTCAAACTCATCAAGTCCGTAGGATCCAGCTAACTTGAACTGAGCTCAACCAATCTTTGCTAGGCTTTCTTAAGAGGTCTCTGTCAGCTGCACATCAATCCATCAATTGTTCCTGCCAATAATAGTGGCTTTCTCATCATGTTGGCTGGTTGCTAGGTGATATAGGTTGGCCTTAACCAGAATGACTGGGGCGACTCGGCTTTTTTCACCTATCTCATTTTCCAGCAGGCTAGCTCAAACATATTTCTCTCAAGGCAATAGCAGATGGCAAGAGCACAAGCAGAAATAAGCAAGTACCTTTTCAAGCCTCCATTTGCATGATGCATGCTAACATCCAATTATTCTGAGTAAGTCATGTGGCTGGGTCCCTTGTAGAGCACTATAAGATTAAAGGACTATGGGTCAGAGAGGGGTATAGAATAAGGGCCCTTAATGCAATCAATCTACTATAGCTCTGATTTCAGTGTAAAACTCTCAGAAATAGGGCAGTAAAGTACTCCCTGAAAAAGCCCCTAGCATTTTTTCTGTGCTTGGACAAGTCTATCTTGTTCATCACAGCACCTTTATCCAGCTATTCATTGTTCATAGGGATTGACTCTAGGCTAAGAACTCTAGAGTATACAGAAATAAGTAAGGATTAGGTCCTACCAATATAGACATAACAGCCATGAACACAAAAAGTGTCAGCATGATGAGGACCTTAAGAAGGACCAAAGAGGTACCAATAAGTTATCACAGGGCTGAGATTGCCAAATACCACGATCTGCAGAAGGGTCTAAACCCATAGTAAAATTATCAGAAGTCTAATGTGAAATGATGCAAAAAAAATGTAGACAGATTTTTTTGGTAGCATTAACTCTGTTCTACCTTAAAAACTATTGTTTATTCAGAAATCATATCCTTCCTGCCTTTGAAATTAACACATTAACTTTTATAAAATAGAAAACAGTTTTGTTTGTGCATTTTTAAACATTATTCCTTGGTAAAATAAAAGTTCTCAATCCAAAATCTATCCTTCCCAAATTCCCAAGTTGTTTCTTGATTTTACCCCAATAGTCTGTGCATCATAGCTAGATAGAAGGGAGTGAACACTTTCAGAGGAATCATTCCACAGAAAAGGGATCATCTGAGGCAGGCCTTGAAGGGTGTGCTGGATTTCAGGACATGGAAATGACTATGAATGGAATGGAGCCTAGAAAAGGTGCATGGTGCGGAGGAAGGCTAGGGCATCTCTATTCACAGTCAAGAGTAAAGTTTATCTGGGAACCCTCGAGCAGCTGAAGTTGCTGGAGGCAGGGTTCCTTGAGAGCAACAAGCATCACCTTGAGGTCCATCTTCCCTTCCTTTAGCAGGCCTGTTTTGACCAGGCTGCAACTGACTCCTGGAGATTGTCTCCAGCCACACATTTTGAAGGTTTCTCACCGTTGCTACAGGCTATTGGTCAATTTGCCTCTATTCCTGCTCCATCTACCAGTGGCGCTTACTGGAAATCAGCTTTCCATACCCTTCCTTCCAGTTGCTGCTTCTCCTACTGACTGGATGAGACTGAAGCTAATTTTTTTCTGTCCTGAACCATCTGCTCACTGGCATTCTTCAGGGTTGTCCTATTGTGATCCACCCCAGTAGGCATCCTTGATGCAAAGACCACATTCTCATCTCAACTGAGCAAGAATAACAATAGAAATTATAATATTATTTATTTGATATTAAATCAAAGCACAGCTACAGAACAGAACTCTTTAGACCCAAGTCAGTCTGATTCAAAAACTGGTGCACTCCGCCATCTCCCCATACGCACACATGTACATACTACAATAACCTCCTTGATGTTTTCATTGCCACAGATACTACTGAAAAAGTAGAGTAGGCCCAACATCCTAGTTACTACCCAGCCCTAGTAGCCCAGGTTCAAACATCACTTGGGAATCATAGAATTGGATAGTTTTCTTTTCAGCTAGAATTTTGAGGTTGGGTTTAGATTGGAAATCACCTCTGTTCATCTGGAGTAAGGGCTTTTAATACTTTTTGACAGTTTATACTTTGGAGCTCTGTGGCTCAGAGTTACCATCAAGGGGCCACTGCATGAAGTCCCACAGAATTTAGTGGAGTTGGAGGATGGAGAATTCCATTGTCCTCATTTCACATGTGCTACCTCAGGGCCCAAACTTCAGGACAGCTCGGAGAATGAAATGATGACATTTGCCAAAAATAGCAGTTATACGACACAGAACCTCTGAGCACGTGAAATTGAATGGCAATGTATTGTAAGATTTTGAACACAAATCTAGGATAAGGTTAACATAACACTCTTTTTTAAAAGTCACCAAAAGAGAATGCTTTCAGTGCAAAAAGACTTCCATTTGCATAACACCTTACACTTCTCAGCATACTCTCACCTCGTTGGATACAAACTAATCACTAGCATAACAAACTAATATCATCTCTTTTTTACCGAGGAGAAAGTCAACAGCTGATCAGAGTCAACTGATCTGTGCAAAGTTATGTGGCTTTTCAATAATGGATATGAGACTAGAATTCAGGACAGGCATTTTTGTGGCCAAGTCTACTCAGATAAACACAATTAAGTTAGTTTTGTTGTCTTGATTTGTTTTGTTGGCCTGTTTCACTTTGCTGGAGAATCCTGATTAACCAATTAGATTATCTGGAACTCATGGTGCTTTGTAAATGGAATAGTTGCCTACAGCAATCTCAGACCATGTAAGTGGGATCACTCAATTGACTTAACCAGAAAAGAGGTCTATGCTGCATAAGTGGAAAAGAAGACATACTCAGATATTTGGACATTCCTTCAAGATTGTAGAACCTCATTACCATGAGTGTTCTGATCCAAATCAGATGGGCACAATGTGAGGGAAGAGTCTCCCAGCCCAGTGTCATATTGAGGACACTCTATTGGCAACAAGCAATGCCAGTATTCTATCTAAAAGAAGTTTTGTTAGGGATGGCAGTTCCCACTGGAAGGTGTTTATGTGTTGCATTATATGTTACAGATCAAAAAAAATTTTTTTCTGAAGTAGCTTTCAACTAACTTTGCATAAATTGAGAAAATTTAAACTGCACCTAAAAAAGAATATTAGAAACTATTAGAATATTGAAAAATTAGAAAATATTAGAATATTAATGGTAGCAGTAGTTGTGGTAGTAGGGTGACCAACTTTTTCCGGTATGCACAGGACTGTCTCAGATATACAACAAAAGCCCCACATTTCAGGGTCTCTGTCCAACCCATCCCAAACAAGTTGGAACAGTTGATCACTCTAAATGATGGAATAATATTAATAATTGTTATTATTTATGTTTTTATTATTATCAGAAATGGCTAGAGGGGAATCTGACGGAATCGTGTGGTACTTAAACCTCAAAGCCACCCTTTTGGTGTTGCCACTGACTGCCTAAATTGGGTTATTTGGTGGCAAGGTATCAGTAACCAATGAAGCTGGTCCTCAAGGTTGTCATCCTTCCCCAGTGGCCACGTTCCTTCACCCCATCTGGACTTTCAGCATCAATCTACTCAAGTGACCACCAAATATCACCAAAACTAGTTGAATGCTTCATTGGGCCTCATCCTCTCTCAGTAGCATCTGTTCCCCTCTGAGTGTAGGGAACTCTTGCGGCTATCCTGAGCAATAATCTCTACTCTGGGTTCTTAGTTCATCCCCAGGGGTCTCTCCAGAAGCTCAAGGTTTCTCTACTCGCAGGTGCCCCTAAACTCCTCTGGAGTTTCTGTTGTCCCGAAAAGAGCAAGAGGGACAATAAATACTACTTGTATTAGGAAGAAGAAAGCAAATGGGGTTGGGAATGCTGAAAGAGTTGGGACTGAAGATGTATTCTGAAGGTATGGTAAGGTTTAGATAGGAACTAGAAAGAGGAAACGCATTTCAAGTGGGGGAAAACACATGAACAAAAAACTAAAGGGTGTTAACAAATGTAGCTTGGGGACTGAGAGGTAGATGTGCCTTAAGGAGAGGGTAAGGGAGGTGGAGACTAAACCCTCGACAGTGGAGGAGGAAAGATCTATACTCTTTATTCAATAGACCAGTGTTTCTCAAACAGGACTGATTTTTCCCCCACAGGGAACATTTGGCAATGCCCAAAAACATTTTCGGGCCTGTCACGACCCAGTGGGGATGTAATTTGGTCTGAATGTTTATGTCCCCACAAGGTGATGGTATTAGGAGGTGGAGGCTTTGGGGGTGATTAGGTCATGAAGGTGGAGATCTCACAAATAAGATTAGGGCCCTTATGAAAGAGACCTGAGAGACTTCTCACTCCTTCCACCCTCTGGGGTTAGAGTTAGAAGTTGGCTATCTGTGAGGAAGTGGGTCCTCAAGAGACACCAAATCTACTGGCCCCTTGATATGGGACTTCCCAGTCTCTAGAACCATGAGAAATAAATTTCTGTTGCTTGTAAGCCACCCAATCAATGACATCAATGTCAATAGCACCAAGGTTGAGAAACCTTGCAATAGACAATGGGGAGGCACAGGAGGTTTTTGAGCAGGAAAATGACAAAATGATGTTAATGCCGATAGCTTCATAAACCTAAGAGGAAATTAGTTAGCACAAGAACATCTCTCTTTATGCAATGGAGCATTCCTAAAAAGTTTTGGGTTTTTTTGTGTGTTTTTCTTTAAAAAAAAAAAAAACAAACAAAAAAACAAAAAAAAACCAATGTTTTAGGTATTCTATTTTATTTTAAATGTACTAGAGCAGCTACTAGACAAATCTGGGGGTGAATACACTTAGAAAGTGAAGAATCTTTCCAATGCAAGCATCATTCCTATCTCATTCTGATATATCCAAATGGCTGTACTTCAGTGTCTCTTAAAGTGGGTTACACCTAATTTTCTGTTTCAGAGGCTGGAGGACAATGCAGGCTTCCCCCCAAGGAATGGAAGATGAGAAAACCAGATTCCCTGGCACGTGCCCACTGTCTGACCCAGAGCAGCTCTATATTAGATAATTAGCTGGTTCTAGGATCATCATTTCTTTTTCTCCATGATTTATTGACTCTTAAATGCAACCATTTCTTCACCCTGTCATTGTCGAGCACTTAACCCAAAATTTTATTGAAATCAAGAGATGTTTTCCTTGCTATTACATTGGGAGCAGAATACGATCCTTTGAACACTTCCAAAGTTCATTTTTGTTTCTCAGTGACTGCTTTCAAGTTTTCAAACAAGAAAGGATTTTGTTTTTCTCTGGCTAAAGCTTATTTTTACCCAACCTTGGTTTTCTTTCCTTTCCTTTAAAAATCCTCAGCACATCTAAGTACACTAAATATTTATGAATGTAATTTATGAGCTTTGGCTGTTTACTCCTTGCCAAAACTAAAAAGTATGACTGTGTGTGGCCTGAAAAATCCCAACTATGACAAAACCAAAACAGAGAAATGAGCAACTACTTCACATAAAAAAAAGGGAAAAAGAGGTCAAACTTTACAAAAGTCCAGAAAATACTCACTTGACATATTCAGACTGGCACAAAGAAAAATAAATAATATTACATCTCCTCCAAGGACCTTGTCCTATATGTACTGCCTCAGATGTCCTGCGGTAAACATTTATTGAGAGCATCAGGAGGGAAAATGGCCCAGGCATCTGAAAGACAGAGGCCTGCAGCTTGTTGGGCAGCTAGGGCCCAGGATACTGCCCACTTCAGCCCTGACCCCCAAAGCCTGTGTCAGCTGCATGCCCTGAGCGCTTAACTGTGCAGGGAGGGAAATCAGCAGATCTCTAATGAATTCCTGATCTGACTCCAATCCCTCCCTTCCTTGAACACATTTCTTTGGAGAATCAAAACCCAACATCTGGAATTTGGCTTTTAACTGTCACAGGATGTCTCCAATGCTGGCTCTTGTTTCTGGAGTTACATAATTTCTCCTAAGGAGCTTTTTTCTCACTTCAAAAAGAAAGTGAGAGAGATTGCGGAGGAAATGCCTATGATATTAAAAAGTCATAAGCACTCATCTGTGATAACAAAAAAGCAGTGGTCCTGGACACACATAGGTTCTGATAGTTAACCATGAACTTGAGGGAATGAGGCCTGGTGGAACTGACCACAAATGAACAGAAACAAAGAGTGTGAGGAAAAGAGGGAAATGCCTCATGATGCGCAAACATTGTGGCAGTGGTTTAAACATCTCAGGAAGGAAGTGAAGAATCGTTGGTTTGATAGGCATCTGGTTAGCTCAGACCATCTGATCAAGATAATCTTATAAACCTTCAGTTAATGGTTGGCTTAAAGTCTTTAAGTCTTGCCACTAGACGCCTCCTGCATACTGCAAAAGGGCCACCTTGGAAGTGCATACTACACTGTTTGAGAAAGAATCCGAGGCAACTGCAGAAGCCTGTCTATAACAGCCAGATCCCAGGCCAGCCCGCAGTATTCACTGGGCAGACCTTGGCTTTTCACCCAAGATTCCACTGGCCCCGCTGACTGGAAATGAACTTTGTAAACCACTGCTTATTCTCTTGAAAGAGGCAGTTGATCTAATGGCTGATTATTTTCCTGAAATGGCCCCTTGAACTGGAGTTTCATTCTCCCTATTAAAGGAGAACAGGAATAAATACAATCCAAGAATCATTATAAACAAGAGTTTTAATCTCCTTCCGTTGAAACTTCTACCACAGCTCTAAAATGTCTCAGTGCAGAAGATTCAAGAAAAAAATAGATCCATTCTTAAATGCTCAAGGATTTTAATCTCAAAATGTATGTAAGTTCTCTGCCTAGCCCGGAAATGAGAGCCAAGAACAGCTGTGTGTGTGTGTTTGTGTTTGAGCATGTGTGGTGTTGGGTGGGTGTGACGGCATTGTTGAATATTTTATCCTCTTCCAAGAAACCAGTATTGGTAAGCAGATTACATTGAATTTCCCTGGAATCTCAAGATGTCTCTCCATTCAGAGTGCGTAAACATAAGAAAGCTGTCTAAAGTTGTCATAAAGTCATCGACTTTAAAACTGAACACCGTGTGCCTGGAGCTTCAGATTCAATAGTTAACAGGTATGGTCTCTCCTCAGGAAGCCTATGGTCTAACAGGAGATCTAGATGATGAAATAGGCAATCACCATTTAGGGCAATAAGTGTACATTCATGTCACAGTGGGAAGTTTGAGACTCTCTGGAAGCATATATGAGAGTCACCTAGCTCAGTCTTTGGAAGTCAAGCAAGGCATCACGGAAGAAATGACATCTAAGCTGAAATCAGAGAAGCAAGGTAAAAGTTTAAAAGACAAAGGACAGAACATCAAGGCAGAGGCAATCTTAATTGCAAAGCCCCAGAAAGGAAAATGCATGACTTTTGGCCGAAATGTAATTAACAGGCGATAAACAAAGACAGATTTCATAAAGAGGGATCAGCAAACTTTTCTGTAAAGGGCAGACAGTAAGTAATTTAGGATTTATGGGTCATGCAATCTGTTGCAACTATTCAATTTTGCTGCTGTAACTAGAAAGCACCCACGGACAATATGTAAATGAACGTGTTTTCATAAAACTTTATTTACAAAAACAGGTGGTAGGCCGGACCCAGCTGACATCCTGACTCTGCTGGCACCGGAACCCTCACTGTTCTGTGGTCCCCAGGCCAGCAGCATCAGCATCACCTTGGCAGCTCATTAGAAGGGCAGACTCTCAGAATCTCCCTTCTGACCTACAATATGAATTTTACATTCAAGAGATCCCCAGGTTGACAGTGCCCGGTTAAGGCATTTGGTCTCTGTCTTTGATACACTCATGTATGCATGTTTGAAAGATCCCTGTGGCTACAGTACTGCAAGTACACAACAGTACACAACAGCTCCTGAAATTTTGTCTCCCTCGGTGCCCAACTTGCCTCCCTTATACCTGGTCCTGGTGAGGAAAATGGACAGTAGAGGGCAAGATGGCAGGATGGCTTCTCTTTACTCCCAGCCCCTGAAAGCCCACCCCTATCCTACCTCCCTTCACAGCAAAGGCTGACCTTCAAAAACTACTGGAGGTTTATTCTCATTACGCTTCCCAAAGGCTAACCCATTGGGTGTATCTCTAAGTCTCACTTGAAGCCATTCTTCTAGGGACCTCCTACCAGACCAGAGCTGGGCATCGTGTTTCTCTGCTGTCCATTAGGTCCTCCTTTGTACCCATAGACATTCCATAGCACTCTGGGGGTCCAGCCTTCTGGGCCAGCTCCACCTCTAGAGGTATTTCTGGCCAAATGGGCTTGGTGTCGGCTTCCAGACAAGCACGCAGGCAGCAGCTCTGAGCGTGAGCAGAATAAAGCCCCTTAATTAGGCAAGAGACGGACTCAGCCAGCTGTGCACACTTGAGGGAAGACATCCATCAAAGAATGCATCTCCCTTCCCTACCTTTTATTTATGCTTTAGAAAATCCAATTAAAGCCAAGCCTGGCACTCTCCTAACTTTCAGCCATTTAACACATACAACAGAGTTGCTGGCCATGAATTTAAACACGCACATACACACACACTCATGCATGCACACAAAATAAACAAGCACACATCCTGTTTCTTCCTTGTGGGCTAGGACTTAGGGACTTTGGGTGTGCCTGTGGACACTTAGCCAAAACTATGACCAAAGGTTGGTCAGAAAATGTCATTCAGCTCCTTTTGTTGGTTTCTCATGTCTTTTCCACTGTATCTGAAGATTATATTTCATCCACGTGCCTTTCCTGCTCATTTGGGCTTGTCCTTGGGGTGATTCACTGAGATTATGCTGATGTGAGCAAACTCTGTGAATGGTTTTCCCTGCTGTTTCACTGGTTTAAGATTAGACTGCCACTTTATAGTCCAACCTTCACTTTGTTGGCAGCGCCTTGATAACGTATGGCCCCGGGAAAGACACCCTGTGGAAATTACTGTAATGATCAGGCCTGGACAAAGTGGACACTGGGAATTTCCTGGTGTAGGGCATGCTGAGCCTCTCATGTCTGTAAATGCCCTGTGCCAGGTCAACTGCTCTGCCACCTGAGTGCAGGAACTCAACACACATGCAGTCAGTCACCTGAGCCCCCAAGAGTAACTTCTCACGTCTACAACCCTGTAAACGCTCTTTCTGTCCTACCAGTGTATTTGGTACATGACAGAGCTTAACATTGTTTAAATGGGATAAACCCCAGGCATAGTGGTTGGGAACTTCGGTTCTAGGGTCGGCCAACTTTAGTATGAATCCCCGTTCTGCTTACTAGCTGAGTAACCTCAAACATGTGACCTAACCGTCTCTATGACTCAGTTTCTCTATATTTTAAAATGAGGATAATGATAGTACCTGGCTCACAGGGTTGTGGTGAGGGTTCTGTGAGAGCATGCACAGGGAGGAGTTGGCAGAGTGAATGGAACATGGTAACACAAACAAATGTCAGCTATAATTCCCAGTGTTTATTATTGTTAAAGCCTTCCCTCTAACTTTCGCTAATCCATGTGTGTCCCTCTCTCACAGCCCACCTTAAAATTCACCTTCTCTCAAAAGCTTTCTTAGCTGAACCCAGTCAGCCCAGGACATGATTTTAGTTCTTGTTCACCAGCACATATAAATAGGGCTGCTAGTGGCTTTGCTTTTATTGGGTTTTCAAAAAATGTTTCCCATTTACATGTTTTATCTCGTCAAGCAAATTATAAATTTCTTAAGGGAAAGGACCTGATCTTGTTTTGCTATGACCCTCCCACACCCTGAGATACTTACCATAATGATTACATGTTAATCATTTTCCCCTTATAGTTTCAATGTTTATTTTAGATTTGGGGATACATGTGCAGGTTTGTTACATGGGCATACTGCATGATGCTGAGGTTTGGGGTACAAATGGTCCCATCACCCAGGTAGTGAGCATAGTACCCAACAGTTTTTCAACCCAGGTCTCTCTCCCTCCCTCCTCCTTCTTGCAGTCCCCAGGGTCTATTGTTGCCATCTGTAACATCTTAATCTTTGATTAATAAATTTTATTTAAGAATATATAGCATAATGTGTATTACAAGTAACATGGATTTGGTTTGGTTTATCATCTGTGGTCCTGTGACCTGTGCACATGGAGGAGCACAGGCTAAATGGAAATTTCCTTTTGTCATTAGAGAGTAGTCAGAATGCCAGCTCTGTAGCCTGATTTCCCAGGTTTGAATTCAAGCTTTTCTTGTTACTAATCGTGTGACTGGGGAAAACTTCCTAACTCTCCCAGCCTTGGTTTACTTATCTGTAAAATGGGAATTTGGGTGAAGATTATTAAATGGGTTAAGGCAAGTTAGGTGCTCAAGAACATTGTAATTTATTATTGTCTATAAATAAATTATTGATATAAAATTAATACTACAAACACATTTGCAGAGAAGAATGGCATTAAATAGAGGAATAAACTATTTGATGAAAATTATACTATATTGACTTTTTAGCATAACCCATAATTACATGCCAAATAATTTGTGTAAATGATGCAATTGTTTTTCCCTTAACAACATTCTTTTTTTACATAAGTATATATAATCTTTATTTTCAACAAAGAATATGAAAAGAATCACAAGACCCAAAAATCCCCCCCAAAATTTAGCTTTTCTGTAAGTGTGTGGTAGTGTTTCATCATGGTTTTGATTTGCCATTTCCCTAATAATTGATGATCTTAGCATCATTTCAGGTACTGATATGCTCTCATTGAGTTAAATATATACTCACATAAATTGTCCATTTTTTAAGAATTATTTTTTATTTTATTGAGTTTTGAGAGTTCTTTATATATTCTGGACACAATTCCTTTGCTAGATACGTATTTTGCAACCCTTTCTCTCTGTGGCTTTTCATTTTCTGAACATGTTGTTTGAAGAATAGATTTTATTAAGAATTTTGATGTCCAATTAATCATTTTTAATGACTCTTCCTTGTGTACTAACAAATCTTTTCCCATCACAAGGTCATAACATTTTCTCTTTTTTCCCTAGGGAAGTGTGTTCTATCCTCACACTGCTGTAAGGACATATCTGAGACTAAGTAATTTATGAAGAAAAGAGGTTTAATTGGCCCACAGTTCCACAGGCTGTACAGGAGGCATGGATAGGATGCCTCAGGAAACTTACAATCATGGTGACAGGGGAAGAGGAAGCAAGCACATCTTACCATGGTTGAGCAGAATAGAGACAGAGAGAGTAAAGGGGGATGTGCCACACACTTTTAAACAACCACATTTCACTCACTATCACAAGAACAGCAAGGAGGAAATCTGCCCCCATGATCCAGGCACTTCCCACCAGGCCGTTTCTCCAACATGTGGGGATTACAACTCAAAATGAGACTTGGATGAGGTCACACAGCCAGTGGGAGTCAAGGTTTTATTGGTGGTTTTTTTTTTTTTCTTGGCATATAGCTTTCAAATTGTTCCAACAACATTTGTTGAAAACACTGTTTGTTCTCCTTTGAATTATCTTGGCATCTTTGTGGAAAATCAATTGACAATATATGTGTAGGTCTATTTTTGGACTTTCTATTCTGTTCTGTTGATTTATACCTCTAACTTTACATCAACACCATGTCGTCATGCTCAAATAGCTTTGTAGTTGCCTGTATCAGATGGTGTACAACTATAATGTGTCAATTTTTAAAAAGTTATTCTTGTTCTGACATGATGGCTCATGCCTATAATCCTAGCACTTTAGGAGGCTGACATGGGAGGATCACTTGAGGCCAGGGGATTGGGACCAGCCTGGGAAATACAGCAAGACCTCAATTCCAAAAAACAAAATTAGCTGGACGTAGTGGCATGTGCCTCAAGTCCCAGCTACTCAGGAGCTGAAGCAGGAGGATCACCTGGGTCCAGGAGTTCAAGGCTGCAGTGATCTATATTTGTGCCACTGCACCTCACCTTGAGTGACAGAAAAAGACCCTATCTAGAAAAAAAAAAAAAAAAGGGCGTGCCCAAGATGGCCAAATAGGAACAGCTCCAGTCTCCAGCTCCCAGCGTGAGCGACACAGAAGATGGGTGATTTCTGCATTTTCAACTGAGGTACCAGGTTCATCTCACTGGGTCGTGTCGGAGAGTTGTCACAGGTCCACGGGTGCAGCTCAACCAGTGAGAGCTGAAGCAGGGCAAGGCATTTTTTCCTAGCCAAAGGAAATTGAGACACACAACACCTGGAAAATCAGGTAACTCCAACCCTAATACTGCACTTTACCAAGGGTCTTAGCAAACAGCACACCAGGAGATTATATCCCACACCTGGCCCAGAGGGTCCCATGCCCATTGAGCCTCCCTCATTGCTAGCACAGCAATCTGAGATCTAACTGCAAGGTGGCAGTGAGGTTGGGGGAGGGGCACCTGCTGTTGCTGAGCCTTAAGTAGGTAAACAAAGCTGCTGGGAAACTCTAATTGGGTGGAGCCCACCACAGCTCAAGGAGGCCGGCCTACCTCTGTAGACTCCTTCTCTGGGGACAGGGCATAGCTAAACCAAAAGCAGCAAAAACCTCGGCGGAGGTAAATGGCCCTGTCTGACAGCTTTGAAGAGAGCAGTGGATCTCCCAGCACGGAGGCTGAGATCTGAGAATGGACAGACTGCCTGCTCAAGTGGTTCCCTGACCCCTGAGTAGCCTAACTGGGAGACATCTCCCACTATGTGCAAACCAACACCTCACACCTCACATGGTGGGGTACACCCCTGAGATGAAGCTTCCAGAGCGAGAATCAGACAGCAACACTCACTGTTCAGCAATATTCTATCTTCTGCAGCCTCTCCTGCTGATACCCAGGCAAACAGGGTCTGGAGTGGACCTCAAGCAAACTCCAACAGACCTACAGCTGAGGGTCCTGACTGTAAGAAGGAAAACTAACAAACAGAAAGGACACCCACACCAAAACCCCATCAGTACGTCACCATCATCAAAGACCAAAGGCAGATAAAACCAAAAGATGGGAAAAAGCAGTGCAGAAAAGCTGGAAATTCAAAAAATCAGAGCGCATCTTCCCCTCCAAAGGAACGCAGCTCATCGCCAGCAACGGAACAAAGCTGGACAGAGAATGACTTTGACAAGTTGAGAGAAGAAGGCTTCAGTCAATCAAACTTCTCAGAGCTAAAGGAGGAACTACGTAAACATCGCAAAGAAACTAAAAACCTTGAAAAAAGAATGGATGAATGGATAACTAGAATAATCAATGCAGAGAAGACCTTAAAAGAACTGATAGAGATGAAAACCATAACACAAGAACTATGTGACAAAAGCACAAGCTTCAGTAACCGGCTCGACCAACTGGAAGAAAGAGTATCAGTGATTGAAGATCAAATGAATGAAATGAAGTGAGAAGAGAAGTGTAGAGAAAAAAGAGTAAAAAGAAATGAACAAAGCCTCTAAGAAATATGGTATTATGTGAAAAGACCATATCTACGTCTGATTGGTGTGCCTGAAAGTGACAGGGAAAATGGAACCAAGTTGGAAAACATTCTGCAGGATATCATCCAGGAGAACTTCCCCAACCTAGTAAGGCAGGCCAACATTCAAATTCAGGAAATGCAGAGAATGCCACAAAGATACTCCTCAAGAAGAGCAACTCCAAGACACATAATTGTCAGATTCACCAAAGTTGAAATGAAGGAAAAAGTGTTAAGGGCAGCCAGAGAGAAAGGTTGGGTTACACACAAACGGAAGCCCATCAGACTAACAGCAGATCTCTCGGCAGAAACGCTCCAAGCCAAAAGAGAGTGAGGGCCAATATTCAACATTCTTAAAGAAAAGAATTTTCAACCCAGAATTTCATATCCAGCCAAACTAAGTTTCATCAGTGAAGGAGAAATAAAATCCTTTACAGACAAGCAAATGCTTAGAGATTTTGTCACCACCAGGCCTGCCCTACAAGAGACCCTGAAGGAAGCACTAACATGGAAAGCAACAACCGGTACCAGACATTGCAAAAACATGCCAAAATGAAAAGTCCATCGATGCTAGGAAGAAACTGCATCAACTAACGAGCAAAATAACCAGCTGATATCATAATGACAGGATCAAGTTCACACATAACAATATTAACCTTAAATGTAAATGGACTAAATGGTCCAATTAAAAGATACAGACTGGCAAATTGGATAAAGAGTCAAGACCCATCAGTTTGCTATATTCAGGAGACCCATCTCACATGCAGAGACACACATAGGCTCAAAATAAAGGGATGGAGGAAGACCTACCAAGCAAATGGAAAACAAAAAAAAAGCAGGTGTTGCAATCCTAGTCTCTGATAAAACAGACTTTAAACCATCAAAGATCAAAAGAGACAAAGAAAGCCATTACATAATGGTAAAGGGATCAATTCATCAGGAAGAGCAAACTATCCTAAATATATATGCACCCAATACAGGAGCACCCAGATTCATAAAGCATGTCGTTAGAGACTTACAAAGAGATTTAGACTCCCATACAATAATAATGGGAGACTTTAACACCCCACTGTCAACATTAAACAGATCAACGAGACAGAAAGTTAACAAGGATATCCAGGAATTGAACTCAACTCTGCACCAAGTGGACCTAATACACATGTACAGAACTCTCCATCCCAAATCAACAGAATATACATTCTTCTAGCACCACATCGCACGTATTCCAAAATTGACCACATAGTTGGAAGTAAAGCACTCCTCAGCAAATGTAAAAGAACAGAAATTTTAAAAAAACTGTCTCTCAGACCACAGTGCAATTAAACTGGAACTCAGGACTAAGAAACTCAATCAAAACCGCTCAATTACATGGAAACTGAACAACCTGCTCCTGAATGACTACTGGGTACATAATGAAATGAAGGCAGAAATAAAGATGTTCTTTGAAACCAATGAGAACGAAGATACAACATACCAGAATCTCTGGGACACATTTAAAGCAGAGTGTAGAGGGAAATTTATAGCACTAAATGCCCACAAGAGAAAGCTGCAAAGATCTAAAATTGACACCCTAACATCACAATTAAAAGAACTAGAGAAGCAAGAGCAAACACATTCAAAAGCTAGCAGAAGCAAGAAATAACTAAGATCAGAGCAGAACTGAAGAAGATAGAGACACAAAACACCCTCCAAAAAATCAATGAATCCAGGAGCTGGTTTTTTGAAAAGATCAACAAAATTGATAGAATGCTAGCAAGACTAATAAAGAAGAAAAGAGAGAAGAATCAAATAGACGCAATAAAAAATGATAAAGCGGATATCACCACTGACCTCACAGAAATACAAACTACCATCAGAGAATACTATAAACACCTCTACGCAGATAAACTAGAAAACCTAGAAGAAATAGATAATTTCCTGGACACTTACACTCTCCCAAGACTAAACCAGGAAGAAGTTGAATCCCTGAATGGACCAATAGCAGGCTCTGAAATTGAGGCAATAATTAATAGTCTACCAACCAAAAAAAGTCCAGGACCAGACAGATTCACAGCCGAATTCTACCAGAGATACAAGGAGAAGTGGGTACCATTCCTTCTGAAACTATTCCAATCAATAGAAAAAGAGGGACTCCTCCCTAACTCATTTTACGAGGCCAGCATCATCCTGATACCAAAGCCTGACAGAGATACAACAAAAAAAGAGAGTTTTAGACCAATATCCCTGATGAACATTGATGCAAAAATCCTCAATAAAATACTGGCAAACCAAATCCAGCAGCACATCAAAAAGCTTATCCACCATGATCAAGTGGGCTTAATCCCGGGGATTCAAGGCTGGTTCAACATATGCAAATCAATAAATGTAATCCAGCATATAAACAGAACCAAAGACAAAAACCACATGATTATCTCAATAGATGCAGAAAAAGCCTTTGACAAAATTCAACAGCCCTTCATGCTAAAAACGCTCAATAAATTCTGTATTGATGGAATGTATCTCAAAATAATAAGAGCTATTTATGACAAACCCACAGTCCATATCATACTGAATGGGCAAAAACTGGAAGCATTCCCTTTGAAAACTGGCACAAGACAGGGATGCCCTCTCTCACCACTCCTATTCAACATAGTGTTGGAAGTTCTGGCTAGGGCAATCAGGCAAGAGAAAGAAATAAAGGGTATTCAGTTAGGAAAAGAAGAAGTCAAATTGTCCCTGTTTGCAGATGACATGGTTGTATATTTAGAAAAACCCATCATCTCAGCCCAAAATCTCCTTAAGCTGATAAGCAACTTCAGCAAAGTCTCAGGATACAAAATCAATGTGCAAAAATCACAAGCATTCGTATACACCAGTAACAGACAAACAGAGAGCCAAATCATGAATGAACTCCCATTCACAATAGCTTCAAAGAGAATAAAATACCTAGGAATCCAACTTACAAGGGATGTAAAGGACCTCTTCAAGGAGAACTACAAACCACTGCTCAGTGAAATAAAAGAGGATACAAACAAATGGAAGAACGTACCATGCTCATGGATAGGAAGAATCAATATTGTGAAAATGGCCATACTGCCCAAGGTAATTTATAGATTCAATGCCATTTCCATCAAGCTACCAATGACTTTCTTCACAGAATTGGAAAAAACTGCTTTAAAGTTCATATGGAACCAAAAAAAGACCCTGCATTGCCAAGACAATCCTAAGCCAAAAGAACAAACTGGAGGCATCATGCTACCTGACTTCAAACTATACTACAAGGCTACAGTAACCAAAACAGCATGGTACTGGTACCAAAACAGAGATATAGACAAATGGAACATAACAGAGCCCTCAGAAATAATACCACACATCTACAGCCATTTGACTTTGACAAACCTGACAAAAATAAGAAATGGGCAAAGGATTCCCTATTTAATAAATGGTGCTGGGAAAATTGGCTAGCCATAAGTAGAAAGCTGAAACTGGATCCTTTCCTTACTCCTTATATGAAAATTAATTCAAGATGGATTAAAGACTTAAATGTTAGACCTAAAACCATAAAAACCCTAGAAGAAAACCTTGGTAATACCATTCAAGATATAGGCATGGGCAAGGACTTCATGTCTAAAACACCAAAAGCAACGGCAACAAAAGCCAAAATTGACAAATGGGATCTCATTAAACTAAAGAGCTTCTGCATAGCAAAAGAAACTACCATCAGAGCGAACAGGCAACCTACAGAATGGGAGAAAATTTTTGCAATCTACTCATCTGACAAAGGGCTAATATCCAGAACCTATAAAGAACTCAATCAAATTTACGAGAATAAAACAAACAACCCCATCGAAAAGTGGGCAAAGGATATGAATAGACATTTCTCAAAAGAAGACATTCATACAGCCAACAGATACATGAAAAAATGCTCATCATCACTCACCATCAGAGAAATGCAAATCAAAACCACAATGGGATACTATCTCACACCAGTAAGAATGGCAATCATTAAAAAATCAGGAAACAACAGGTGCTGGAGAGGATGTGGAGAAATAGGAACACTTTTACACTGTTGGTGGGACTGTAAACTGGTTCAACCATTGTGGAAAACAGTGTGGCGATTCCTCAAGGATCTAGAACTAGAAATACCATTTGACACAGCCATCCCATTACTGGGGATATACCCAAAGGATTATAAGTCATGCTGCTATAAAGACACATGCACACGTATGTTTATTGTGGCACTATTCACAATAGCAAAGACTTGGAATCAACCCAAATGTCCATCAGTGACGGACTGGATTAAGAAAATGTGGCACATACACACCATGGAATACTATGCAGTCATAAAAAAGGATGAGTTCGTGTCCTTTGTAGGGACATGGATGCAGCTGGAAACCATCATTCTCAGCAAACTACCACAAGAACAGAAAATCAAATACTGCATGTTCTCACTCATAGGTGGGAATTGAACAATGAGATCACCTGGACACAGGAAGGGGATCATCACACACCGGGTCCTATTGTGGGGAGGCGGGGGGAGGGATAGCATTAGGAGATATACCTAATGTAAATGATGAGTTAATGGGTGCAGCACACCAACATGGCATATGTATACATATGTAACAAACCTGCACATTGTGCACATGTACTCTAGAGCTTAAAGTATAATTTTTAAAAAAAATCTGTTCTTTATTTTTTTAAATTGCTTTTACTATTACTTATATAGTCATTTCCTTTTATTATGTTTACATAGTTATTTCCTTTTATTTATATGCAAATTAAAATTTTTCATATAAAATATTGTTAGTTTCTACAAGAAATAAAAGCCTGCTGGATTTTGACTGGGATTGCCTTGAATCTGTTGGTCAATTTGAGAAAACTGACATTTTAACACTAATGTGCCTTCCAATCAATAAAGAATGCTGTATTTTTTTGTTTATTAAATATGTTTTAATTTCTCACATCAATAATTTTTATGTTGAGGAATACAAGTTTTACATATTTTTTAGATTTATCCCCAAGTACTTAGTGTTTTTTTATGTTATTACAATTGTTACTCTTTTTTTGAATTTTTAATTCAGATTGTTTATAAATTTCAATTATTTATTTATAGAAATGCATTTAATATTTGTATAGTACAGCTTTTCTTACTTTTTACTTTTAGTAGCTTCTTTGTAGTTTTTTTTTTTTTTGATAATCCATGTAGATGAACATGTTATTTGAAATTAAAGACACTTTATTATTCTTCAATTTGTATGCCTTTTCTTTGCTTTTCTTAGTTATTGCACTGGCAAGGACCTCTAACGTTGAGTACATACGGTGGGAGTGTACATTTTTGCCTTACTCACAACCTTAGGGAAAAGCACACAGTGTTCCACCATTAAATGCGATGTTAGCTGTAAATTTTGTATAGATGTCATTTTCATGTTAAGGAAGTTCTCTTCTCTTCCTAGCTTTCTTACAGTTTTTATGATGAATGGATGTTAAATTTTGTTAAATACTTCCTCTACATCTATTGACATGATCATGTGTTTTATTTTTCTTTACCCTGAACAACATTCGTTATATCATATCAACCCTCTGATTTTCCTTTGGAGAATCACCCCTTTAGCTCCATGTGGTCCTAGTGAGATTGCCCACGTGGCAACCACTCCTTCCCTGTGCTCACTATCTCATCGCGGGTGTGAGCACATGACCAAACTGAGCCAATCAGAGTCTTTCCTGAGATGGGCCGTAGGGATTCTGGGAAAGAAAAGTTCTTCTTCCTCTGGGATTGAGAGCTGCAAAGACCACACAAACTACAGATGCTTTCAGTCACTTTGAATACCTTTGAAAAGTGGAAGAAACTACAAATTGGTGTCAATGCACAGAGCTAAGTGATGGGGAGATGGCAAGAGAAAGATAAAAATCTAGCAATGTTTTATGAGCCCCTAGACCGTGACATGACTGTAGACAACTCAGCCTCTAGATTTCCCACAGCTGTGAGCCAATAAAATTCCTCTTTGCCTACACTAATTTGCATTACTTTCTGGCACTTGCAACCAGAGGAGCCCTGATTGAAACACTTTTCACTGTGTGAGTCACATGTCCACTAAAGCAGGCCCAACCAAGAGAGAATCGTTTTCTTCAATTAGTTGGCATTACATGAAACTAATAAAACCTATTTTTAAAAAGAATTTTTATTGGTAAGATTTTTAATTTATATTAAGGAAGTTTTACTAAAAAGAGTTGTTTTATTATGTCTTACATTTTTATTTTAGGTAGTCATAAGTAGAAGTTAAAGTAAAAAGGCTAAATCTTTCAAATAAATACAACAGTAAGTATGCAAAATAAGTGAATTAGATTTGCCGTCCATTTATCTATGAAAAAAGTAAAGTATTATATGTGATATCTATACACATACATCTATGGTTAGATACTATGTACTATAGTATATGAACTGAGAGAGAGAGCATATGAAATTATTGAGTTCCTGCTACATGCCAGATCCTGTTCCAGTGCATTGTGAATGTTATTTTATTTGGTCCTCACAACAATGCCCCTTCAGGGTAAGCATTCTTGTCCTGCATGACACATGTGAAAAAAAGAGACAAAAAGTTTATATAATTTGCCCAAGGTCACATAGCTGCTACATGACAGAGCCCGATTTCAATCCAAGCTTACTAGTTCCAACAAACCGTGAGTTCTTTCCATTACACCACTCTGGCTACTTCAGAAACAATTGCCGTTACCACCTTTGCAGTGTCAGGAAGGAATCTGAGTGCTATTACATAAGCACACATGTCTGCTCCACATACACTTGTATGGAGCAAGGATCTCTAAAATTGTGCTCGAATTCACAAAGTGGAAGCGCAAAACCCCGTGTTAGCTCATTGCTGGGTCAACTGCTTAGAAGGCCAACCTCTGCAGGGGAGGCCACAGGGGGAGGGATCCCAGCTAGGAGACCATCATGCCTCACCCAAGGCATCTTTCTGCCCCTCAGTGACTTGCAGACTTGCTGTAACATAGATGGATCCCCAGGATAGAGCAACCATGCTATTGGCTTTGAAAATAAAGACTCAAATATAACTATATTATTTAGAAATATAGATAAAATGTAAGCATATATATATGTGTGTGTGTGTGTGTATATATGTGTGTGTATATATATGTGTATATGTGTGTGTGTGTATATATGTGTGTGTGTGTGTATATATGTGTGTGTGTATATATGTGTGTATATATATATAGGCCGGGCATGGTGGCTCAAATCTGTAATCTCAGCACTTTGGGAGACTGAGGTGGGAGAATCGCTTGAGCCCAGGAGTTCAAGACCAGCCTGGGCAACATAGTGAAACCCCATCTCTACAAAAATACAAAAATTAGCAGGGTGTGGTGGTGTGTGCCTCTAGTCCCAGCTATTGGGGAGGCTCAGCTGGGAGAATTACTTGAGCCCAGTAGGTCGAGGTTGCGGTGAGCCATGATGGTACCACTGCATTCCAGAAAGAAAGAAAGCAAGACTGGTGGTACATAGTGGTTGAAGCTGGGCGATGGAACATGGGATTTCTCAAACTATTCTCAACTTTTGCATATATTCTAAAATGCCCTTAATAAAAGAAAAAGAAAAAAAGAAATATGGACATAAGAAGCATAGCTTTTAAAAATGCAAAGAGTTTGGCTTTGGGGGAGGAGATGGTGGGGGTAGAGGGCAAGGCTCAACTATGGAGAGATGAGACAAGGGACCATGGTTTTCTTTACATGCCCTGTAGTATCATTGACTTTTTCTATTATATGAACATATCACTTGAAAAAAAAATTAAACGTTAAAAAAAACAAAAAATGATGGAGCAACTGGTTGGCTAGCCTGTCCCTGCTCCATGGCAGACATCACTAATTAGTCTCAGCCTGATTTCCAGCTGAGCCCAGAAGAGCCTCTGGAATCACTCTCAGTGCAGCCTGCTAGAGATGAAGCCCATCCCAAGATGAGGAGATCTTCCATAGCATGTGTTTATCCCACACTTTGCCTGTAATGTTCTCACAGTTCAGACAGGATCAGATCTGCCCAAAATACTTGTCCTCTGGACTCCAGAACAATCTGGGTACTCATGCAGAGAGGGAGGGTAGGGCTCCCATAGCCTCCTGCAGGCCCTCAGAATTAGGTCATCACCCCTGCTTGCCCTCACCAGCTTCAGCATATGCTTCCATCTCTGTTGGAGCCCCTGTTGAGCCAGAACTACCAGCCCTCCTTCCATGACTGCAATAACATTTTCCTAGGATGTGCTTTACAGCAGATCTCAGACAGCGATGAGTGCTAACAGATCCCAGTCCTGTGCAAAAGGAAAGTGTTAGAATTATATTTGGATGGACTTCTGATGTGTGAGGGGCTTTTCCACATTTGGACAGAGGTGAAGTGCCAGTCACATCTTTCCTGGATGGGCTGGTTTATAATTCTCCTGGGAGGCTTAACTGCATCAGCGTAAACTGAGGGGAATGAGCAGGGTCTAATACAGCTGAGAACTGGTCCCCATTCCTTTTGTGGGAAAATTTCAATGTTCTGTAGGCCTTGGACCTGTCAACCCAGACCACTTATATTCCCAGCCTTATCCCAGGGCTAGGTTCCTCAGTCAATCCCATTCTTAGTCTTCAACACTAACCCCAAAGGTAGGGACATTCTTCAGTTCTTTCACTTGAGACACTAGGAAGCAAGGGGGAGGAAGTAACATACATTGATTATCTCTTTGACCAGACATAGATCTAGGAGCTTCCTGTTTATTTCATCCTGCCCATAAATCCTGTGAATCCAATTTTACAAATAAAAACAGTGAGGCTTAAAGAGGTTGTAGTTTTGCCCATGGTCAGATAACCAGAAAGTGCCAGAGTAGGATTTAATTTTAGGTCCTCTGAATTCAAAAACCTTTGTTCTTCCCCAGCCTGATGCTCCAAAGAAGTCTATGCACACTTGTTGGTCCCTCGCAAATACCAAGCCCACAGCATTGGACAATTTGGAGCCAGCATATACGCCCACCGTTCACCATGAAGAAAGGGACTTGGGGAAATGCTTGAACCCATGCTTCAGGCATTGTCAGTTTTCACTTCCAAAATCAGAATTTGCTGAGGAAATAGCTCTCTACAGGTAGAAGGTAATTCCTAGGTAACTCCCAGCATCTGCCGTCTGTCCAGTCACATTTCCGTTTCTCGCTGTCTTCACATAGACCATGGCCAGGGCCTTCGTGTATTCTCTGTAGCCTGGGAAGAGTGAGCATTTTTGTGGTCTGACTTAAAGAAGGAGAAATAGCCAGCCAAAAAAATCAAAAATCCTACCCAAATTACCATTATAATCCTACAATTACAATTATATAATTGACAGAGGTTGACTTGTCATTCATACGTGGCACTGAATCTTCAACACAGGCCTCTGACTCATCTTGGAAATGTCCAGTCCATTGAGGCCCAAGTCTTAGGGTTGACATTCATACTCAGCATGAGTTTTGATTATGACTCCAGGAAGTGTCATGCACATATTCCCTAAAGTCAGGCCGGCCTCTGCAGCTGGACAGAGTAGCACCAACCTTAATACACCTCTCTCAGTACTGATAGAACATGCAGATAAAAGGTCAGCAAAAAATAAAGATGGCTGGAACAACATGATTAGTCAACTTGACCTAACTGGCATATTTAGAACACCCCACCCAACATCTGGAGAACCCACATGCTTTCCAAGTGCTTATAAAGCAGTTACCAAAATAAACCATAAACTTGTCCATAAAATAAGTCTCAACAAATTTCAAAAGATTTAAATTAAACTATGTTCTTTGATCATAGTAGCATTGAATGAGAAATCAATACAAGAAAGATAGATAAGAAATCACCAAACATTTAGACATTAAGCAACACACATTTAAATATTCCACAGGTCATCAAAGGAATAGAAATAGAAATTAGAAAATATTCTGAACCAAGTGAAAATGCAACATATCAAGGCTTGTGGAATGCTGCTAAAGCAGTGCCTACAGGAATATTCATAGAACTAAATGCAGGTGTTAAAAATATGTTTTAAATTAAGTAAATACATATATTGTTAAAGTTTTTAAAGGCTGAAGATTAATACGTTGCTGTCTCAAAAAGCTTATGGAAAAAGTAGTGAATTAAGCACAAGTAAAAATGTTAAAATAGCTACGATAAAGTTAAACACAGACACAAATGAAATATAAAATACATACGCAATGGTGAAAAATCAACAAACACAAATGTTTGGTAGTTTGAAAAAATTAGTAAGGTTTATAAATTCCCAGCAAGGTAAATTTAGAAAAAGAGAAAACATAGGTAACTAATTCCAAAGATGGAAAACAGGACCTCACTACACATCTTACAGACACTGAAAACATAATAAGAGGAGGTTATAAAGAACTTTACAGCAATAAATTTGAAATTTTAAATCAAATGAATGAATTCTGGAAGAAAACTATTTACAACTGACTCAGAGATAAGAAACATGAATACTCTTAAATCTATTCAAGAAATTGGATTTATAATTTAAAGACATCCACAAAGAAAGCCGTGTACCCAAATGACTTCATTTGTGAATTTTTGTGCAAATTTTCCCAAAGAATAGAGAAAGAAGAAACCCTTCCTAGCTTTCTTTCTGAGGAGCATAACATTGATATCAAAATGTGATATAAGAAAGGAAGATTATAGATGCAAACATCCTAAGCAAGATAGTAATGCATTGAATCCAATAATACAGCCAAAAATTAACACATTACGAACAAATGGGATTTATTCCAGGAATGCAAAGTTGGCTTAATATACTAAATAAATTAAAGTAATTCACCACATAACATAATAAAAGAGGAACTATGTTCATTCATCTTAATAGACACAGACAATGCATTCAATAAAATTCAACAACTGTTCATGACTTAAACTTTTAGCAAATTAAGAATAGCAAAAAAACTTAATTCAATAAAAGATGCCTATAAAACTCATCTAACACTCTCCCCGAGACTGAAAACAACACAAGAAAATACTCTTGAATCTCTTCTATTCAATATTATAGCAGAGCTCTCACTCACAAAATAAGGCAAGAAAAAGAAATAAAAGATTTGAAAGAAAACGCCGGGCGTGGTGGCTCAAGCCTGTAATCCCAGCACTTTGGGAGGCCGAGACAGGCAAATCACGAGGTCAAGAGATCGAGACCATCCTGGCTAACACAGTGAAACCCCGTCTCTACTAAAAAAATACAAAAAACCAGCCTGGTGAGGTGGTGGGCACCTGTAATCCCAACTACTCAGGAGGCTGAGGCAGGAGAATGGCGTAAACCCAGGAGGCAGAGCTTGCAGTGAGCTGAGATCCGGCCACTGCACTCCAGCCTGGGCGACAGAGCGAGACTCCGTCTCAAAAAAAAAAAAAAAAAAAAAAAAAGATTTGAAAGAAAAAAGTAAAACATTATTCATAGAGGAGATGATTAAGTGCACATAGAGAATCCAAATGAAACTATAGACTATTCAATTTGTTAAGGTAACTTAAGATTGTTGGATACAAAAAGTAATTGCATAATTACTGAAAACAATTAGAAAATGAAATTTTAAAAACACCAAATATAAAAGTATCAAAAATCATAAAATACTTAGGAACAAGCCTAATAAAAATGTGCAAAATCTATATACCAGAAACTACAAGGCATTGCTGAGCAAAATTTTGAAAGACTTAAAATATTAAGGAATAAGTCATTTTCATGTATTAGAAGACTCAACATTGTTGGGGTATAAATTCTCCCTAAATTAACTTAAAAATTCAATGTCATCCTAATAAAAATTCCAGCAGGATTTTTGTGGAACCTGACAAGCTGATTCTAAGATGTATATGAAAATGCAAAGGACCTGGCCATAGCAATCTTAAAAATCACATCTGGAGGATTTACACAATCAGATAACAAGATGTAAGATGCTATAGTAGTAAAGACAGGGATGGAGGCACAAAGATAAATGGACCAATGAGACAAAATAGAGAACCCCAAAATAGACCCATATACAGTCATCATCTGATTTACAATAAAAACACACTGTAATTCAGTGGGGAGTTTTAAAAACAAATGGTTCTGGGTCAAATGGACCTTCAACTAGACAAAGAAAAAAAATAAAATTTGAGTCTCTACCTCACATTGTAGGAGAAAATTAATTTAAGGTACCACATAGACTCAAATGCAAAAGTTAAAACAACCAAGCTTCTAGAAGAAAGCTGAAGAGAATTTATCAGAAACTTGGTGTGGGCAAAAACTTCTTAAACACAAAAAACACAAACTATAAAAGTTTGAAACTAGAATTCCTTAATATTAAGAACTTCTGTTCATCATAACACAAGATGAAGATAATTAACAATCAGCTTTAGATTGGGAGAAGGTATTTGTGATTAATGTATCTGTCAAACAACTAGCATCTAGAATATATAAAGAGCTCCTACAAATCAATAAGGAGAATGACAACCAATGTTTTAATGGGCTTAAACCTTAAGCAGTCACTTAAGGTTTATATGCTTACTGGCCATCCAGATGGCCTTCAAAATTCATATATTGAAGCCCCAGCTCCCAACGTGATGGTACTTGGAGATGAGGCTTTGCTTGGGAAATTACATAAGAAATTAGGGTTAAATGAGGTCATAATGGCAGGGTCTTAATCTGGTAGGACTGGCATCCTTATAAGAGGAGGAGATACTAGAGGGCTCTTTCTCATGCTCATGCGCAGAGAAAGGGCCACGAGATGACACAGAGAGAAAGCAGCTATCTATAAGCCAGAAAGAGAGCCCTCACCAGAAACCGAATTTGCTAGCACCTTAATCTTGGATTTCAATCCTCCCAGACTGTCAGAAAATAAATTTCTGTTGTTTAAGCCACCCAGTCTATGGTACTGTGTTATGGCAGATTGAGCAGACTAATACAATCATCAAAAGAACTAAAATTAAAAGGACTTACAGTGCCAAATGTTGATGAGGATATGGACCAAATGGAACTTTCATGCACTTTTGGTGGGACAGTAAATTAGAACAATCACTTTGGAAACTGCTTACCAGTATCTACTAGAGCTAAACACACACATACATACTTTATGATCCAGAAATTCCATTCCCGGGTATATTAATGAAAAGAAAAGAGTACATGTGTGTACTCAAAGATATGTACAAGAAAATTCTTAGCACATTAATGTATAATCACCCCAAACAGGAAACAATCCAAATTTCTATCAGCAACAAAATAATTAAATACTTTGCGGTATATTGGTGCAGTGGACTATTACACAGCAATAAAAATAAAGTATCCTGCTATACTCAACAGTGTGGGTGATTCTCACCAACCTACTGTACAGTAAAAAAAAGTCAAATCTAAAATAATGCATAGCCTACAGTTCCATTTATATGAGGCCTAAGAACAGGCCAAAGTAATCTACGGTGTTCAGAATAGTGGTTGCCTTTGGTGAGGATGTACAAAGGGCATGGGGGAACTTTCTAGAATGCTGGAAATACTGTAACTCTTGATGTGAGTAGTGGTTTCATGGATATCTACACAGATGAAAATTCATTCAGTAAGCTACACACTTAAGATTTGTAAACTTTACTGTAATTGAGTTATAAAAAGTCAAAAGAATATCTTGACTATTGAGAATCAAAAAGATTAGTTTTCTTTCATAAATTTGTGTCCATTTTGGCTTGGACCATATTGCACAGAGTCCAGTGGACACTGGGAAATATACTGTTTATCAAGATTTTTGTGGACTGCCTCATGCAAAAAATTAATATGTCAAATGGAATCTTTCTTCCTGGAAATTTATAGCTTGTTTGTGAACACTGATTATATTCGTTTCCAGCTCTCCACTTGACTTTCTGTTGTGAAGTCTGTCATAGCTTCTGTTTCACTTTGTCAGAGGAGACCAGTCATATGGTTTTGTGGATCCAAAGTAGAAGAAATTCCCTTAGAGCAATGAAAACATTTTTAAACAACTGCTGGGTTCTGCCACAGTGGCTTCAACCTCTCTGGAAATTTTCTTTGTTATTTTTATTATTTGTTCATCCTGAAGTCTGTAAAAGGTAGTTGCCTCCAAACAGCAACTTTTACTCCAAAGAAAGAGGAGGTAGGTGTGGTTGTGTATGTGTCTTGTGAGTATGTGCATATAAAGTCACAACGTTCTAGATAGAATTATGTATTTCCTCCTAAAAAGATATTGGAAGGTATCTTTTGCCTCTCTTAGGAACATAGTGAATGTAACAGGAAGATAGACACATCAGTTTTGTTAAAAAGAAACAGATTTTCTATGAAAATATAGATTTTATATACAACTTGACATTTGAAGACAGATACTCTACCAATGAGATGGTAAAAAAACAGCCAGGACTGTTTGATTGTGGCTGTAAAATTCCCAACTAAAAATAGCTAAATCAAAATAAAGGGAGTGATCAGGAAGGGACTGGGTGGTTCACAGAGTCAAAGGAGAGCTTCAGAGATCAGAGGTGACACTTTCTGTTCATGTCATCGCTCTGCAGGCCATTGGTGCCACACTGTCTACTGCCAAAGGGCTTTCTACACTTCAGGGAGCGTGGCCAGAGACAACTCTGACTTTCACAACTCAGACTTTCCAGTCTGAACAGAAAGACATCCTCACCACCAGAACCACCTCGAACACGTGGGAAGGTCCCTGATTCTTCTGGCCGGTGCTGTGTGCCCACTCAGTCATTATGGATCATGGAGCAAGAATGGGGCAGACAAAAGCAGTAATCATCCCTGACAGATAAATACACCTCAAAAAACCTGCACACCCTAATTCAGCTTAAACATCTCATTTACTCGCTTCTCCAGACAGTCCAGACCATGTCGTTGTCTTCAATTTCTAGAAGGTGTCAGTTTTCCATCCTTCATTCTCTGCCTCTGAGACAGCCCTGCCCACTGTCTGTCAGCACTCTCAGCCTTGCTCTCTACAGCACGTAGACGGGAAGGCTTGGAACAATTGAAAAGATTGACAGGAGAAAAGACTATGTAAAACATTTTGAATTTTGAAACCGAGTAGTTTGAGATGCTTCAGGGTTTATTTAAGTCTGATTCATCTTAACATCCATAAATAGCATTGATCAGATCTATATGCACACACACTTAACACACACATGTGCCCTTTCCACTCCCATGAGGCAGAATAATCACTGGTGATCTAGTGATTACACAACTTAGAGAATAAAGACCCGTATAGAACATCTAAAGAAAGCTGTCCAAATCTGATCCACTGCCTGTTTTTATTAATTAGATTTTATTGAAATGCAGCCATACCCGCCTCTTTAAGTATTCTCTATGGCTGTTTCTGTGCTGCAAAGTTGACTAGTTGCAATAGAGACTGTCAGGTCTGCAAAGTCTGAAATATGTACTGGCCCTTTACAGAAAGTTTCCCAAACCCTGATCTAAATAAGTCCCCACAAAACCATTTTTCCCCTGAAACCATTTCAAGGATAAGTAGTGTTTTAAATCTGAATTATCCAGATAATTGCCACACCACTAATTTTCTTTGCCTGTACTTGCTGTTTAACCCAAGCTACATGGACTTATGTCTGTACAGGCCAAGACTTGCAGGAGAACAATCAGTCAACTGTGCATTCAGTCAACATAAGTAACCAGTATTACTCATATTATCCCTCAAGCAATTGGAACAGTAATATGAAATATCTACACACTTGCCCCACACCTCCCTGTTCATTTCTCTTGGTCATAGAAACACACAAGAAAGATTTAAGAAGAAGCGATGTGTATTCAGCTCAAAGTGAAGTGGAATTGTGACCATCATTGAATTCCACATAGATGACAATAATTGGGGAAACAGACAAGAAAATATATTTAAGAGTCTGAATTTTCCATTTTGCCTATCAAAATAACTGAATCACTGCTGAAACGCCATTTAACTTTACATTGTGTATATACAGCAAGAAAAGGCAAAAATTACACTGACAAAATGCTATATTCACATTTTTCAGTTTTCCTCTTTCTCAGTGAATAAAAATTCTCTGAAGGCTGCACCTCTCAAAAATTTTCTGTGTAACACAATATTGACATATTGAGGGAAACCAGAAGGAGCAAGCAAGAGACCCCAATACACACACACACAAGCACACACACACACGTTTCTGACCAAAAAAAAAAAAAAGAAAAGAAAAGAAATCCAATAGCAATAACCGACCCAGAAATGCCAGGAAGCAGGGTTATAAATTTAACATGAACAGCTCCCTCTTCCAACTCCCAGTCCGTTTATCAAATTTTAAAAATGAAATGACAAGTTAAGATTATTAGTCAAAATATATAAATAAATCACCTTACATATGTGATTTCCAAAGTCTGTGAATGATTTCACAGTGGTTAGATGTAATAAGTGAATACACAGGCAACCTGGGTTTGGGAGCAAAACTGGTCCAGGTAAGGCTGGAAGCCTGCCAACCTCCAGACAGCACAATTAGCTCAGGAGGTAGACACAAAAGCTGGGCAGCACACAGGAGCCTTTACAACGGCATTGGGTGAGATTTCTTTCACAAGGACATCCTAGCCATTGCTTGGTCTGCCATCCCCTACACGCAGTTCTACTGTTTATAGAAAGAACTTTTTTTAGATGCCTCCGAAAAGCAAGGATTAAGTCAACTCATCATAAATTCCTCCTGCTAGAAACCAACTCACGGAAAAAACTTTCTGAAAATACAGTTTGTCAAATGCTTTGGGTTTTAACGAAATGCCAAGATGTGGGAGTCATAAATTATCTGCTGCAACAGGAGGCCTCACAGAGACTGAGGAATGCCAGAGCTCTGTGTTCAAGATGAATTGCTGGAAAGTTTTCTATCTTAAAAAATTGATCCTGATTTTTTTACCTGTTTAGATTTACACAACATCTGATGTTAACAGCCCTTATGTGGCTGCCAGGTGCCAAATGTAGACAGAAAAACAAGAAGAAAACGTTCTTTGAGTTTATTCCCCTGAGCTGGCCCAGAGCCAGGTTTGTCACACAAGGGCCCCTGCCCTCCAGGTATCATTTGGTTGCTGCCGTTCGTAGCATTAGTGGTGTTGAAACGAAGCCAGCTGTATTCTTTTCAAACCAATTTGTCCAATAGCATGGATTATTGTGTTAGGTAATCTGTCACTTCTCAAAAAAAAAAAAAAAATCTTTAATGGCCTTTACACATTGCTCTCAGAGCATTTGAAGGCCTTGTAGTGATACCATCCCATGCCTGATTTATTCACCTTAGAAGAAGCCACCCTATTTGGCACCGTCTCTGCTAAACAATGATAGCATTTTTAAGTGTAGAGCTACTCAAACCTGAATTTCCTAGATTATTTTATTTATGCAGTGCATGTAAACATTGAAAGCAAATTCACACCACCAAGGAAAACGATCCCCGTAACATGTCTAAAAATCATCTGTGACTCAATGATATGACTAGTTCCTGTGAAAGTGTTCAGGAAGTCAAGAAAATATGGGCTGTTTTCAAGAAAGACATTCGCTACTTGGAGGGCTGAGTCCTGCTCACGTTTCTCTCAGACAGTTTCCCTAACTCAAGACATGCACAATGATGTTACCCAAGGTTGAGGTGAAGAAACGTCATGATTTCCTATATATTATGCATGAGTCCATCTGAAATTGCCTTTCTACACAGGTAACAGAAAGCTGACTCTAATCAAAGAGGATTTATTTCTCAAATATAGCAAGAAATCCTGAGGTGGCTGGTGCAGGCAGGTATAGCAATTCCTCAGCAGGAGCTGGGTTCCAGCCTCCTCCCTCTCTCATCTACTCCTCACGCTTCTTACCTCATGGTCACAAGATAGCGGTCCTCCTGTGGTACCCCATCCACAAAGAAGGAAAAGGGGAAAGGAAGAAGGGGACAGGACACCAGCCTACAAGACAATTTTTCCCCCAAATCCCCAGCAAACCTCTATTCATGTCTCATTGGGAAGGCTGGGACATACAGTGGTTTAGGTGGGGACGTTGCCACCCCAAACAGGATTATAATTCTGTCACTATGGAAAGAATGGATGTTAGGAAGGTTTCTAGCAGGGTCCACCACAGTGCTTAAGAAGTCATATATTTCTATCCCGAAGAGAGAGCCACACCCAGACTTCAGTGAAACAGGCCGTGTTCTCCAAAACCCTGGTAAGCACCAGAGGCATTCACTCCCTATGAGGGACAACTTTGACCTGACTTCCTACCTGGTGAAATCTTGAGTTAAATGTAAAGTGGGCAATTATGGAATCAAAATGTGATTACTACTAATGCTGGAAGTAAGTGGCTTCACCAGATTGACCATAAAACATGAACCACACACACAGATATATATTTTTTAAATCCTCTTCATAACACTCTTTACCTCTTTCCCACTGAAACTATCAACATGCATAATCCTATGGAAAAGGACAACTTCCCAGTCCAGATATTGCAAAAAGTACTCCCTGCTGAAACAAAATGAAGGGAGGGAAGAGTGAGGAGTGGGGAGAGGGAGGAGAAGAGATAGGGAAGGAGGACAAAAAGCATTTACTCTAAAAAACAGAAAAGGGAATGATTATTCACTTTAGCCAATGGACTTAAGATAATTTTCAAGAGCAAGATTTCCCAATAAATTTACAATAGTTCAATTTACATGCCTCTTTACAGGAATATGTCTCAATATAGAAAGTATAACCTGACACTTGTACTTTATAAAGATTTGGCCAAGATTGGCAAAATACAGTAATTGCTAAAGCAGGATAATGAATACACACAGTTTCTTTATAGTCTATTTTCTCCTTTTGTTTTGGGTTTGAAATTTTACGTTATAATTTTTTTAAAGATTTGCCACTAGAAAACTAGAATTAAAATTCTAATTTTCTCTAAAAAATATTAACAAAAAGATGCACACCCATCTTCTAACTTAAAGGGAAGAGCATTTTGTAAAGAATATATCCAGGTCAGTAGGGCAATTCAAAGTGATGATTCATTAATTAATAAAACCTATTTTTGAATTCAGCAAAGGGTTTCTGCTGTGAAAATGGAGCATCCTTTCGAGAATATTTTAAAGCATAGGCATGTGTGTCTGTGGTTAGAGATGTTAGTGGACACGGGAAAAGAACCTCACTGGAAATTATGTCTCCAGAGTGCTTCTCTCACTTCTCAACACGACTGTAGCACACGATGCTCAAAGCAAGTGACAAATGCTGTGCTCTTCTCTCCAACATCCCTTTGAGATCATAAGAAATGACAGGAATTCCCCCTTTTGCTTTCTAGACCTAACTTTTTAGCGGAAGGCTATGGCTTATACACAGCTGACTTTTGCAAATAAACCGTACTTTATATTTATTACTGTGCACAAAGCATTTCTTATTCTTGGTGTATTGACAAATCCAATCATGGCTTTTAAAACATTTATCTACATCCCAACTATTTCTTCTTACTGCGCCATCCACACCACCATTCCTCGGTGACGTGTCTGTCACTGTGTGAATTCCTGAGATGAAATCATTTCCATACTGTTTCCCCTGAGATTTCCCCTTGTTTTGAAAGATTCTTCTTCTCACCTCCCTAGCCTCTTAAAACCTCAATATGACATTTTCCTCAAGTTCAATTACTTCAGAGGCACATAGAAAAAACACTTTTGTATTCACTCACTTATTGCTTTGCAATGCAAACCAACATACCACTTCCCAGATCATAGGTCTTTTTCCAAAATACTCCATAACCTATGCACAAATTATTTCCATTTTCTATTTTCAAATAGCAAATGCACAGTCAAGCAGCCAAACTGAAAGTTTTGGCATTAAAAAATAAGTTGATAATGTTTCTAAATTAATTACTATCTTGGAACTGAGAGACCAAGATGCTTTTTAACAGTTGCAATTTTTTTCTTGAAAGTTCTATTTGGAGCAATATAAAAATGCTTCCATTTTATAAGTATTATTTCAAGGTTAAAACTGCATTGACAGATGAAAATAAAGTGTTAGCTTAAAAATAGACCCTTGTCCATCAAGACAGCTTGCAAACCAAAACAGACCCATGGGCAGCTGCAATCTTTGTATATATTACCAAATTTGTGGTGGGAAAAATGTTATATTGCTTAGTTTGGATTAACTATTCTTGTACAGATACATAAAAGATGTATAAAATACATATGGTTAGGACCAGTTTTGCCCTTTTGAAGATAAAAGCACCAGAAAAGAAAATGTTGGCAGTTCTCTGTACCCCATCAGAGCTGTTTAATTTGTACCATACTTTGCCAGTCAGTGGAAGTGGAGATCTCTGAGGCTTCTGTGATCTGTGATGAAGATGATTTTTGGAGAAGGGCAGAGAAAAAATTCTTGCCAAACTGCATAAGCTCCTTGTTGTCAGGCCGATACAGTACTGTAAATCCACAAAAAACAGTTTCAAAAACAAATTGTCACAACTCTGAAGCAGAATAGCTCTTACGGCCACAAAAGCTTTGTCTCTTACAAGACTGCATTTTGAGCACAGCCTCTTGGGCCTCTAGTGAGTGGTAGCCCTGTTTAAAGAATGTCTCCAGTGTTAACAGCCTATTTTTATGCTTAATAAAAAAATTTCATTAGACAGCCACCAAAGAGGATTTTGGAGAAAATACTCTCTGTTTTAAAAATGTCATCCTTTATTAAAAGGTTTTACAGGAAAGAAAAGTAGAGATCCACAACAGGGCACATGTAATAGGTATGAAATGCAGAAATATCCAAAAGAGAGGCCCACACATTACCACATTCTTGGAAGGAGGGCTTGTCTTCCAGAGAGTCTAACCAGCATGATGTTAGTGCCTCAAATTTATTATCATCAAGGCATTCTGGCAGGAGTACATTTTAGAACTTGCCTTATACCCTAACAAAATCTCAGTGTTGTTCTGATTGCAAACCAGATGCATGCAGTCTGGGCAGAGCAGTGCTGAGTTTGTGCATTGCCACCTACTTGATGGGTAGTGATGCCAGACACAATTTGAGCACATTGGAATGGTGTGCCTGAAAACTGGTAGAACAGATTCCAAAGAATTTCCTTAGGAAACTCTACAGAGGGTGGGTATGAAAATGCTAAGATGGAACCATCTATGGAAACATTTCAGGGAAGCCATTCCCCTAGCAGTGCTTACAGACAGTATGGCCAAGTCATTGGTACAACAAATTGGTCCCAGAAAATCCAGCAGCTGTCAGCCTTACAAGAGTGGAAGGGGCTGGAGAAGGTCACACAGCCATCTCTTGCCTCCTCCAGCAGGATGTCAGAGGAGTTAGTATTCTTTTTTTTTTTTTTTTTTTTTGAGATAGAGTCTCACTCTGTCACCCAGCCTCCAGTGCAGTGACGCGATCTCAGCTCACTGCAACCTCCATCTCCCAGGTTCAAGTGATCCCCCTGCCTCAGCTTCCTAGGTAGCTGGGATTACATGCACCCACCACCATGCCCAGCTAATTTTTTTTTTTTTTTTTTTTTTTTTTTTTTTTTTTTTTGTATTTTGGTAGAGACAGGGCTTCACCATGTTGGCCAGGTTGGTCCCCAACTCCTGACTGCAAGTGACCCACCCAGCTCAGCATCCCAAAGTGCTGGAACTACAAGTATGAGCCACCATGCCCAGCCAGTATCATTTTTTTAACATGATTGATCTGGTTTGGATGTTTGTCCCTGGCAAATGTCATGTTAAAATGTGATTCACAGTGTTGGAAGTAGGGCCTGGTGGGAGGTGATTGGATTATGGAGGCAGATCCCTCTTGAATGGCTTAACACCATTCCCTTGGTTATAAGTGAGTTCTCACTCAATTCACAGGAGATGTGGTTGTTTAAAAGTGTGTGGCACCTCGCCCCCAATCCCCTTCTCACCATGGATATGTTGGCTCCCCCTTTGCCTTCCACCATGATTGTAAGCTTCCTGAAGCCTCACCAAAAGCAGCTGTGGGTACTATGCTTCATGTACAGTCTGCAGAACCATTAGGCAATTAAGCCTCTTTTCTTTATAAATTACCCAGCCTCAAGCATTTCTTTATAGCAATGCAAAAAAATGGCCTAATACAATCATTGATTACTGACTTCAGAGCTATGGGTAGGTTCATTGCTTTGTTTTGTTTTGTTTTGTCTCCTTCACATTTCTCTCTGGCCCCCTTTGCATGGTGTTTTTAAGAGATAAGACACCATGGGTATACTTCTACAAAGCTAGTACAAGAAGGGACCCTTAGGACATTTTAGAGCTCGGTCTATTCTTCTGCCTCCGTGCAAGGTATTTACTGGAATCTTGACACTCATATAACAATGTTTTTGTGAGGTATTCCATAGCAAGGCCACGGAATTTGGAGTTAGAGCTGGGTTTGAATACTGAATTTGCTCATTCATAAATTTTAGCACTAAACTCTCTTTTCCAGACCCACCTTCCTGCTTCTTTATCACATCCTATTGGTAGATCTCTTTGGTTGCCACTTACAGTGTCATTGTACTTAGAAAGAAATTGTCTTCCCAGTCTGCAGACTACAGGTAGGAGAGGAAGCATTTGCTGAGCCTTACCTATTGTCTCCCAGGTGTGAGAATTGGCTCTAAAGCAATAACAGAAAAACAGTTCATCAAAATCTAATTTACTTGAAAATCAATTGCTGAATAATCCATTTATCTAAATTCCCAATTCATTGAATTTTTTCAAATTTACTGATTTATTAAAAACTAGTTTATTTCAACTATTTATAAAGTTTACAGAAATTTGTATTGGACAGAATGGTTTTAACAGCTATTGAAATAAGACTGCTTCAAAGTTATAATTAACTGTGCTTCATTTTCTCCTCATAACAGCACAAGAAATATCCTATTGGTCAAAAGAAAAGAATCACAAGGTGATTTGGTCTCTTTTTTAATGTATTTAATATTAAGAAAATATACAGGCCAGGCACAGTGGCTCAAGCCTATAATCCCAGCACTTTGGGGGACCGAGGCAGGAGGATCATTTGAAACCAGGAATTCAAGTCCAGCACGGACAACATGGCAAGACCCTGTCCCTACAAAAAAATTAAAAATTAGATGGGCATGGTGGCATGTGCCTGTGGTCCCAGCTACACAGGAGGCTGAGGCTGAAGGATGACTTAAGCCCAGAAGGTCAAGCATGCAGTGAGCTATGATCACATCACGGCACTCCAGCCTGGGTGACTGATAGAGCAAGATCCTGTCTCCAAAAATATAGTTCTAGTCGGGAGCAAGGTGGCCGAATAGGAACAGCTCCAGCCTCCAGCTCCCAGCGCCAGCGACACAGAAGATGGGTGATTTCTGCATTTTCAACTGAGGTACCCTGTTCATCTCACTAGGGAGTGCTGGACAATCGGTGCTGGTCACCTGGTGCAGCACGACCAGCAAGAGCTGAAGCAGGGCGAGGCATTGCCTCACCTGGGAAGCGCAAGGGGGAAGGGAATCCCTTTTCCTAGCCAAGGGAAACTGAGACACACAACACCTGGAAAATCAGGTAACTCCCACCCTACTACTGCGCTTTACCAAGGGTCTTAGCAAATGGCACACCAGGAGATTATATCCCAAACCTGGCCTGGAGGGTCCCACGCCCACGGAGCCTCTCTCATTGCTAGCACAGCAGTCTGAGATCTAACTGCAAGGCGGCAGCAAGGCTGGGGGAGGGGTGCCCGCCATTGCTGAGGCTTCAGTAGGTAAACAAAGCCTCCAGGAAGCTCGAACTGCGGGGAGCCCACCACAGCTCAAGAAGGCCTGCCTGTCTCTGTAGACTCCACCTTTGGATGGAGTCTGACAGCTGTCTGACAGCTTTGAAGAGAGCAGTTGATCTCCCAGCACGGAGGTTGAGATCTGAGAATGGACAGACTGACTGCTCAAGTGGGTCCCTGACCCCTGATTAGCCTAATTGGGAGACATCCCCCACTAGGTACAGACCGACACCTCACACCTCACACAGTGGGGTACACCCCTGAGATGAAGCTTCCAGAGCAAGAATCAGACAGCAACACTCGCTGTTCAGCAATATTCTATCTTCTGCAGCCTCTGCTGCTGATACCCAGGCAAACAGGGTCAGAGTGGACCTCAAGCAATCTCCAATAGACCTACAGCTGAGGGTTCTGACTGTTAGAAGGAAAACTAATAAACAGAAAGGACACCCACACCAAAACCCCATCAGTACATCACCAGCATCAAAGACCAAAGGCAGATAAAACCACAAAGATGGGGAAAAAGCAGGGCAGAAAAGCTGGAAATTCAAAAAATCAGAGCACATCTCCCCCTCCAAAGGAATGCAGCTCATCGCCAGCAATGGATCAAAGCTGGACGGAGAATGACTTTGACAAGTTGAGAGGAGAAGGCTTCAGTTGATCAAACTTCTCAGAGCTAAGGAGGAACTACGTACCCAGCGCAAAGAAACTAAAAATCTTGAAAAAAGAATGGACGAATGGATAACTAGAATAATCAATGCAGAGAAGGCCATAAACGAACTGACAGAGATAAAAATCATGACACGAGAAATACGTGACAAGTGCACAAGCTTCAGTAACTGACTCGATCAACTGGAATAAAGAGTATCAATGATTGAAGATCAAATGAATGAAATGAAGCGAGAAGAGAAGTCTAGAGAAAAAAAAGGAAAAAGAAATGAACAAAGCCTCCAGGAAATATGGGATTATGTGAAAAGACCAAATCTACGTCTGATTGGTGTGTCTGAAAGTGACAGGGAAAATGGAACCAGGTTGGAAAACACTGCAGGATATCATCCAGGAGAACTTCCCCAACCTAGTAAGGCAGGCCAACATTCAAATTCGGGAAATACAGAGAACACCACAAAGATACTCCTCGAGAAGAGCAACTCCAAGACACATAATTGTCAGATTCACCAAAGTTGAAATGAAGGAAAAAATGTTAAGGGCAGCCAGAGAGAAAGGTTGGGTTACACACAAAGGGAAGCCCATCAGACTAACAGCAGATCTCTCGGCAGAAACTCTACAAGCCAGAAGAGAGTGGGGGCCAATATTCAACATTCTTAAAGAAAAGAATTTTCAACCCAGAATTTCATATCCAGCCAAACTAAGTTTCATCAGTGAAGGAGAAATAAAATCCTTTACAGACAAGCAAATGCTTAGAGATTTTGTCACCACCAGGCCTGCCCTACAAGAGACCCTGAAGGAAGCACTAAACATGGAAAGCAACAACCAGTACCAGACATTGCAAAAACATGCCAAAATGAAAACACCATCGATGCTAGGAAGAAACTGCATCAAATAACAAGCAAAATAACCAGCTAATATCACAAGGACAGGATCAAGTTCACACATAACAATATTAACCTTAAATGTAAATGGACTAAATGGTCCAATTAAAAGACACAGACTGGCAAATTGGATAAAGAGTCAACACCCATCACTTTGCTGTATTCAGGAGACCCATCTCACATGCAGAGACACACATAGGCTCAAAATAAAGGGATGGAGGAAGATCTACCAAGCAAATGGAAAAAAAAAAAAAAAAAAAAGCAGGGGTTGCAATCCTAGTCTCTGATAAAACAGACTTTAAACCATCAAAGATCAAAAGAGACAAAGAAGGCCATTACATAATGGTAAAGGGATCAATTCAACAGGAAGAGCTAACTATCCTAAATATATATGCACCCAATACAGGAGCACCCAGATTCATAAAGCAAGTCCTTAGAGACTTACAAAGAGACTTAGATTCCCATACAATAATAAAGGGAGACTTCAACACCCCACTGTCAACATTAGACAGATCAATGAGACAGAAAGTTAACAAGGATACCCAGGAACTGAACTCAACTCTGCACCAAGCGGACCTAATAGACATCTACAGAACTCTCCACCCCAAATCAACAGAATATACATTCTTCTCAGCACCATATCGCACTTATTCCAAAATTGACCACATAGTTGGAAGTAAAGCACTCCTCAGCAAATGTAAAAGAACAGAAATTGTAACAAACTGTCTCTAAGACCACAGTGCATTAAACTTGAACTCAGGACTAAGAAACTCAATCAAAACCGCTCAACTACATGGAAACTGAACAACCTGCTCCTGAATGACTACTGGGTACATAATGAAATGAAGGCAGAAATAAAGATGTTCTTTGAAACCAATGAGAACAAAGATACAATATACCAGAATCACTGGGACACATTTAAAGCAGAGTGTAGAGGGAAATTTATAGCACTAAATGCCCACAAGAGAAAGCTGCAAAGATCTAAAATTGACACCCTAACATCACAATTAAAAGAACTAGAGAAACAAGAGCAAACACATTCAAAAGCAGCAGAAGGCAAGAAATAGCTAAGATCAGAGCAGAACTGAAGGAGATAGAGACACAAAACACCCTCCAAAAAATCACTGAATCCAGGAGCTGGTTTTTTGAAAAGATCAACAAAATTGATAGACCGCTAGCAAGACTAATAAAGAAGAAAAGAGAGAAGAATCAAATAGAGCAATAAAAAATTATAAAGCGGATATCACCACCGACCCCACAGAAATACAAACTACCATCAGAGAATACTATAAACACCTCTACACAAATAAACTAGAAAACCTAGAAGAAATGGATAATTTCCTGGACACTTACACTCTCCCAAGACTAAACCAGGAAGAAGTTGAATCCCTGAATAGACCAATAGCAGGCTCTGAAATTGAGGCAATAATTAATAGCCTACCAACCAAAAAAAGTCCAGGACCAGATGGATTCACAGCCAAATTCTACCAGAGGTACAAGGAGGAGCTGTTACAATTCCTTCTGAAACTATTCCAATCAATAGAAAAAGAGGGACTCCTCCCTAACTCCTTTTATGAGGCCAACATCATCCTGATACCAAAGCCTGGCAGAGACACAACAAAAAAAGAGAATTTTAGACCAATATCCCTGATGAACATTGATGCAAAAATACTCAGTAAAATACTGGCAAACCAAATCCAGCAGCACATCAAAAAGCTTATCCACCATGATCAAGTGGGCTTAATCCCTGGGATGCAAGGCTGGTTCAACATACGCAAATCAATAAACATAATCCAGCATATAAACAGAACCAAAGACAAAAACCACATGATTATCTCAATAGATGCAGAAAAAGCCTTTGACAAAATTCAACAGCCCTTCATGCTAAAAACGCTCAATAAATTTGGTATTGATGGAACGTATCTCAAAATAATAAGAGCTATTTATGACAAACCCACAGTCCATATCATACTGAATGGGCAAAAACTGGAAGCATTCCCTTTGAAAACTGGCACAAGACAGGGATGCCCTCTCTCACCACTCCTATTCAACATAGTGTTGGAAGTTCTGGCTAGGGCAATCAGGCAAGAGAAAGAAATAAAGGGTATTCAGTTAGGAAAAGAAGAAGTCAAATTGTCCCTGTTTGCAGATGACATGATTGTATATTTAGAAAAACCCATTGTTTCAGCCCAAAATCTCCTTAAGCTGATAAGCAACTTCAGCAAAGTCTCAGGATACAAAATCAATGTGCAAAAATCACAGGCATTCTTATACAGCAGTAACAGACAAACAGAGAGCCAAATCATGAATGAACTCCCATTCACGATAGCTTCAAAGAGAATAAAATACCTAGGAATCCAACTTACAAGGGAGGTAAAGGACTTCTTCAAGAAGAACTACAAACCACTGCTCAGTGAAATAAAAGAGGACACAAACAAATGGAAGAACATACCATGCTCATGGATGGGAAGAATCAATATCGTGAAAATGGCCATACTGCCCAAGGTAATTTATAGATTCAATGCCATTCCCATCAAGCTACTAATGACTGTCTTCACAGAATTGGAAAAAACTGCTTTAAAGTTCATATGGAACCAAAAAAGCGCCCACATTGCCAAGAAAATCATAAGTCAAAAGAACAAAGCTGGAGGCATCATGCTACCTGACTTCAAACTATACTACAAGGCTACAGTAACCAAAACAGTGTGGTATTGGTACCAAAACAGAGATATAGACCAATGGAACAGAACAGAGCCCTCAGAAATAATACCACACATCTACAGCCATCTGATCTTTGACAAACCTGACAAAAAACAAGAAACGGGCAAAGGATTCCCTATTTAATAAATGGTGCTGGGAAAATTGGCTAGCCATAAGTAGAAAGCTGAAACTGAACCCTTTCCTTTCTCCTTATACGAAAATTAATTCAAGATGGATTAGAGACTTAAATGTTAGACCTAAAACCATAAAAACCCTAGAAGAAAACCTAGGTAATACCATTCAGGACATAGGCATGGGCAAGGGCTTCATGTCTAAAACACCAAAAGCAACAGCAACAAAAGTCAAAATTGACAAATGGGATCTAATTAAACTAAAGAGCTTCTGCACAGCAAAAGAAACTACCATCAGAGTGAACTGACAGCCTACAGAATGGGAGAAAATTTTTGCAATCTACTCATCTGACAAAGGGCTAATATCCAGAACCTACAAAGAACTCAAACAAATTTACGAGAATAAAACAAACAACCCCATCAAAAAGTGGGCAAAGGATATGAACAGATATTTCTCAAAAGAAGACATGCATACAGCCAACAGACACATGAAAAAATGCTTGTCATCACTGGTCATCAGAGAAATGCAAATCAAAACCACAATGAGATACCATCTCACATCAGTTAGAATGGCAATCATTAAAAAGTCAGGAAACAACAGGTGCTGGAGAAGATGTGGAGAAATAGGAACACTTTTACACTGTTGGTGGGACTGTAAACTGGTTCAACCATTGTGGAAAACAGTATGGTGATTCCTCAAGGATCTAGAACTAGAAATACTATATGACCCAGCCATTCCATTACTGGGTATATATCCAAAGGATTATAAATCATGCTGCTATAAAGACACATGCACACATATGTTTATTGCGGCACTACTCACAATAGCAAAGACTTGGAATCAACCCAAATGTCCACCAGCGACAGACTGTATTAAGAAAATGTGGCACATATACACCATGCGTACTATGCAGCCATAAAAAGGATGAGTTTGTGTCCTTTGTAGAGACATGGATGCAGTTGGAAACCATCATTCTCAGCAAACTATCACAAGAACAGAAAACCAAACACCACATGTTCTCACTCATAGATGGGAATTGAACAATGAGATTACTTGGACTCTGGAAGGGGAACATCACACACTGGGGCCTATTATGGGGAGGGGGGTGGGGGAAGGGATGGCATTGGGAGTTACACCTGATGTAAATGACGAGTTGGATGGGTGCTGACGAGTTGATGGGTGCAGCACACCAACGTGGCACAAGTATACATATGTAACAAACCTGCACATTGTACACATGTACCCTAGAACTTAAAGTATAATAAAAAAAAAAAGAAAAAATATATAGTTCTTTGTTAATAACCAAAATTGTATTGTTTTACAAGATAATTTTTTATTTTGTATTATTTCTTTCTCATATCTTTTTATATAAGTTTCTGTCCTGTTCCAAGTTCAAATCAAGACTCTGCCACATCTGGTCGGCCCTGGCCAAGTTGCTTCATCTCTCTGTGCCTTATTTCCCTCCACTGGAAAATGTGAATACTACTAGCAGTTACTCTGCAGAGCTGTTGGGAGGATTAATGTTGTTTATTACACATGTAAAGTGCTTAGAACAGCAACTGACCTGTAGGAAGGACCAAATGAATATAAACCATTATTATAGCTTTTTAAAAATGTCATATTGAAGCATTTCTTCCTGACACTTCAGTTACCTTCAATGAATTTGGAAAACCCCTTATTTTGATTCCCTCTACATTTTCTACCACCAGGAAAAGTCTTTCTGCCCTACCAGTGCTGTGATAGCATCTTGAATATGCCTCTATGAAAGCACATGCTGGCATCCACATTCTCCCTAAGCTGTGAGCAGAGACCACAGCCCATTCATCTCTGTATGCCATCACGCCACTAGCGCTGTGCCTGCTGCCTGGTGAGCCTTCCACAAGCCTTTGCCAAATGAACAGGTAAATGTTGCCAATGTACTCAGCACATGACTAGTGTCTGGGCTCATCCCTTTGTGTTGCTTCTCACTGGCTTCTATTTCGAAGGGTGGCCTTTTTATGAACTCCTGCCCTCGTTCTAGAATACATTCTCTTCTGAGCAAACAGTTCCCATCTCCACTTAGCATCCACACCCTTCCTTCCCTTGGAGCCAAGGAACCGTATTACATTAACAGGCATGCTTATTCTCAGAGGTGCTTCCCTGGGATGAGGTGTAAATTAATGCCAGCCTGACCACTCCGGGTCATTAAAGACCAGATGGTAATTTTTGCAAGAGGAGCAAATGAACCCTACTAGCCTGGCCCAAATCCAACCTGGATAATTTCCTCCTGACTACACAATATCCCCCGTCTCATTTCAGACACAGAAATGATTTTTGCTTCATCCTCAGAAAGCTCGCCAGGCAGGGCCAGGCTGGCTTCTCACCCCACCACTGTTGCATGGATGCAGGCTAGCAATGCAGCATTCATCTGGGGGGTCCGCGAAGTGCTCTGGGGCAAGTAGGGCAACGTAAATCTAAGGCTTTAATCATATATTTGGAAAAATAAGACTTAGTCAACTTGAATGAAAACACTTCATCTTCTAGTGCATTTTTAAATGTTTTAAGCTACAAGAGTGACCAGAAGTTTATTGCACCTACAAAAAAAAGGGGGAAGGTTTAATTTGGACATGAATTGTTTTTGTTAAAATCATAGAAATAATGGCTTATTCTCAGTCTAGGTAGTCCCTGGAATGGATCCGCTTTTGACATTCAAGCTACGTAAAGTAGTCGTGGATGGGTCTTCACTGGAGCAAATCCCATTACTTATTACTACGGAGAGAAGTTGGGGGATATAACAAGAACCGTGGATGCATGCTCAGCATGCTGCTGCTTGCATAGAGGAAGAACTGATTGGCAGACTGGATGGAACTGATCAGGTTGACTATGATATGTCCAGGGCCAAATGCCAAGGTCAAGAACACCCAGGGTGGATCTGATTGGCACAAGGCAAACAGATCGAGCACAAGGCATAAGTGAGTGAGGGCTGGTTAGGAACATCATTCCCCATAGGCCTGCAGGTCCTGACTCCTCTGCATGAGATTATCCAGAGCACACTGAATTCACTCGACGCATGGTCAAAGTCCCTAAAGTAGTTTATGATTATGTATTGGCTTGCCACTCTTGGAAAAACCTGTGGCTCAGAATTCTCCACAACTCCCTTTGTGTCGTTAGCCAGAGATATGGTTTGTATGGAATGGGCTGAAGCATATTTTCTGAACCCAGATAAACGTCAGGCAGTCTCAGAAGACCACGCATAGCTTATTGCAGGAACGTAGGGAAGCACTGACTTGCCCACAAACGCATTCTCTTCATCGGTAGACTTGGCTCAAGTGTGGCTCGGAGAAGCTATGTCTTGACTCAAGCTAATACTTAGTAATAAAGCTTCCTGGGAAAGGAAGACTGCCAAAGTTTAAGTGGTGGGTTTTTATGACCAGGATTATGGTCCATTAAGGGACGAGGATGAAAACACCAGCTTGTTTCATTTTGATCTCTTCTCTAGGCCGAACCACCATCCTATTTCCAATTAAAGTCCCACAAGAAAAATGCTGACGTTTCTCCTCCAGAAACAATCCTCCTGGCTCTTTCCCAAAAAACCCACCATCATCTGAAGCCACATCCTCACAGCATCAAGATTCTGCAGTTTTGTTTTCTCCAAGAGAATAAATGGCCTATAAATAAAATGAGCATTCATTGATTTTTTTTAATGAGAAAAGAGAGCACATGAAATCTGTTCAATCTGAATGGGATGTGGAAACAGTGTTCCCTTCACTGATGGAGAATGAGAGTCCTTCCCATTGATGATCTTGGCTTCGTGCTGAGAAGGGGTACATCAGCACCTAACTATTACAGTGAAACCACATGACCATGAAACATTATTCAGCTTCCACATTAACCTTGCCCTGTGGCTCAGGAAATGAGAGTGAACAACCTTATTCCTTCAGTAGTTCGTTCCAACAATGACTGCCATGCATGGCAAAGAAAGGCTCCTTCACTTCCAGATGTGGTCCGGTCATTTTTGAGACCAAGGTGCACAGGTGTCATAAGGGCACTCTAGGCAAATCCTACTGGGTAACAATACTGGGATGGAGAAATTAAACAACTATTCAACTATTTAGGAAGGCTTGGATCTGTCCCACATTTCAAAGGATGTCAATGTGATAAACTATTCTTTGGACTTTTCCAATAATAAGTCTTTAAAAATAGCTTTGCATCATGTATTGAAATAAATTTCAGTCTAACCAAAGAGATCTCATATGTATATAAGGAATCTCTCAAAAGCTATTCAAAAGGAGGTAAAAATGAATAATAATAAACTATTTTTATAAGAAATATTGAAGAACCCTATCAAGAAAAATATCTAATAGGTTGTAAAATAAAGTCATCTTTAGGTTAATACAAGAAAGCCCAAAGAAAGATAAGCGAATTTCTCTTTAAGAATATTTTCATCAAGCCAAGAGATTTCAAATAAATCCAAACTGAAAACAAAACAAAATGGAAGTTCTAACATCACTTGGCTTATGTGTGTCCTGTCAACACTTATTACATAACACATTCACCTATTTCTGAACACACAAAAGGAAAATATCCTTCATGGACAGCCAGACCAAATGTTTGTTAATGGAAAATTAAGGACAAATGCAAATTTTTGCAACAACTATAATTTGGCTCAAATTGTTTTTCTGTCTCTCCTCTCCTTCCTATGGCCCACCCCAGGATACATTTATCCCAAATGATTGTTTGGTTTATCTTCATATAGCAAGGCATGCGAGGCATGATATGTCCAATGGGAAGATTTTCCTTTTTTCTTTACCCATGCTTTAAGATTTTCTAGGGCTTGGGGGGAAGGAAGATGTCTGTGGGCTGTGGGCTGTGGGCTGAGGTTATCCCCTGGCTGGGAGTTGGATGAAGAATTCCTCTTTAGTAGGAACGCCTTCTTCCAGAGGGTGTTCAGAGGGGACAGAGGTGACATACACTGAACCTAGAGGCTTGATGCAATCGAAATTTAAACTTGCAATCTGCTTTTATGTAATTACAGATAACAGATAAGCTGCAAATGGCCACCAAAAACATCTCTTTCAAGTTACCATATCCTAAAGATGACTAAATGAACTGCTGGAATTTTCAGGGAGAATTAATATTTAATGGGAGGTATCTTAGTCTGCTCAGGCTGCCATAACCAAGTACCACGGACTTGGGGGCTTGAACAATAGAAATTCATTTTTCCACTGATCTGAAGGCTGGGAAGTCCAAGATCAAGATGCCAGCAGAGTTGGTGTCTGATAAGAACTCTCTTCTTGGGTTGCAGATGGCCACTTTCTCACTGTTTCTTCACATGGTGAAGAGAGAGAGCAAGAGGAAAAAAGGAGAGAATGACTGCTCTGATGTCTCTACTAATAAGGACACTAATTCTATCCATCAGAGCCCCACCCACGTGACCTCATCTAGCCTGAATTACTTCTGTAATGGCCTTGTCACCAAATACAGTCACATACTTAGTGGTTGGAGCTTTAATCTATTAATTTGGTGGGAAGAACAAAGTTCAGTCCATGGTAGAGGGGTAATATTCAAAATATTTAACCACTGATACAGGCCCCAACCAATCAGAAGAGATGCTTACCACATCTGCCAGCTGGACTGCTTCATGCAAGCTGAGTATTAGCTCTGCCCTATGAACCTGGAAAACAAAAAAAAAGCAGTTTTCCTCTTGACCTCCTCCTGGAAAAGTCTCCACTGTGTATTTAAAAGATGGCTCTGGCCAGGTGTAGTGGCTCACACCTGTAATCCCAGCACTTTGGGAGGCTGAGGAGGGCGAATCACTTGAGATTGGGAGTTTGGGACCAGCCTGGCCAACATGGTGAAACCCTGTCCCTACTAAAAACATTTTTAAAAATTAGCTGGGTGTGGTGGCAGACACCTGTAAGTCCAGCTATTTGTGGGGGCTGAGGCAGGAGATTCACTTCAACCCAGGAGGCTTAGGTTGCAGTGAGCTGAGATGGCCCCACTACACTCCAGCCTGGGCGACAAAGTGAGATTCTGTCTTAAAATAATAATAATAATAATAATAATAATAATAATAATAATTAAAAAAATAAATAAAAGATGGCTCCTACATAGTGCATTGCCCAAAATAATGTAAAAATAGGTCTTATCCATTCCTGCATGGGAGTAACATGTTGCTTTATCAATATAAATATATTTTAATTTATCAATCTATTAATAGTGTTTATCTGGGGAGAAGAAAATTGTAGAAAGCATTCATTGTATAGATTGTATAGTTTTATCATGTGCATGTATTATTTTGTAATCAAAAAGCAAGCTTTCAACCTCTTTTAATTTGTAAATATGCCCACTCTTTAGTCCTTAAAATCCTTAAAAAAAAAATCAACTACACTAGTTTTGCCTGTGGTTTTTCCTGTTGGAATTAAACTATTGCATGAAGAGATGTATCTGTACTAAACATAAAAACAACTTTTTTCATTCATGTGGATAGTTTATTTCTTGTTCCAGAGTTCACTTTTTTTAAAAATGTCAAAAATGACAAATTTCTAAATGAGAAATTGAAAATGTTTACAAAGACCATTCTAATGGCATTCAAAAAGTGGCTGTCAGGAGGACCCCAGCCACTCTTTAAGCATGGTTACAGTCTCTCTCCCCTAAATAATGAACTCACCCCTTTTCTTCCTCAGCATTTGAAGAATGAAGTCTTATTTCCCCAAAAGGTGATGTTATGTCCACAAGGAAGACAGCCCAGATCGTGTTTCCACACGGGTTTCCTGCATGATATCTGTGTTAGTCTCACAAGCTACACTGCAAGATACTTAGTATGCCTCCTAGTAAACACTAGAATCACTGTCTGGGCATTATGACATTTACTAATTATCCCTGGGGTGTAGTCCTCCTGAGGACGACTGCATCTAACCAAGCTAGACCACTTATAGTATCCAAAACATTCCATGCAATGCTGTGCCTCTGGACTCATTACATATTCTGTTTCTTGTAACTGAAATGTTCATCTGACCTTTCTTCTTTGTCTATTGAATTATTATTCACCCTTTCTAACTTCGTAAAGGCTTTCCCCATTCTCCTCATGCCACATCTCCCATGCCCAGCTTTGAATATTGCATTTCATTAGCCAATGAGTTTATATACAAATAACTCAAAACCTGAATAACAATGGCTTTCAACCAAAAGACAAATAAGTCTGAAAGGGAATCAATTCAATACTGTTTCAGTAGCTCAATTTTATTATTCAAAACTCATGCCTTTTCCTTCCTTCAATCAACCATCATCAGTATGTTGGCTTTTCATCCTTTTGCTAATTGACTCATGGTTGCAAGGTGGCTGCCAGAACTCTAACATCATGCCCTCACACCACTGTTCCAGTTAAGCAGGAAGGAGATTATCAGAAGAAACATGTTTTTTTCATCTGGGAAGTAAATCTGCACTCACAGACATCTCCCTGTGTCTCATTAGCCACAACTGTTCCACAAGAACATGCCCCAAAGAGGCTGAGTGAGAAAGTGAGACTGCATTAAGGGATAGTATGATACTATGATTGGCTTAGCCACAAAGTATTTTATACTTTATGGCTGGCCATATTCACACACACACACACACACACACACACACACACACACACACACACCAATCAAGGTGCTGAAGGTAAGGAAAGGAGAAAGGGAAGAATGGCAGTTCAGCAGGCATCTCACAGTGCCTGCAAACTTGTGAATCTCTCTCTGTAGGGCATCTGCAAACCAAGAAATGAGGGATTGGGTCTTATTCACTTTGGATTCCTCAGACTCCAGCAGAACAATAAAACAAAGTTTTCCTCTGGGAACAGAGTTTGGATTCAGCTGCCACACCCAACAAAAGGCAACGGGTATACCTGGGATCAAGACCAGGTCCCAACCATCTCTCTGTAATTCCAGTCCTTTCTTTCTCTCTCAAGTAAGTCTGCAGCTCAGTATCCCTCAGCGATACCGGCCCACTCTATATATAACTAGATGATGATAGTAAAATAACTGTTTATATTTTACATAGCACTTTGGAAGGCCTTTTGTTTAACCCTAACGTCTACTCTGAAGGTAAATAGTATGATCCCTATTTTACAGAGAGGAACACAGGCTCAAGGAGGGTAAGGGTGGTTGCCCGAGTCCACGAAGCTTAAGGCAGCAGGTATGAGGCTGCATCACAGGCCACCTGACTGTATGTCTGCTTCAGTGACTCTCTGCTCCTCACACACCCTGGGGCTGCTCTGAGCTAGAAGTAAGCAAAATCTTGGGCAAGACTCCATGAAATTCCAGACCCTCACCATCCCAAGAGGAATAAGCTCCCTATCGCCATCCAAGCTCTTACAGAATGAGCCCAGTGTCTACACTACAGGAAAGAGACAAGAAATAGTCTTTCTGTCTCCACCTGGGAATGACTGACACATTGCAAGAGAAGATTTCAGGGTTTCATATGGACCCAATATAAAGGACCCAACCTCTTCTAAAAGTAGAGAAGCAAGTGTAAGTGTTTGGTTAGGATAATAAAATCCAATGAATAGTAAATAAACATGCTTATTGGCAGCCCAAAATGGGTTGACTCCCAAACAAAATGCAAAATCAGACCTTGCTGTCTAACAGAAAACTAAGCCATGTCAGCAGCTACTTTATGAAATAAATATAAAAACAGACTCACACATTATTCTGAGATAACAGACACAGGTTCTTTTTAGATTTAAATCATGTGCCCTATTATTAAAAGCATTAATAGAAATGTTCCCTGAATGTTTACAAGGTGTTTACTCAGTTTCTATACTGAAAGTCAGGACATCTTGGTACTGAAAATATTTCATGCCCAACAGTTACACAAAACCACTATTTCTTCGGTTTATAGCCCCTCTTAATCTCTTTGTGGAAATCTCCAGACCTCAACTACATTCCTTGAAATTTTACAGGGCACAAGAGGAACAGAAATCAGCTCAAAATGAATATGTGTATTCAGAAATGCATTGAGATTTTTCCAACTTTTCAGGTACCTCATACAAATTAATCTTCTTAAGGGCCCTGGTGGTCTCTGAATCACTGCTTCACTTCCCCACTTCTCAGCACCCCCATTGTATTCTCTTGATAGGAATAACTGCCAGATCATTAGGGAAGAAAAAGTTTATTGAGTCAAGATCTGGGAGGGCCCCCACAAGGTCAGGAGCAGGTACCACCAGTTTTACATAATTTTTGCATCTGCACCAATTTGATTTAAGGTTATAAGTGGAATTTATTGTTGAGTATTGTATTATAAAAAAGTAGTTTATACCATATTGTCTCATATTTATTATGATTCAGTCAAAAGTGAATTGTACACATGCTGTCTGCAATGAGCTGATACAATGGGGAAAAAAAATCCTGGCTGTCAAAAAACACATTTGTTCTCCTTTCCATTGTCTTTAATGGTTTACTTAGGTGAAAGAAAAATTGTTTTAATGTTAAAACTGTATCTTTTCCTGTGGCACTAATCACCAAATTGAAATTCTTAGAATTTTTAAAAAGCAGAAGGAAGTTGAACATGATGTGTTAGGATAATGGCAATAGAGAAAAATAGAATTGTTTGAGTGAAACGCATAAAATAAAGAAATTATTTAGGATCTGCAAGAAGAAAACAAATGTGTAGAAGTGCAGGATAAACCATTCTGTAATTTCAGGCTTCTAACAAAAACAAAAACAAAGTCACTCACTTACCATTTCTTGTTTAGACTGTATCTCTAGGAAGAAAAGGGAATTGATGTCTACTCTCTCAAGCAGGGTGACAATTGAGAGTAACTTAATGGCCACTGGAAACTTCCCCAGGTTTGTTTGTTTGTTTGTTTGTTTATTTTAGGGATAGATTCTCACTCCGTCACCCAAGCTGGAGAGCAGTGGTGCGATCATAGCTCACTGCGCCCTCAACCTCCCCAGCTCAAGTGATCCTCCCACCTCAGCCTTCCAGGTAGCTGGGACTACAGGCACGCACACCATGCCTGGCTAATTTTGTGTATTTTCTGTAGAGAAAATACACCATGTTGGCCAGGCTTTTCTCGAACTCATGGGCTCAAGAGATTCTTCCGCCTTGGCCTCCCAAAGTGCTAGGATTACAGGTTTGAGCCACCGCGCCTGGCTGCAGATTCTTTTTTAGAAGGCAAACTGGCCATTATTATTTTTTTCTATACCAACCCTGCTACTATTTCCCAGAAATTTCAAAATTTCTGGTTGATGTATCTAAATTAGTAATTCCATCATTCCAAGAGTGAATTACACACTTTAAGCTCATGGGAACATCAGAATCCCCTCTGAGACTACAACCAGATTCCAGGATCTAGCTTACTCCTCCTTTAATGTGTCCTTAGTCATGGTTGTAATATTACTGGAGTGCAAAAGAGCACTAAAAAAAATTTTTTTTTTTTTTAATTTACTTCTTGGTCGATTGCTGAGACTCATGATCAGAGGCGCCCCTAGTGGCTGCCTCAGGATAGGGAGACTGATTACCGTTTGGCCATTTTTTTTACCCAATTCTTTTATAAAGGTCTCACATAATCTCACAGGTGCACTTAATGTTTTTCGTTCGGCTTAGTTTGATTTCCTCTGCCTCTTACCATTCACCATGTGCTTCAATATCCTAAATGGCCGTTTTTAATATGTATAAATAAAATAATACCATGTCTGGGACTTGCCTCAAAACATGCCAGAGGGACCTGTAATTGAAACAAGGTTGGCCGTGACTGGTCATCTTCGAACCTGGGTGATGAGTACAAAAAGGGTTCATTATGCCTCTTTCTCTACTTCTGTACATGTTTAAATCTATTTTCCAATACAATTTATGTAAATATTGTTGTTAAGAAGTGTTATCATTCTGGTTTGGGGGGTTTGGGTTTTTTTCTCTTTTGTTTTGGAGAATTTACATGTAGCTTTCTTCTGGACAGCCAGGCTAATTAATGATCTGGTTTACTCTGGGTGGCTGTAGGAGGGTGGCCATTTGCTAAGAGTCGGGATACAGACACTTCATTTTATTCTACACAGAGACTGCTACTGATCCATGAGCCAGAGCCAATGCTGAGTTTTATAAAACCCACACGTGGAATTCCCTTATAGGTAGAATTCCATCTGCTGTTCATGAAAGGCTGGTTGGAAAGAAGATGGGCCACCCTTGGCTCTCCCTACCCCAAACCTGCTCGTCACTTAGGCAGAGAAGAAGAGGCACTTCAAGTCCATGGGGAGAAGGGGGATGAAAGGGAAGTGGCACAAGAGACAACTGGTTCCCAAGGAAACTTAACTCAAAAGTGGAAGGCTGAGACCACACTGGGTGTCAGTCATCAGCCTGACAAACAGTGGGTTAACTGAGACTGTTCTAATTTGAAACACTGAGAATTGGAGGCCCAAGAGAATGATAGTATCTGGCAAATATATCCTGAATTAAAATGAATCTCACTTTATTCCTTCCCTTTCCCCTGGAAAAACAACTCTTTAGTTGAAGGATCTCCAAGGTTTTCTTGATTTTCAAAATTAATCTCTCTCTGGATCCGTTACTAGAATGCAGAGAGTGCAATTATTCCAGAATCATTTGCTTTTTCAGGGCTCTGAAGACTGGAAAGTCGCTGTGTTCTCATTGCAGCTCAGCTCTCCATTAGACCAGCCTCAGAAAATGTTAATAATTAGAAAGGAGCTGGGTGCCTGTCTGAGGCTTTGTTTCTTTGTATCTTGAATGTTTTCTCTGTAGTGTTGATACTAAAACCTGCTCCATTTTTATAAAATCAGAGCCATCAACAAACGGTGTCCTTACACAACCCAATGTCATGGTTGTTAGATAAAAATGATTCTCATCGCCTCAAAGAGAGATCTCCAGATTTTTTAAATCATCCACCCCATCAGTGAAAAATTGTAGGAACTGTATACACATACACATACACTTGATCTTTAACAATGTATACAAGCACAGAAGTTGGGAAAAGGAAACCCTATTTGATAAATTATGCTGGGAAAACTGGCTAGCCACACCTCATGTTTTCATACTTATTTGAATAATTTAATGTATTTAAATAATTTAATTGAATATAAATTATTCAATTATTTACTTATAAATTATAGCCCTATTGAAGTAATAGGAAAATAGTGTCAAAATATATAATAGTGTGCTATGCCCTCTTCTAAGCACTTTACATATATGAATGTTTCTGTCTTTATAATACTCTATCAGATGGGTAATGTTATTTTTTCATTTTGCCAATGAAGAAGCTAGTGCACACAGAGGGCTAGTTATTACCCAAAGGAATGGGAATGCCATCAGGAAGTGACAGAGCCAAAATTCAAACCCTGGCCATTTCGTTCCAGAGTCTATCTCTTAAGTAGTAGATTAATACATGATAGAACAGAAAGAGAAAGAAGGTGAAAGAGAAGGGAAAGGGGAAAAAGGAAGGAAAAGGAGTGAAAAAAATCACCAACTGATGAGATTTTTTTTTAAAGAAAATTAGAAAATTTTCTTTTAAATTTTCTTCTTCTTCCAGCCCCCAAAATGTATCATCTTGCACACTCCCAGAGGCTCCTACCTCCTCCCCACACCAGGATGGAAACCATTAACCTAAATGTTGCTTCCTTGGAAGCTGGTAGAAAACCCTCTGGGAGGGCTTGAGAGCTACAGATTCTGCAGCTGATCCCTAGTATTCAGTGTAATCAGGGTGATTCAGGACCTTTGACGGCATAAATAAGTTTCCATGTGATAACGGCTTGTCTAGGTGTGAACAAATGTGCTCACCATCTTCTGGCTACATTTCTGGGCACCATTATACTTTGCTTACATTCATATTATTATTTATTCTCTGAAGAGCTTTGTCTTGTGTTGTCAGGAAAACAAAGAGATTTTTTTAAAAAGTGCTGACGACTAACGTGACCATTCACAATACAGTCTTAGAATCACAGAAGATCCACGTGCGAGCCAAGGGGGTGTCTAGCACCCTGCGGCCATTGCCAGCTTCATGCCAGGCAAAGAGGAAATGGGCACCAAACACGATGACAAACTCTAAATGCCGTCCCTACTGGCCCTCCAGGGAAAACATTCTTATGGTGTAAGTTTTGCCCTCCCTTTCTCCACCACATTGAAGTCAGTGCCCAGGGGGCATAGTGATATTTAAAAGTAGAGATGATCTAGACTTTCCAAATGCCCCAACCAAGACCAACCTCACTATGTGTCAATCCTGGTGGACTGAGCAAGTCAAGTGAGGATGAGCGCATGAAAAATGGGCCTGTTGTCATCACTTAGGAGAGGAGGAAGATGACTCACATTTTACCAAGTGCATTTCACATTCCTCATATCCTATCACCTCTAGGCTGCAGAAAATGGGGAGAGTGAGGCACAGAGTGGGGCTCATCACATCAGACCCCACTGTGTGAGGCCTGCCTCTGTGAGGCCCACCTGTTTGGGCCCCTGGCTACCCTGTGACCCTACTTCCTACCACTCTCCCTTAGTGACCAGCCTTAGTCACCTTGTGGCAGTCACTGTCCCTCCTGCTGCCCCTCTAATGTGCCAAGCAAGCACCATCCACAGGGCCATTGTATATGCTGCCCCCTCAGCCAGGAATAGACATCCCAGAAAGTCGCCTTCTCAGTCTCTTGCTTCACTCAGACCTCTGCTTAAGCATCACCTCCTTAAAACGCACCTTCCCTGGCCCCTTCATCTGTCATAGCACCTCACTCTACATCCATCACCTGCTCTATTTTTCTTCAAAAGCTTTATCTCTATGCAATACAAAATTATACATAGATATTTTCTATATTGATGTCTCCCCTGACAAAAGAAGGAAAACTCCATAAAGACAGAAACATTCTCTAGTTTGTCCCGCAACACATCTTCAATGCCTAGAATGGTGCCTGGTACATATTGAGCATTCAGTAAGTATCTGTTGAATAAATTTCACGAAGAGTGTAGTCCAAACACAAGTCCCTCTGAGTATAAAACTCCTACTCTATTCTCCCTTCATGGGAACAATCCATATGACTTATTCTCAGAGCCTGCTGCATGAGAAAGAGAGTCCTCTTTCTCTGCCCCCACCGCCCAGCACCTCAATACACATATATAAAGCCACTGTCTGGAACCGCCATCTGCCACTTCCGGGTGAGGCTGAGACGTCAGCTGAGGCTGCATGGCACCACTGTCATCCTGCTCCGGTTACCTCTCACTGTATGGAAGCCTGAGAGTTCCCTCCAAGGGGCAACATCTCCCCTCTGCCCTGGCTCTGCATTCCAGCATTTCTTCTCTGAATCCATCACGCAGGACAATGGATTAGCAAAAATCCAATGAAAATGCAAAGAACATTTCAGACATGGTGGAGGCAGACACAGCCATTTCAGCATGGAATGTCAGAGACAAGGCCAAGAAAAACTGCACAGTTTCAATAACCGAGAAAATTCCAGAAATCAGGTCAAGCCAAAGGTGGCTTTTCAGTGAACATTAAATCAAATCCTCTATCAAGTGCTGTAAGGTCCTTGGAGGACAAGGGTATACCCACTGTCTCCTCTGGGGATCGGTATACATATCACTTACGTTTTCATTTAAAAGCATAAAATGAGACTTTAGAAAAATAATAACATTGACCCTAAAAGTGACTGAAATTGCAGTTTAGTAGTTTGCCTTGTGATTTTGGTGAGTCTAAAGAGCCTTAAAGTAGCAAATGTAAAGAATTTGGGGTGATGAAATTCAGCTGGGAGTAACTTTCTTCTGAGTAAGGAGTTTCATCTGAAATCATTGTGAGACAGATTAAAGTCTTCTTCACGCCAGGAGGCTCTGTGCATTGTGCATTCTTCTAAGGACAGAACAGGGTTTCCAAAGAGCACTTTTCATGGTCCTGACCAATGAATCAATATGTTCACCGCTTCTGCAATTGTCCATCTGCCAATGAAGGGAGAAGCAAGTGCTCTGTGGCCCTCATTTCCATCAGAACTAGTTTTTCCCTGCACACCTGATCCTTCCTGTGATTCCTGCCAATGGTGAGAACAAAGAGAAAACAGGCAGACTTTTCAGAGAGTGAACCATGAGGTTATAGAAGGGGCTAGGAAATGTTCTCACCAAGATAGGTGTCCCGGGTTCCCGCCATGCACACATCTTCTTGGATATTAAGAATTAGTAAGTTTAGGGAGATTTGATAGCCTAAATTATAAATGAAAGTAAAATGCCTATATGAATGAATAAATAAAACGTGGTATATCCCATTCAGTGGAGTATTATTCAGCCACAAAAAGGAGTGAAGTACTGATACACACTGCAATGTGGTGAAAATACTATGCTGGGGAAAGAAGACAGTCACAAAAGACAGCCTATTGTATGATTTCATTTATATGAAATGTCCAGAATAGGCAAATCTATAGAGACAGAAAATAGATTAGTGGTTGCTTGTGGCTTGGGGGCCAAGAAGATGAAGGGATGAGGTGTGACAAGTAAAGGATAAGGGGTTTCTTTCTGGGGTATGGAACATTCTAAAATTGACTGTGAGGATTGTTGCACAGATTTGTGAATGCACTAAAAACCATTAAATTGTACACTTTATTAATTAATTTTTTTTTTAGATGGAGCCTCGCTCTGTCACCCATACTGGAGTGTAGTGGCGCAATCTTGGCTCACAACAACCTCCGCCTCGCAGGTTCAGGCGATTCTCCTGCCTCAGCCTCCACAGTAGCTGGGATTACAGGCATGTACCACCACACTTGGCTAATTTTTTGTATTTTTAGTGGAGACAGGATTTTGCCATGTTGGTCAGGCTGGTCTCGAACTCCTGACCTCAAGTTATCCACCCTCCTTGGCCCCCCAAAGTACTGGGATTACAGCCATGAGCCACAGTGCCCAGCCCAAACTGTATGCTTTAAATGGGTGAATTCTATGGTATACAAACTATATCTCAATAAAGCTCTTTTTTAAAGCAAAACAAGATGAAATGCCTAGTCTGCACCTGCCATAATCAATCTTAAAATGCATCTCAGGGTATTGTTTTCAAATTGTGCATTGGCCATGGAATCAACTTAGTGCACTGTATCAAACATTTTTTAAAACTAAAAGACCTACAGCTAGTATCCTACTGAATGGGAAAAAAAAAACTGAAAGCCTTTCCTCTAAGATCTGAAACAAGACAAGGATGCCCACTTTCACTACTGTTATTCAATATAGTGCTGGAAGTCCTACCTAGAGCAATCAGACGAAATAAAGAAATAAAGGGCATCCAAATTGGAAAGGAAGAAGTCAAATTATCCTTGTTTGCAAATGACACGATCTTATGTTTGGAAAACCTAAAGACTCTACCAAAAAACTGTTAGAACTGATAACTGAATTCAGTTAAGTTGCAGGATATAAAATCAATGTACAAAAATCAGTAGCATTCCTATATGCCAACAGTGAACAATCTAAAAAGAAATCAGCCAGGCGCGGTGGCTCACGCCTGTAATCTCAGAACTTTGGGAGGCCGAGGTGGGCAGATCACGAGGTCAGGAGTTCGAGACAAGCCTGACCAACATGGTGAAACCCCATTTCTACTAAAAATACAAAAAAAAAAAAAATTAGCCAGGTGAGCTGGCATGCGCCTGTAATCTCAGCCACTCAGGAGGCTGAGGCAGGAGAATTGCTTGAACCCAGGAGGTGGAGATTGCAGTGAGCCGAGATCACACCATTGCATTCCAGGCTGGGCAACAGAGCAAGACTCTGTCTCAAAAAAAAAAAAAAAAAAAAAAAAAAAAAAAAAAAAAAAAGGAAAGAAGAGAAAAGAAAAGGAAATAAAGGAAAGGAAAGGAAAGGAAGGAAGGAAGGAAGGAAAGAAATCGCATGTACAATAACCACAGATAAAATAAAATACCTAGGAATAAACTTAACCGAAGAAGTAAAAGACCTCTACGATAAAAACTATAAAACACGGATGTAAGAAGTTGAAGAGTACACCCAAAAATGGAAAGATATTCCATGTTCATGCATTGGAAGAATCAATATTGTTAAAAGGTCCATACTATCCAAAGCAATGCACAGAGTCAATGCAATCCCTATCAAAATACCAATGACTTTCTTCACAGAAATAGAAAAAATATCCTAAAATTTATGTAGAATCACAAAAGACCTAAAATTGCCAAAGCCATACTGAGCAAAAAGAACAAAACAGAGAAATCACATTACCTGACTTCAAATCATACTACAAAGCTATAGTAACCAAAACAGCATAGTGCTGGCATTAAAACAGACACATACACCAGGGGAACAGAAGAGAGAACCCAGATATAAATCTATACATCTACAGTGAACTCATTTTTGACAAAGGTGCCAGAAACACACTGGAGAAAGGACAGTCTCTTCAATAAATGGTCATGGGAAAACTGGCTATCCATATGCAGAAGAATGAAACTAGACCCTTATTTCTCATCATATGCAAAAATCAAATCAAAATGGATTAAATACTTAACTAAAAGACCTCAAACTATATGCAAAATCGAATGCAAAAATCATATGCAAAAATCATATCAAAATGGATTAAATACTTAACTATAAGACCTCAAACTATAAAACTACTACAAGAAAACACTGGGGAAACTCTCCAGGACATTGGTCTGGACAAACATTTCTTAAGTAATACTACATAGGCAACCAAAGCATAGGCAACCAAAGCAAAAATGGACAAATGAAATCACATCAAGTTCAAAAGCTTCTGCATAACAAAAGAAACAATCAACAAAGTGAAGAGACAGCCCACAGAATGGGAGAGAATATTTGCAGACTATCCATCTGACAACGGATTAGTACCAGAATATATAAGGATATATAAGGATATATATATATATATATATATATATATATATATATATATATGGATAATAAACAAGTCTACGGAAAAAAAAAATCTAACAATCTGATTTTTAAATGTGCAAAAGGTCTAAATAGGCATTTCCCAAAATAGGACATAGACATACAAATAGCAAACAGGCATATGCTCAACATCATTGATCATCTGAGAGAGAAATGCAAATCAAAACTACAATGAGATATCATCTCATCCCAGTTAAAACGGCTTTTATACAAAAGACAGGCAAGTATGTGGAGTAAGGGGAACCCTCATACACTGTTGATGGGAATGTAAATTAGTACAGCCACTATGGAGACCCGTATGGAGGTTCCTCAAAAACTAAAAATAGAGCTACCACATGATCCAGCAATCCCATTGCTAGGTATATACCCAAAAAGAAGGAAATCAGGATATCAAAAAGATATCTGCATTCCTATGTTATTCACAATAGCCAAGATTTGGAAGCAACCTACGTGTCCACCAACAGACGAATGAATAAAGAAACTGTGGTCCATATACACAACGGAGTACTATTCAGCCATAAAAATAATAAGATCCCGTCACTTGTGACATGGATGGAACTGGAGGGCATTATGTTAAGTGAAATAAGCCAGACACAGAAAGAAAAACTTGCATGTTCTCACTCATTTGTGGGAGTTAAAACAATTGAACCCATCAAAATAGAGACTAGAATGATAGTTACCAGAGCCTGGGAAGGGTAGTGTGGGGAGACAGAAAATGGGGGTGGTTAATGGGCACAAAAATATGGTTATATATAATGAATAAGATCTAATACTTGATAGCATAACAGGGCGACTACAGTCAGCAATATTTGCTGTACACTTTAGAATAACTAAGGGAGTGCAACTGGAATGGTCATAACACAAAGAAATGATGGATGCTTGAGGTGATGAATATCCCCATTTACCCTGATGTGATTAAACATTTTATGCCTGTAACAAAGTATGTCATGTGCTCCATAAATGTATACACCTATTATATACCCATAAAAATTAAAAATTAAGGTTTTTTTCATAAAGAAAAAAACTAAAATAAAAACAAAATAGAACATAAAATATCAGAGTGTATTGCACAGAATAAAGATAAGTATCATCTCCCAAAGCTTTCATTTCCTGTTGGTGTGTGTCTACCGGGTCACAATGTGCTAATTCAAAGACATGTGACTTGTTTTATGAAGAGTCTCAAGCAAGCAACGTACTTTCTTCATCTGTCTGATCAGTCTGGGTGACTCTTGCACAACCCTAGACAGTTCAAGGTTTACCAATTTACTCATCAGTGTCCAGAGTCAAAGTTATCATCCAATTTTCCTTGTATTGCCTCCAGAATTATCACACTTTGTGTCTGGATCAGTGACACAGTAGTCCAGGCTCTGCCATCAGTCTCAATGACAGATAGAAATGTTTTAATCTCTCAAACCATCACTCTGCCAGGTCTTTTTCTAGCATGCTGGGGCGTCCACCCTCCTCCACACCAAATTCACACTAACTGCTTGCGTGGGGTGCCCTGCCAGACAGCTGAGAGGACTTGACTCTCAAAACCGAGTTGCTCCTAGGAAGTCCCTTATTTCTCTCTTTAAACTGTCATTCATTGATTTCACAAATATCTTCTGCCCACTATGTGGCACGTGATCTAGGCATTCAATGGTGAGCAAGACAGGAGTGGCCATTGCCCTGCAAAGTCCCCTGCCTTGTCAGATGTCTGAGTCCAGTTGTCACAAGACAGGTACAGTCTCAAGTTCTTTTTAGGACTGACAAGCATTTGCTGCATGACCTTTGGCAAACTATTCCGTCCTGTCACTCTGAGGTTTGATCGCTCAGAAGTTGAGTTTTCTGGCCCACTGAGAATCACAGGATCTTAGACCTGGCAAGGCCCTTAAAGAGCAGACTCTCTATTTACTGATGAGGAAACTGAGCCCCAAGAGGTGATATCCTTTGCCCACGGGGACACATGACCCACAAGGAACATGTCTCCCAGCAACCCCACCCCACCCCAGCACTGCCCCCCACATAGTGAAGCTGAATATGGCCAATTCCTTATGAAGAACTGAGAGACCTTCAAGAGGAAGTACCCTACATCCTGAACTTTTCAGAGAGATTGGTGTTGCAAAATGTTCAAGTGGCAACACGTGTGGGGAAAAAAAAAAAAAAAACCAAAGGCATATTTGGATCTTGCAGAAGGGTTTTCAGCAATACAAAGGCACAGGAATGAGAACAGCATGAGTCCTAGTTACCAGGAGCATTCCCTTAAAGCCTCATGTGTGCCTCCTAATAAATCTGCTTTTTCCTTTTTGAAGTTTAAGTGCTCCCTTATTGAGCAGCCTCCTGGTAGCCAGGAGTGCCCTAGGAAACAATTGTCTTGCTTCCAGTGCTGGGGCACTCGGACTCTGTTGGTTTGGTTTGGTTGGTTGGTTGATGGGTGATTTTTCCCTCCCTCTATCCTCTTAAAACTCCAGCCAGCATATAGGGGTTTTTCATTTAGCTTCCTCAAATCCCCAGCCATTTCCCTAAAAGTCCATCCCATTAAACATGAAATCCACAGAACACACACCAAGCTACTTTTTCTCTCCCCTAATAAATCAGGTAAATTACCTCTTTTGTTTTTAAGACCATTTCAAGGTTGCCTTTAACATTTTTAGTTAAGGCATTATTTATGTTGTGATTTAATCGAGATTTAATCCACTTTTCAGCACACCATCGTATCGCAATATCCCTGAATTTTTTGCCCATATTATTAAACTTGAGGAGCACGGTAACATTTTCCTCAGACATGACAGTGATCATTTCCAGATTGTGTAAGTCTGTCTGGCTTTTTAACACACCTGAGTTTCTAAGGCCCACTAAAATAAATAACAGTTTGGTCTGCAAAGAACTGGGCTGCATTAATAAATGCAGAGAGATCTGTTTATCTCCACTTTCTGAAAACATAAGCATCTTCTACAAATATGAGTATACACAGCAGAAATCATGTGAATCTCTTGGTAAATGTTTGCCTTCACACTCCTGGGGTATGTTGCACACCAGATGGTTTGATCAAAACAAAATCACACACACACACAGACACACACACACACGTTTGAGTACCATGCCTCCTCGTTTTTGTGACATTTTTTTTCTCGTTTCATGCATGAGAAAGAATGTAGAAATACTTAGAATAATGACCAGTATGTTCTGTGTTTACTGCTGCTTTCCCTCACTAGAGATTAACTCATAAAATTTTACTCCAAATTAAACAAACTGAGGCTCTCCTTGCAGCCAGTCAAACTGCCCACTTACACCAAAGGAAATCTTAACTTCCATCTCTGAGAGGCTGAATGGCCACCCCTGCGGAAGGATAACAGGGTCTCTCTTTTCCTCTCTGTGTTCTTTCAGGCCTTGGAGGTGCCAAGATACTTGTCTGGACTCTGGCCCCCAGGGCACTTCATCTGCAATTAGAATGGAAACTATATTTTAGAACATTAACATCTCTCCTGCAGCTTTTTTTTTTAATTATCTGATTGCTCCAATTATAGTTATTTAGAGAAATCAGACAGTCAAGGATTTACCAGCAGGTAGGCAAGAAAGCACCTTTGACTATGGCAGAGGACTTGCAAAGACAACTGTGTCTAGGACAGACTTAGGGACCATCTCACCCATCCTATCTTCTCAGTTGCAGTTTCTCTGGGGATGATTAGATGTTGTCTTTGAAAAATCCAAATGGGAGAATGTGTATAAAACCACCCCATTCTGCGCCTTGAGCACAGTAAGTTTTCAGTGGACGTTAATTCCGTTGGAATCCCAGGCTTGAAACTGCAATCCAACGATGCATGTAAAAGACCTTGAGAAAGAAAACAATAAGGCTCAAGGTCGTGACCTCACCAGTCTTTTTGTCTTCCTCTCTGTATTGCTCGTGTTTCACAGCCTTCAGCCCCACTAAACAGCATTTTTACCTGGAAGGAGCTTAGAGAGGACTTTCATTTTAGAGGCGCATTTACAAAGATCCTCTGATGCAAGGCCCCTGCTTCCTACTGTTAAAGCTCTGCTTCTTTTCAGCCGTGCCCGCCTGGAGCCACGGGCGTGTTTTTGTGTGGTCTCATTCCTGTTTTATGGATTGTTCATGTACCCTGGAATCCCTGGGATACTTCAATTACAAAAATTACCATGTGCTGGGTCCTTTCGGGTTGACAGGACTGCTTTCCTTTCTCTCTAAGCCGGGTTGTGTTTGTTTACATAGGAAATGTACTCTTTCTTAACATTCACTGTTTCAACATCCACTTAGATAGCTTCATGAAAAAATGGGTTAAAAAATTAAGAAGTGTGGCAAGAGAAGGAAAAAAAATACATCTTTCTATTTCAACCAAAAATTTAGTTCAGAACAAACTTGGAAAATCAGAGGATGTTTTTCCTTTCATCGCTGAAACAATGCTCTGCTTGTTCTCCCCGGGCAATGAGAACTACCCGGGCTTGGATCAGTGGGTCACATTGTGCAAAGCGTTTTTCCTGTTTAAACTATGTGCTTTCTTAACTGCTATCTTTTTGAAAGAAAATTAGATAACCTTATGTCCCCAGACTATATCGTATTTGTTTGAATAGGAAATGCTAATATTTTTCTACATGTTTCGTATCGGTGTCAGTGGAAACTCAGTTTGGTGGTTAAGACAGGCCCCTCTAAGCTCTGGGAATCACATTGGCTATCTTCCAGAAGCCAAGAGGTTCACGGTGATTTTGAATAATCATCTCCATAGCTATGTGAATTGTCTATATTACTTAGCCAGAAGAAAAAAAATTATATTTACCTTTTCTGTGTTTAATTTATCTTTAAATATGTCATTTGATGAGAATTTTCCTTCTTAATTTCTCTTCTCTTTACCTCCACCTCCTATATTACTTCTGCTTTCTACCCAGTCCTACCAATCAACTCCCCAAACTTCCTGCAACCTCTACTTAAAGATCATGCTTAATTAGTCATTACACCCAAGGATCTCTGCCCCATCCGTTTCTGCATTCCCATTGGTCTAAGCCAATGCCTGTTACATCACAGCCCCACCTCTGCCCACGACTAGAGGTTCCCCCTTCCCACGTCCCCAGTTGTGTTCAGGCCCCTTTATCTGACATTCTTGGAAGCAGAAACAGCAGCAGAAACACATTTCTAAAACAACAGATTCCCCATGCAAACAAGGTCTCTACTAAGGCATATCAACCAAGTCCTCTGTAAGCAGCACTGCCCTATCTAAAATTTTTTAAAGTGAAGCTTGTCATTTGCACTTCAATCTCCATTTTTCAGTACCTTCTCTTCAAACACACGTGTTTATATACTTAATACCATCTTGCTTCCCCATATGAAAATCTGCTCCCAGAAAATCTAGCGTCAGGCATGTATAACTTAATGCAAATTTAAGTTGATGTGTTCCTTCTCCCAAGGGTAGCTAAATTCTAAGGCCGGTATCTAACTAAAGAATGAAGATGTGTCCCCTCTTGATCATGTTTTAGCCATCGGTGCTCAGACGGGAGAGGTAGCACTTTGGGCAATAAGACACACTCTTTCTTTCATGACTTTATTGTCACGAAAACATACCACACAAGTGCTTTTCTGCACCACTAGAACAAATAAGACCTCCTAAAAACCCTAGGTGTCTGTTTAAACTCAGAACTTTAAACCTGAGACCCTTCCACCCTAAATGATAACACTGCTCTCCTGTTGCTCTATAATCAAACCAATAGCCTTAACTTTATACCTGGCAAATATAAGTAAGTAGCAATCATGCCCACTGTTAAGTAAAGTGCAAAAGCAACAATGAGCAGAGGCGGGTTCATTGTAAGCCACGAACCTTAAGCCTCAGGGCCTTTGCCTGCACAGGCCCCTTCCCAAACCCTAGGCAGGGGACCTAGCAATTTTGTATTCATAATTTTACATTCTTTTAAAAGAAGGCCCCGAAATTGTATAAGCTTCAGGCCCCATACAACTTTTAGATCCACCCTGGTAGGAACTGAATTGTGTTCCCCAGAAATTCATACGTTGAAGACTTAACTACCAATGTAACTATATTTGGAAAAATAAGGCCTTTAAAGAGTTAATAGAGGTTAAATGAGTTCATAAGGGTGGAACCCTCATCCAATATGACTGTTATCCTTATAAAAAGAGGAAGAGACACTAGGGCTTCATGTACACAGAGAAAAGCTGCCATCTGCAAGCTGAGAAGTAAGGTCTCAGAAGAAATTAAACCTGTCTACACCTCAATCTCGGACTTCAAGCCTCCCGAACTGGAAGACAATCAATTTCTATTGTTTAAGCCACCCAGTCTGTAGAATTCTCTTATGGCAGAATCCATACCCCTAGAAATCAGATACCATTTTTTAACTTCTCACTAGAAAATTTTGTTAATGTTAACATTCAGTGCTAACTGAAGTATAGTGAAACAGGTAATCAAACATACACTGCTGTTGGGACATGATTCAACACAACTTTTTGGAAAGCAAATATTAAAAGACATAAAAATACTTGTTTCCATTACCCCAAGAATTCTTCTGGGACTCTATCCTAACCAAATAACTCAAAATATTTTAAAAACTGTATACACAAAGAAGTACATTAAAGTATTATTTATAATACTTGCCCATAACTGGAAGCTCCCCCCTTCCCATGAATTACAAGTTGTATGGGCCTTGGGTTTGTGGAGGAATCTGCCAGGGATTTTTAAAGATTCCCAAATTTGACCATACATCTATATATGAAATTGTGTTGGTTTATTTGCAAAAATGGTTCCAATAATTCTTTCCATTCCTGCCTGCATGCACCTCTGCCCTGTGATATTGCCGCCCCACCCATCAAGAAATAGAGTCTCTTTTTTCATTCTTTGATCTGGGTTTGCCCATATGACTTGCTTTGGCCTACAGAATATTAACAGATATGATGCAAGCAAAAAAGGCTTGAAAAATGCTCGCACACAAATCGTGTTTTCTCTTTCTGCACTTGAAACCATGAGACCCTCAGGCAAATGAGCCCAAGCTAGGGCTATGATGCTGAAGAGGAAACATACTGAAAAGCCAAGGCACTATGGCCAACAGCCTGCCAACCCAACCATGTGATTGAGTCCACGCTAGACCATCTAGCCCCAGCCGAGTCCGCCCAGGCCAGAACTCTCCCAGACATCTCAGTCAGCCACAGAACGGTGAGCTAAAAAATAAACGTTTATGGTTTTAAGCTCTAAAATGTGAAAGGTTTGTTATGCAGCAAAAATTAACTAATACAATAATTTCCCCCTGTAAAATGCTTGTGGGACAAATTGAGAATACACAAACTATGTTAATGTCTTTATATTGAGTAAGTAGTTGGTGTTCTAGCTGGCAAGCTCCTGCGTTCCAGTCTTGCGACTCAGATTCCCCTAATGCTTCAGTAAAATTACTAATTACCACATTCCATGGACCTCTGGATTGCCTGAGAATACCTGAAATCTTGAACGATAAATCTGCATAGGCCCATAGCCTGGTTTAGTTTAAAACTGGAAATAGGCAGAATGCTCTACATTACACACTTCCCTTCCATTAAGCCACTTAAAATTCTGGCTGTGAAGACAATGTAGAAACATGGGGAATATTTTAATGCAATATTAAATGAAAAGAACAAGATAAAACACTGTCCTTAAATTATTATTATAAATATGTAAAGAAAAATAGCTAAATAGTTACACCGAGGAAAAAGACTATGAAGAATTGTGCCAAAACACATTAGCAGCTGCTTTAGGATGTTAGATTATGGGTAAGTAGTATTTTCTTTTATATATTTGCTGTAATATTACCTTCATAGTTAATTATATTCATAAGTTTAAAAAATTAATATATAATAATTTTAAAAAGTAAAACCTGGATACAGGTATAGCCCATCTGTTTTTTGTATAACTTTTAACCATACAGACTCTCTCTGCTACTTTAAAACCATAATTTCCCAGAATATGAAATGAAGTTTTTATTTATTTGGATCTTACTAATATTACCCTGGAATTTTACATAAATCTGTTTAGAATCTATTTAAACTACTTTATAAGACCAGGACCTGCCCAATTTCACTAAATTAGTAATTATTAAAGCCTCATGGGTGAGGCCTTGTTTGATTCAAATCTAAGCTGAGGGCAGAGGCAAAAATCATGTTGCCACCTTTTTAGGCCATAGCTATGCTGAGAAATAGCTCTAGATCCAGTTACTTATCTTGGAATGAGCAGACCTTAGTTATTCTCCTGAAAAAAATGCTGTATATGACCAAAACTTTTGTTAACTAGTATGTATTTCTACCCACAGCCAGGAAGGCATTATGAGAGAAAACAATAATAAAATCAGACAGTTTGAGTGCTTTCCTGTGGCTCCCCCTTGGACAATCTCTTTAAAAACAGCAATTCCTTTGACTTTTGACCTCTGCAATCTCCTATTTTTGAGCCAGTCTTCCCCCATCTCACATCCATCATTGTAAAATATGCCAAAATGAGTGAAAACATGGATTTCATCTCCAAGAAGTTTTCTTGTGAAACTTAAACAGAAAAGATTCTAGTCTATACGGGCCCCAGCCTCCCCCAACTATCACCATAGACTTCCCACATCACTGCAGTCAGCTTAACATAAATTCTTAGGAGAACCATGTCAGTCTCTGTTAATAAATATGGTTCCAGCACACAGATTCAATCGCATCATGAAATCTAATATGTCAAATGGCAAAACCATAACACAGAATGTTCATGTAATCAGAATATTAAACAACTGTCACTCAGTTGTAATACTTTCAATTCTGCAACAGCAAATGACTCCATTAATAAGTAAAGCAGCAGGATTCAAATGGCTTTCTGCTCTTATCCGCCTGGGGCTCCACCACCACACCAAGGTGGTTTTAGGAGCCAAACTTGATTCCAGGAAAAGGTCTGCCCTGAAAATAAGGGGAAAGAAACTAAACCTATAACATTTCAAGCCAGAAGTGTAACCATTTGCCAATTGCCTTCTTTTACTCGCCAGATACTGTACCTCTGCCCAGTTGAGTGTCAAGTCTTTAAGACTGCAGAGGTGAACTGGAACCCTTCAATATGAGACTTGGTCTGTACACCATGTCCACAGCAGCACTACTCACAATAGCCAAAAAGTGAAAACAATCCAAGTGGACATCGATCAACAGACGAATGGATAAGCAAAACCTGGCATGTTCATACAATGGAATACTATCCCAGTGAAATATTATTCAGCCTTAAAAAGGAATGAAGTTCTGATTTCTTTGGATCTTACTAATATTGCACTGGAATTTTGCATAAATCTTTTTAAGCCCAATTTAAACCACCTATGAGCCCGAGACAATTCTAACCTCACTAAATTATATATTGTTGAAGCCTCCTGGATGAGGCTTAATTTGATTCAGATCTAAGGTAAGTACAGGGCCAAAAATCACATTCCCACCTTTTTGAGTGCAATAACATGGATGAAGCTTGAAGACATTAGGTTAAGAGAAATAAACAAGACACAAAAGGACAAAATTGCATGATTCTGTTTATATAAGATACCTAGACTAGGCAAATTCATAAAGACAGAAAGTAGAATAAAGGCTACCAGGGTCTGAGGGTGAGGGGGAATGGAGAGTTTTTACTAATGGGCACAGAGCTCCTGTTTGAAATAATAAAAAATTCTGGAAATTTATAGTGCTGTTGGTTGTACAACATTATGAATGTACACTTAAAAATGGCTAAAATGGTTAATTTTATGTTATATATATTTTATAATTAAAAGTTAGAAAAATAAGGCTTGAAAGATCAAATATTTGGGATAAAAAGAACTGCAACTTAAACTACACTGTGTGGCACATTTCTATCCTTCTGCAATACTTTCCTCATCTTTTCTGTCTTCATTAGCAGAACTTCTTCAAGATTCCACACAGTATCTCTTATTTTGCAAATAAGAAGACTAAGGACTCGTAATAAATTGTTCAAGTGTACCCCCAAATTGGCACTAGAATGTGGATGCCCTGGTTTCCATCCTTTTAGCCAATGACTTGTATCTCCTAACTTCAAGGTTATAAGACACTTACCTTATGCTATAAAGAAAGAATATGTGTTCCTAATTTAAATTTTATTTCTCTGCTTTCCATGTAGCCAAAGTCCACAGAATGAAGGCACCCTGCCATGCGCATATCAAATGCTCAGTAAGCAATTTTTTATCATCATTAAAAGCAATTTATTACTCACATATCTGCTACCAAGAAAGACAGTAATCATCTAGAGAGAGACATAAAAACAACCAGATGGAGATTCTTGATTTTGTTATTTGATGAAATACATAGAAAATGATCATTCCTTAGCAATGGATTATTAGAAGAAAAAAAAAGATGATTAGGGGCATGGATGATTCCTAAAGAGATCGTTGATGATCCACAAAGATCAGAAAGCAGGTGAATTTAAGGTTTATTGTCCAAATCTATTTTTGACAACTCTTTAAGGCTGAAGAAGTGTTAGCTAATAAAGTAACACTGGACTTGCTGATGTGGGAAGGTTTTAACGTCTGGTTCTCACTCAATGAAACATGAGTTTCGAACTCCATATATTCCATTTACCCAGACCTCCAAAGGAATGTCTTTTCTAAGGTCAATTCTAATACCTCCAGATGGACCAGAGCAGCATTTCCCAAAGTGTCCTCCAGGGAATTTGAGTGCTAAAAGATGTACCTCAAAAAACAAAAAAAAAAAGTTCTGTGGTCAATTAAGTTGGGAAATTCCGCTAAACAAAATTGCCCACTTGAAGATGTACTTTACCCTTGAGTATTTTAACATCTCCTTTTTCTGTGAAAGTATCAGCCACTCCTCACCTTTGCCATGCTTCCATGTAGGAGGAGTGTACTTCCTGGCCCATTGGAAAACTTGGCCAAGGGACTTGCCTTAGCCAATGGAATGAGAGCAAATATTATGTACACCACATCTAAGCAGAAGCTTTAAATGTACTTGAATCATTTGCGTCAACCTCTTTGTTCCCACCCTCTGCCATGAGAAGAGTGTTCCAGAGAGGGGCTGCTCCTTCAGCCTACATCCTGGGATGGAAAGAAATGTGGAGCTCAGCAGAGCCAAAGCAAGCCAGAGCTGACCTACAGAACTGGAAGCCAGAATTAATGTCAGGAGAAGCTTTCCCATCTGAAAGATGATGAAACACCTGCTATTCCTGAGGAGTCCACTAGAGAATGAGACTCATCCAGCCATCCAACCTAGAGAAAAGTGGGGAAATTGGCAAAAGGACTGATGGTGAGTATTTAATATATATGCTTGTAGAGCTAGGATTAAACGAAGGATGAGAACATGAATAAGTATGCAAATGTTATAGTTCTGACATAATAGGTGGATTGATATTGTTAGGAACCAGAGTTGGTTCTAAATATAAAGACAAGAATTAAAAAGGGAGTGGGGACAGCAAGGGAGGGCCTTATGTGATTAGATTGGACTTGGAAATGTCAATATAAACTCATGACGTCATTAAAATTTTTTTATTTTTTTGCATCCTAAAAGCAATGACTTTCTATTTAGCTGTGAGCACACCTGGAACCCCAGTCTTAGTTTATAAATACCATTGCTAACTGAAAGGAGCCAAGGATCTTTGGAGAAATAGTTGATTCCAGAGCTGGGGTGGGGAAGGTAAAGATGAGTCTGGAACGTTTTGCCTTGCCAGAAAGTTAATAAGGTGCCCACAAAAATGATAGCAATATGTCAATAGAGCACAGAAGCCAACCTGAAAGGGTTCCCACTGGCCAAATTTGGGGCAATTTAGCATCAAAACAAAAGAATTAGGCCAGGCATGGTGGCTCACGCCTGTAATCCCAGCACTTTGGGAGGCTGAGGCTGGCAGATCACCTGAGGTCAGGAGTTCAAGACCAGCCTGGCCAACATGGCAAAACCACGTCTCTGCTAAAAATACAAAAAGTAGCTGGGCATGGTGGCGCACGCCTATAATCCCAGCTACTAGGGAAGCTAAGACACAAGAATTGCCTGAACCTGGGAGGCAGAGGTTGCAGTGAGCCAAGATTGCACCACTGTACTCCAGCCTGGGCAACAGAGTGAGACACTGGCTCAAAAAATAAATAAATAAAAAATAAATGGATTAAAATTAATTTAATAAAATAATCTATGAGTGAATTATTTTAAAACAAAGAAAAGGAGAAAAAAAGAAAATCCATCCTTAAAAATGGATGCAGACTAATAAAGCTGAAAGGAATGGATGCACTCTGGATCTAAGCCTCCCTCACACCTCTTCTCCAGGCCACTTTGTCCAGGTCACAGTCTGCACACTTGTATGCACTGGCCCTGGAGAGTGGAAAGAAGTACGCTTATCAACCAGAAGTGTCTAAAAAAGAAAGACTTCTCAAGAGAAGTTTTTCCAGTTAGAGGAGCCAAAAATAAATCAATAAATATAGAAAGACATAAAAATAGAGCAATGGAGTAACAGAATAAGAAGTGGTGATAGTTCCCAGTGACAGGAACATGGAGTCCCAGACCTGCTGACAACAGAGCAGGGAGCTCATAACAAAGAAACAGAAGACAGTTCTGCAATTCCACAGCCCTTGAAACCACAGAGCAAGAATAATAATTATGCAGCGTGAGTTGCCATCACTTTCTGTCTTGAAGCATCACAGATATCAACCATTGATATCAATCGTGGACTTTTTCCCTACTGCTCTTGGATGCATCCTCAGGATCTTTCTCAACATGATGATCCACTGGCTTTTCATCCAGAACAAAGGACATCTTCTCCATATATATAAGAGTTTTATAAGGTTGAGGGTAGGAAGTGGCCTCTAGTGCTGGGCCTCAATTCAGCATCCATGTTGGTGACAGACCTAAACTAGAGACCTTTACAATAAAAGAGTAGAGAATATTTTGGCATATGTGCTGCCAAAGCAAGCAAGAGTATAGAACATTTTAGAGTTTTCCACCCAAGTAACTATGCTAATTTTAACAATTACAGCAAACTGGTGCCTTAAAGGTTAATTCCTTCCCAGCTATAAAGAATTCTTTCTCTAAGCAGTCCATAAAACTTAAATTTAACTATGGAATGCCAGAACAAGCATGCCTAACTTTTACTAAATCTACCTGTGGCACTGGGAGTTTTTATGGTCATACTTAAACCAAATGTCAATCAAAAGCGTTTACACCTCCATTTAAGAATTAGCAGTTTAGATTGTGAGGGCTCCAAGGGAAATAAAATTCCACCAGTTTTCCCATGATCCCTAAAGTCACAGGAGGCGGGAACTTTTAGCTAAGAACATGAGTATCTTAGAGAAGCGGAATGAGAATGATGCAGAAAAGTTTTAAAGTTTTTATAATAAGGGTAGGGTATAGCCTTGGTTCTCTCAAGCCCAGCTTTCTAGGCCTCCAAGCTCACACATATTTGCATAGCTTCTCTAGGACTACAGAATCTCCTACAAAATGTTTAATTTGGCGGCTTAATATGAAAAATCATCCTTCAGCATACATTAATCTAGGGTAGGGATCTGCAAACTCTTTCTGTAAAGGGCCAGATAGTAGATTATTTTCAGCTTTGCAGGCCACACAGTCTGTCCAACAGCAACTCCGCTGTTGTAGAAGGAAAGCAGCCATATACAATATATAAACAAGTGAACATGGCTGTGTTCCAATAAAACTTTATTTACAGCAAGCAGGCATGGAGCTGGATTTGGGCCACGGCCACAGTTTGCTGAACCCTGGTCAGTTTGCTGAGCATCAAGCACAGCTGAGTTGCAAACTGGTTTTCCAGATGCAGCTGCCAACTTCCACCCCACCCATGATATGAAACCTTTCCTTCTGGTGATTCCTAACATGCCTTTGTTTTAAAATCCGAGGGGCTATTCATGTACTAATGGGTACATCACTGCCTCCTCTTATTTACAAAGCATTGTGGGGACTACAGGGATTTAGCTTACCAGCAACCTCTCAGCACAAGCAGAGCCGGGAGGCTCCACTGAAAAGGCTCCTAATGTACAATTAAAATGTCATCACTGGAGATGCTTTTTTGCACCCTGCTCTTGAGTTTGCTGGAAAAGTTCATATTTGCCTTTTCATTCCTCACCCTGCATTCTGAGGGCTTCAGGCCTTTAGCATGGGCCATATTTAAATTGTCAAGAGATGTCAACAAGTTGTGAGGGACAGCCTAACACTGGCAGCAATTACTACAGGGCAATAATCAATGGGAGTCTTTTGTTAACACTGCAGACTCACCATTGACTCAGGAAGTAAGTGTCCCAGTGGTTTAGGTGAAAGCTGAAATGGACAAGCAGTTTCACCCTAGCTGCTCAAAAGCCACAGACATACGCTTGCCCCATTAATTATTCCTACCCCAAAGACAGGGGCTGTTACCGTCCCCTGTCTGCTGTCTGCTAAGGAGAGGGGGTGGCCAGAGACTCACAGACATTCTATTTATGGTGCCAGGAAATGCATCCTTCTTGCTTTCCGAGAAAGGGTGATTGCCTTATTCCACTGTGATTCCTTCTATAAATAGGTAAAGGTCACATGTGGAAATGGAGGGTTTTCAAACTTTGCTCATGCTTTTTGATTTCAAAGATTATATTTATCTGGCACAATGACCTGATGAATTACTCCAATGTGGAATAAATGCCCTTTGTGACACGCAACGCACATATTGACTTGCTCTTCTGCCTTGCATTTTTAATTTTTCACTTTTCTTGCTTTAAAGTCACATGCCATGTACAAAAAAATCTAGAGCTGGAAGTTGAAGTAAAATCCACTTGGATAATTTTCTGACCCTAATTTCCATAAAAAATACATGTACCTAGAGTCATTTTTTCAAGGAAAATGGAGTAAAAATCCCATTCCCACTTGATATCACCTTTTCTGGATTTGCCCGTACTATTCACCCAGTTAAACGCCACCTCCTCCAAGAAGCCTCCTCCTATGTACAAGGTAGATACAATCTGTCTTGACTCTGACCTTCCGTAGGAATTTCCTGCACCTTTGCAACGCCCACATTTTCAGACATGCCTTCATGCCTTGATGTGCACATGCCTCAGCCTCACCACTTCATCCCCACCCCTTGAGAGCAGGATCCAGGTCCCGTTCATCTTCAGTCTCCACAGGGTCCAGGACAGTGCCTCAAATGATGTAAGGGCTCAATAAATGCATCATGAATAAACAAAGTAGTTCCTGCTTCTGTCTCTGAGACTCAGGGGACCATCAAAAGCAAAAATATTTGACATTATAAGTCATGACATTATTGCATGGGCTTACCCTGTAATTAAAATTAAAAGAATGCAAAAGGCCTTGGTTTCCTTGATAAAAAGAAAAAATTCAGACAAAAATTCAATGTCAGACTTTCCTATGCAGTTTATGAACAGCAGTGGATCAAAGAAAGTCTTGATGAGCTGAATTCCCGGGAGAAACAATGTTACTGCAGATAGGAAAACAGAACGCCATTTGCACAATTCAATTATCATCTTGCTTGTACACAATAGGTTCCTACGGTCACAGCAGCGGTGGCTCTAAAGTCAGCTAGAAGATGGCCAAACAATGGTTCCTCTGGTCTCCTCCGCAGCTCCAGCAGAGGGCCCTCTGCACACTGGGTCATTTTCTCACTCCCTACAGCATCCTCTCTGAGGAGAATTCCCACCAAATTCCATAGGATGGAAAGCCGGCGTGCTGCCTTGGGATAAGAACAGATAATGATGGATGAGGCCAGTTTCCAGTAAGACTTTCATTGAGGAAGTTTGCTTCTGAGCACTGACACTTTCTCCCCCGGATCGCTGAGTAGCACTATTCCATGGGGGCCCCCGAGAGATGGAAAGAACATCCTGCTGGAGGAATGTTTCCCATTTAGAAATTGGCTTTGTGTAGAGGTAATTATTTCCTAAGGTAAATTTTAAATATAACAAAGGACAGCCATTTCCATACATGAAATTACACCATTTAACTTTCTAGCCATCTCTTTCCTCAAGCAGTTAAGTTAATTTTTAGATGAAGGGCTTGACTGTCTATTTTTACTACATGTAATTCGGTGTTCTGTAACTTTCACAGCTATTGCTCTTCATTGCTATGTGAAAAATCATGGCGATTATCAGGCATGTAGTTTCAGCCATTCATATCTACAGGGTCTGAGGATTTATGACAGGAGGAAGATACTTCCTTCCCAACAGAGTTTGTGGTAAATCGATTCCAGGGGCCGCTGGACAGCAGGAAGTCTTTGTGATGTTTTCGGCGGTGCATGGGTTTGGCATAACCTGAATTGGGAGTTATTATTTCTGAATTGGTGCGTGTATTAAAAGTTTACCCTTCTCTGGATCAGTTTACAAATCTGTAAGATGGAAATAGCAATGTTTACTTATGTCACCCCAATAGCTGCAGCTTTCAGTTGAAATTTTTATCTCATTACTATAAACTGAGACTGAGTGGTAACAGGGTGTTGTTATTATAACAATAGCCAAAATGCCAAAAGGAGGCAAAACGTGGGAAAGCAGGCTTTTTGTATGTACAGATGAGATGGCTATACCCCATAGGCTTTACTCAGAGAAAAACAATGTGGAGAGAGTGAGAATAGATTTTTTTTCAACTAATAGAAGGTAGAAGAAAAACAGCAGTGACATAAAACTTGGCGGGGTCTCTTCCAGCTTCCTGGGGACCATAGGAATTTCCCCAGATTGGTCAACCTCACAAATCACACGTCTTCATCTTCCATTTCTGACAAAGTGAGTTTGACTCTGTAAAAGATTTATTCTCCAGTGGTTCTAGCTATCAAAGACAGAGGTTCCTAACCTGTTTGGTTCAAAGTTTCCTCTGCAAATCTGGTAAAAATCTGTGGCTCCCAGATCCAATTAAAATTCACAAAGGTATATCTTATTAACACAACAAGTATAATAATAACATCTAATACTGAGAGAGCATTTTGGGCCACAGGTTGTGTTAAGTGCTTTAAGTGCATTTTCTTGTTTAGTCCTCACCCTAACCCAATGTGGCAGATATTATTTTCCCCATCTTATAGATGACTGAAAAAGCTTGGAGAGGGTAAGTAACTTAGCCTTCCACGCAAAAACTTACTTACAATCATAGAGGTACTCAGACCTTGTCGAGGCCCATCCATGGGCCATCAAACACGCACCCCAGATTAGGAACCCTGCCCTCTGCAAACAGAATAGGTGCACAGAAGAGCTTGTCAAAATGTCCTAAATTCAGAGCTCATCCCCAAACATCAAAAAATAATATGCATATGTATGTATACACATGCGTATATGTGTGTATATGTATGTATGTATGAATTACTATGTCTATGAATGAACCATTTTTATTTCTGAGGCAGCTCTCTAAAGCTGCTTAAGACTGCTGAACTATTTCATCTCTACTCAGCTCTGCTACCTGATAAGATACTAACATCACATGTTTACACCACACCCCCACTCATCAAACAGAAACTGCATTCTCTAGCACTGACCCTGGGGAGGTGTCATATAAAGTGCTACCAACCAACAGACAGATTCACAGCTCCTCAGCCGACATTGGTAATGAATAACATATTACCCTGGGCCTTGAAGCCCCTTTCAAATCCATTACTGATGACCCTCCCTGTCACTGGGCTGATCTGGAGCTGGTGTTTAATCATAGTCCTGCAGTGACATCAGAGATCTGGCACCGGACTTTGCAGAAGGGCCTGGGGGAGAGGTAATTAATGTTGAGTGCCACTGAGGAATTCCCAAGAGCAGGCACCAGGAGTCTCGTCGGCCTTTGAGCAACCGGCATCCAGGTGAAGTGGTACAATCTGGCCGGCAGGCTGCACTGGAGAGGTTCCGGGGCTGACTTTGAGCCATCGGGTCCACACGGGCTTGCTGAAGAGATCATCAGCATTTAATCAATCTTCCAAAGGGAAGTTTAACCTGAAGAAGTCAGCCTTCCCTTCAGGCTTCCGGGGCACGTGCTCAATGGCAAAGCAGTTTCAGAAAGAGGGTGCTGACTCTCAGGACATGTTCCTCGCTCTTCCTTCCCAACAGTCAACGCTGAAGTCCAGATGGCAATGCAAGAACCCCCTCTGATTGCAAGAAATGGTCAGAAGAAGTTATCCAGTCCTCTGATTGTGGGAATCTGTACCAAGCTGGCTACAGCTCTACAAAGGTGAGATTTCCAGGTAACACAGAGTTGAGTTGTGTCATCCACATGGGCTGATTTCCCAATTTAGTGACCTGACACGTGGCCGAGAGAAAAAAGTGATGGGGAAAAACTCAACTAGAAAATATCAGAGAGAAGTAGCATCACACAGTTTCTTTAAATTACAGTGAACGAGAGAGTTAATGATAATCAGCCATTTCATCCCATAAGAAAAATAAAATAAAATATCTACAGAAAGCCAAAATACTTTTTCCAAACACCATTCTGGAGTTATTTACCACCATACAAACCTTCCAAACAAATCAGTTGTTGATTTGTTTATTTGTTACACAACCAGACACATATGGCTGATCAAAGTAATCAGATGCTGGTGGGGTGAAGACACAGCTCAAAACTAAATTGAACTGAAGAGCAAAACATACTGCAAAAAAGTTCAGGCCTCAGGCACACCTTCCAAGTTGTGTTATTCTATGCTATTCATACCACTTTCCTTATTGATGTAAAACAATTTTTGTTTTCTTTTCCAGAAAGAATGCTGCCAATCGCCAGAGGCAGACATGTTTATCAAGCTGTGGATCTTGAAGTCTGACATAAAATCTGTGGCCTTTGGTACAGCTGAAAAACACTCTGTCAACACCATGGAGAGTGCAAGCCCGTGGCGCTGGCCTCAACCCAAGGAGTGCAGGGGAACAGACAAAAATTTGACTCAAGGCCAAAAATTACAAGATGAGGGAAAGTCAGACTTGAGGCGAACAAGCCTTTTCCATCGAGTCTGTTTAATATCTCGTGTAAGCATCCAAACCACAAATCGGTCAGTGCTTAGGTGAAAGGACAAGTTTTTCTCCCTTTTGGAAAGCTATTTTGCTTAAGCTCCTATGAATACATCAATTATATTAGCCCTGAGAGTGTCTGTCAGTGCAATGTTAGAAGGTCCACTATTTTTCAGACTGCCCATGTCAGACACAAAATACCCTTCAAACTCCCTGCCCTGAATTGCTTGGGCCAAAGAGAGCTTGAGAGAAAAAGGCATAAACGCCACAGCATTGATAGTGAGAAGAGCCACTGGTTTTAAGTAAACTTGTAGTCATATTTATCAGCTTAATAAAATCCACCCAGCACTCGTGGGCCATCAAATTCTTCAAGTCAGGAAAAATGACTCTTCTGTGACTGAAAGTATAAGGCCAAACAGCAGGTTGTCAGCAAGACCGCCTCCCCTGCAGGCCAGCTGGGCTCAGAGCTTTGGGAAGGCAAGTTTGCAAGAGCCTAGTCCTGTTGCAGAAATACTCTGTCCTCAGTTTTTCCTTCAGGGCCAGGTCCCTGGATTCCTGGATAAGACATTTACAATATGTGGGCACCACACTGAATCAGGACTGTGTGCAGAGATGCAAACCAGGTCTTTCCATATAGATAGGGAAAAATAATCATAACAGTTCATCGTTGTGCAGCTTCCAATGGACTTCATTGTTACCTGGTAATCATCAGTCAACTGCCATCACCCTCAATCTTAAAGGTGTCATTTTTGTACTTCAGGTATTCTTTCCAGAGTCCCTCTACCCCTTCTTCTCCCTGTCTTATCTGTCCCGATCTCTGCCACCTCAGTTGCTTACATTGGCCAACCAGCCTGAAATGGGAGAGGTTGAATCCTTCATGCTATGTGCATAGCCAACATTCCACAAGATTTATGTCACTAACGCCTGTGAAAATGACAAATGGTGGGAAAGAGGGCCAAAAAGGGAAGCAAAAATAAATCCAACTATGATTTAACGAAGGGTGGCCCAGTATCTGTACCTAGTGGGTGCTGTGATATCTTGGGGGACATGAATTTAACAAGAGAAATAAACTGCCATATGAGGATCTTTAAAATGCTCTTGTTTTCCATTCAAAATCTCTTTAGAAAAGTTGCTTTTTACCATTAAGTCATAATCCAATTGTGTCAACATGGTAATCAAACATCTGGATTGATTGGGTGGGGGAAAAGGGAGATTATTTTCTAAGATATTTTCTCTAAAAAATAAGCTTAAGAGTAGAAGGGGTCCTGGTTGCCTGGAGTTGTCTACAGTCATGGAAGGAAGGCTGCCAATATGAGAGATGAGGATGGTCACTCGGTAGGGTGACTTTTCCATAAAATAACCTTTATTGTTCTTGTCACATTTAGTGAGCTTACTGCAACTACTACCCTACCAAAAGTCACTGACTTCAGTAAACCATGGCTCAGCCATATGATGAATCATCCAGGTGCTCAAAATTATTCTTATGAAGAGCTTTTAACAACAAATACAGATGCTCGCAATATATTACTGTGAACAAAAGCAAGCTATACAAGGGCATTTGCAGTATAATGACAACCATGAAACCAATCCACATATGAGAACAGCAACACTCCAAAATTTCAAAAGGTGATTATCTATAGATGGTGGGATTCTAGATGATTTTTGTTATTTTCTATGCCTTGTATTAAGTGTTCTATAATAAGTAGGTATTCATTTTTATAATAAAAAATATATATTTTTAATGGAATAAAATATCTAAAAGGCATCACTACTTCTTTCAAAGGCCATATATTCCTTAATCATGGTTTGAAGCTTCAGAGCTAAAATGGCACTGTTCAAAATATATATCTGCTTTAGAACCTATTTTCTTCAGTCTTTCCTATGATAATTAAAATTTCATAGACCTTCACAGAAATGTGGGAGGAAATCTGTTAGTGACTATGTACACGCACGGACGATCTGGAACCGGTACTCTCCAGTGAAGCAGCCGCTGGCCACTGTGACTACCAAGCACTCGAAGTGTGACTGGTCCAAACCGAGATGAGCTCTGAGAATGAAATACACACCAGCTATTGAATACATGGGAATGGAAAAAAAAATGTAAAATATCTCAATAATAACTTTATATAGATTACATGTTGAAGTGACATTTTTGAGATATTACATTAAATGAAAAATACTATTAAAATAATTTCACCTATTTCTTTTTTTTTAATGTGCAATGTAATGTAATATGTAAAATGAGCTATGTAGCTCACATTAGAGCTCTTTTGGACTGAAATGCTCCAGAAAAAAATTCTTCAGAAGTGTGCTTCGATTATCCATCTATCATCTTTCAGAAACATGCAGAATCTGAATATACACAGATTGTTCACCCAAGCCAGATCTATGGCCCCCAATAAAATGTATTCTCCTGCCCCTCTTCCAAGTTGTATTACACTTTCGGTGGTCAGACAATTTCAGTTATTTCCAAGCACAGATGAATTGAGGCCAGTTCGATGAACAGCACTTACAGGCTGCACCTAACAGCCATCTTGCCTTTCTTCAGACTGACACGGCCCACAGAGCTCAGAATTCTCTAACTCCCTAACATCTGCCTCTGTTCCCATGGATTCACTCACACATCTGTGTAACACTTCATTCAAAGGACACAGTCCCCATTTGAGACAGCCTCAAATATTCACAGCTCCCCAAAGTCTGTGCCAAAGAAACTTCCTCCGTGTAGTTGTAGGCCATCTCTCAAAGTGCCCTTGGTGTGAGGGGACTGAAAATTATTGCTCTTCAAAAGGGCAGGGGAAAATGAAAGGAAGGATTATGTCTGCCTGAACTGCCAAACCAGACTCTGAGAAGCAGATTCTCCAGAGAGTGACTCAGGCCCACATGATGTTTGTTGGGGATGATGTTTTCACAGGGAGGTGAACTGTGCATTTATTTGGCTATCTGGCCAAAGGCTACTCAACTTATGTGGCCAGCCCACCCCACAGCAAACGTGTACAGGGTGTCTTGTTTCTCCCTGCTCAGAGCTGCATTCTCTCTCAACGGCAGTCATTAGAATAAATAAAACCCATATAATCAACATGAGAGGGAGAGGACATATTTTTGTAATGCACTGGGGGGAGGAGGGTGGTTTTTAAAATACCAGGGACACCACGAACGCCACAGTTATTATGTCAAGGCTCATGAGGTCAAAGTGAGTTAATAATTCCCGATTATTCTCTTAAAGATGACTAACACACAGCCCAATGCTAACAGTTTTCATATTTTAATAATCTTCCATAGGGTTCTCTAATTTATTCAACCTCAACAGATTCCATTTCTTCATAAAAATAAAGTATTTTTCATCCCGGAGGAATAACTTCAAGTTTTTCTTCAGGGATGAGAATCCAAAATCCTGACTCTGCCTGCCATACTCCTGAGCTGTCTCCATGTATCTCTCTGAAATTTTTTGGCTTACAGATTAAAGCATTAGAGGAAATGAAACTATAAACATGAAAGAACAATAAAGATCATGATTTGTTTAATGTTTACATTCTTATTATTAAGACAGAATTTAGGAAGCAAAACTGCACTTTACCACTTTAAAATATAGCCCCAAAATCACTACGCTAAAGGGCATTCTAACAGGTGACATTGTAAGAATATTTAATTGACATGATTTGGGAGGAAGGCTGGCAGCACACAAGGAAGAATCGAATTTGAAAGAGAATTTGGTTAATTTTAAAATGTTATCCAAGTAATTACAGTAAATACCTCCTTGTGGCGCAGCAAAGAAGTAAAAATATCAAGCTCTCCCGCAAATTTTCCAGTATATATACATACTGTTAAAACATACACATGTGCACACAAACACGTACAGTGAAACCAGATTTCGGAGTTTATCACTTGCCAAGGTTCACCCCAGAGCAAATATTTACTGCGGAGTTACAAAGTTGTCCTGAAGGAGAACCAAAATGGAAGCGTTTACATATGCTGCAAGTACTTTGTGTGCGCAGGGACCACAAGAAAGATATAGTTTAATAAAAACATTTATGGATTTTGAAAGCAAACACAATCCAAGAGCCTTGCACAAGTGGGAAAAGATGATATTTCAGCCTAACACGTTCTCTCTTGAAGATCTTTTGGCTGTTTGTAGTGAACAAACCCCAGTTTCCTCTGGGGCCCCGCTAATCCATATTGTAAACCATTCTCAGGAAACAAATGAAAGAATAATCCGACACTGCCCTCAGAGACAGCGGGGGGATGCGGCTCTGCTCTACACACAGACAGAAACTTCCCAGGATGGGTGAAGGTGGCTGCTGCACGAAGAACTGGGGTTCTCTAACCTAAATCTTGGCCACCTCTTCTTCCTATCAGGAGAATCTCTCTCTTAACTGATTTCCTCTGCATTCTCTCTCCTCCTGGGCTACCTCCCACGTCACCATCGCAAAACGAACCCGATATTTGCGAAACTTAGGAAAAAACACACCAGCGTGCGACCCACTGTTTCCCTGCCTTTTGCCCCACGGCCTGAGAATCCACTGTGTGTATGGCCTCAGAACCAAAGCTTTGCACTTCAAGTGAGCTTCGTGCACGTTCGCCCCGTTTTGTTCTGCCAGTAGGTCTTGGGGGTGCGCTAGCCCGCTCTTCATTAGTGCTTTTGTGCCTCATTCTTTATGAATCCCGAGCTGCATCCATCTACCTTAGCGCTGATGATCAAACGGAGGATCTTGAAATCACTGCGCGATTTGCAAATCACACAAACTGGAAAAAGGAATTCACGCCAAGTTGCACAAACTTTTGGAAAGGCCTTGTGGAGCCTTGCTCCTCTATCCTTGGGCTCTATTGCCCCCTGGTGGCTTCTCCGAGACAAATGCGGCCAGGGCTCAGCTCCGAAGCTCAGGTGTCCTGCCCTGGGGGCTGGAGCTGCTCTCTGGGACTCAGCTGGGCGGACTGGGGGGTGGGGAGGGAAGGGACTGGCAGTACGAAAATAGACGTGGAAGAAAAGGGAACTTGGGGACATTTGTCCAGCAAAAAGGGTTCAGGCTTCTCCACCTAAAACAAAAGAACATTAGAGTTGTACAAAAAATGCATAGATCCTAAAACAGCCCCCTCTTTCTACAGACGAGGAACTGAGGCACAGAGAGATGATGTGACTTGCCCAGTCACATTATCTGGTTGTTTACGGCTAATCTTACCAACCCTGGTCACGCTGCTTTTGGGGGATGACAGGGTTTGGGGCTCCACGCGGCCAGGAAAGGGTAATGAGTTGGCCTTATTCTGTTGAAGACGCAAAGGGGTGATCAAATAAGGAAACCAGCAGCACGGGAGATTTGTGTTCCAGGCCCCAGCGAACACGTTACAGGGTGGAACTGGATGGAGCAGCCTTCAGGCCACCCCGGCCCCTCGTGGGAATGCGCTGCGCCCCCCGGACCCCGGAGCGGCCCGACCTTGCTTCCCAGGCCCCGAGCAGGCGGGCGGGCGAGACACAAAGCAGGCCCCCCGGGCGGTGCTCCGAGTTTCGCGAGGGCGGCAGTGCGCTTGATTGATGGATTCACGGCGTTTAACCCCCGCCGCCTCGCCGGAGGCGGCCGATCCAGCTGCGGCCGAGGGCCTAGGGTGGCCACGGGCCCAGCCTCCGCGTCCTCCGCGCCCCCGCCCAGGCTCGGGAGGGCTGCCCCCCGGGAGTGGAGAAAGGCTGATTTACAGCCGGCCGGCCGGCCGCACTCTTGCAAAATCACTGCGGCCGGGGAAACCCACTCCCAGGACTCAGCCCGGAAGAGGCCCTGAAGGGGAGCAGGGACTGGGCGCGGGGGCGCCGAGCCTCAACTTCCCGCGTCTACTGGCAACTTGCTCTGAGGGCCCGTCGCAGCGTTTCCCGCCTTCTGCCCACGTTTTCGCCCGGGAGTGGGTTTTCGGGAGAGCTGAGGACAGCGGCATCCCTCGCGCCGGCACCGCTGCCCCTGCTCCGGCAGCCCAGTGCCTGGGCCTTTGCACCCGGAGAGCGCGGTCGTCACCACGCGCAGAGATCGCCAAATTCCCACCTGGGGCCTGCCTTTACTGGGGGGATTGCAAAAGAAACTTAGAAGCAGAGATTCGGGAGGGGAGCTGCTAGTTCCCGAGTCCTAGGCCACGCTTGGACAGCCCACGGGCCCCATCTCCATTTGTTTAAACACTTTTTGCCCCGTTTTCTGCAGGGCAGAAGACACACATTAAGAGAGCAAGATTGTGCTTAGAAACTTAAGGTTCTCTTTTAAAAGGCTCATTCCTTCAGGTCTCCCTTCTTACCACCTAAGGGAAATAAGTGCCCCCTAACATTCTTGCTTTACTTTTAGCAATTCTTGCTTTACTTTTACTATTGATACCCTCCGATCTTTTTCGAGAGGAAAAAGATGTGCAGATGGTGAAATAAAATAAGAAACGTATGGTTTCAACTTGAACTAAGAATCCGAAGTGTTGATTCTAAACTAAAAAGTGTTACTACTTTTTTTGCTTATATGTGACTGGGTAGGATGAGTTTTCCTACAGCCTACGAAGTTGGTCACTGGAAACCGGGACTGGTGAAAATGTGCAGATTCTTGCCCTGCAGACACTAGGGATCTGGTGCTGGGCCAGAAAATTCACCCACAGTTAGGATGTCAGAGGGAGATGTAAGTAAACGTTGGCACCCTAATCATTAGTTTCTGGCTAAACAAAAGTCAACCGACAGAGCACAAAGCAACAGACCTAATGAACCCGCCTTCTTGTAAAATGAGGGCTAATGGCTATATTCTGAAAGTTTTCTTAAGTAGATTTATTTTTAAAGGCTGAATGCAATTTTAAAATGCATAATTACAGGGCAGAGTAATCAAAAGTGAGTGTGCAATTATTCTGCTTGTATAAATGGTTGAAGAAATCATGAACTTTCCCAGCTAGAGGGCTGTCGACCTGTAAAATGTAAAAATGTACATGTAAAGCTGTGAAACTTCTCACTTGAGTACAGTATTTTCTTCTTTCCTCCTTTCTTCCCTCTGCAAATACCGTAAGTTCTTATTCTGGCCTTGATGTGAGGACAGCACGAACTCTTCTCTTTCTGATAAACCCAAACAGAAAAGCAAATATAAACGGAAAGGCAGATAAGAAGTGGAGGTCTACACTTTCCAGGGTTTCACCCTCAAATCCCCCGCCGAGGTTGGCAAAACAAAGATGCTGCCCCCTACTACAGTGACTTGTGAGTGGAAAGAAAGTCTTGCCTATCTGTCATAGGGACCCCAAAATGAATTCCTAAAAAAGCAACGCTGCTCTAACAGCAACTGAATCAGAAAGCAGAGAGGCAACCTCGGCCCTGTGGCTCCGGCCAGGCTCTGCTCCCAGTAAGACCACTCTCTGGGAAACTGAGTTTCCCTCTCGATTTCAGTTTAATCCCTAAGAAGTTCACCCGGCCCTGCAAACAACATGCTCAGAAACGCAGCGGCCTCTTAACCCTTACCTTTTTAAAGCGTACTTAAGGTGCGCACTTCGCTTAAGGAAATATTTTTGCAAACACTTTCACTGGATAAGTCTTTTACTCGCAAACTTTCCTGGGCAAAATCTCCAGAGGAAGTTTCACATTAAGGCAACAACCAACAAAGCTTATTTTTGTAATATGTGGCTCTTTAACAGTGCCAGTATGTTCTCACTTCATTTAGTTATAAAATATAAAAGTGTTTGGTTTTCAATTTTTCTAAATTACTTGCAGGGTACAAGGTAGGGGTGGAGATGGTGAGAAGGGGATCCTTATGCCATCTGGCGGTGCCATGTGGAACTTCGCTGAAGAAGCCAGATTTACTGGCCATCTGTGCCTAGAGCGGGTTTCTCCAGGGAAAGGCTCTGTAAATCTCGTCCTTTTTAAATCTAGGGGAAAACAGCGCCTTCGTTGAGGATTAATTTAAAGAAAGCGGGAAATAGGGAAATTCCGTGCGTTGGAAGTCCATTTAGATTTCTACATGAACTGTCCATATGTGTGCACTACATAATTCTTATTTTTTTATTTTTAAAAAAGGGATAATTTATATTCCAGTGACAAGTTTGGGAAAGGCCAAGGCAAGCAATTGAGTTGAACAGTATGTAGCGTTTACTTAGACCTTGCCGACGTCTGTGCAATATCCACCACTGAACACGTGGGGTCGTACTCAAGTCTCTCCGGCCCCCGGTAATGTGACTCCCTTCCTTTATTTGCATGAATCGCCTGGATTGGGTGTCAGGTTTTTAAAACGTCAAGGTTTACGTCAAATTGTTGTCAACCAATCAGCATCCTACTTTGGCATGATTGGTTTCTACTGTAGGTGTCAATCATCCAAAATTTGCATACTACTTCTCAGGCCGCCGGGAGCTTGTCAGTCGGCTGTGGCAGCTGGAAGAGAAGGAATCGGACGGAGAAGAATGAAAAATCACTTTGCTTTAGCAAAGCGAAAGAAAAGTATTCTTTTCCTCATTATTTTTAAATAAATTTAATTGTATATTTACCTAATAAAATAAAGATACTCAATTAAACAAAAATAAGCAACTATCAAAGATGTTTACTAATTTTCATAATGTTTGCTGGTTTCAATAAGTAGTCAAAGCAATAATAAAACACAAAAATATGACTGCTGATAATTTTATGTCATAAATGACCATTTTAAAACTAAAAATGAACCTGGGGTTTCTAAATAAAACTACCGTGGTAGCGTAAAAACACTGCTTTCAATACTTGGGCATGCTGAAAGTGCTGCATCCTAAGATAAATAATACACCAAGGGGGGGATTTCAAAGAACATTATTTTGCTTTGAATAATCCTGTATTTCTGTCACTTTGCCCTTTTTATTTATTTACCGTGAACTCACAGACAGGATATTACTTGGAGTGTCTGAAATACTTGTGTTCGTACATTTCTCATCTTACACATACCCACACACACCAAAATAAAAAAACAAAGAAGAGAATCTCAGGGCCTGAGAAGTCATTACCGGTTTTAAAATTCAGAATTCGTAAAACCGAAGCTCTAATTTGTCAGCTACAAAATTCTTCTAGAACCACTGTAATTTAGAGTATGTGCAGAACTATAAGATGTTTATTATTTCCTTAAAATATGTGTGAGTACAAACCAACGAGTTAACAGCTTATAATAGGAAAGCACTCTCCAGCCTTCTGCCCATCTCCATCACGCCGCGGAAACTTGTCTGAAAGGAGAATTTGGATGCAACAGGGCAACGGAGCGACGTTTCTCCTCTGCACTAAACCAGCCCTCGCCTCTGAAGAATTTTGTAGTAGGCGTTCACTAGCACTGAGATAAACTGGAATTATTTCCACAGCATTAACCGAGTTAGGAAGTTTTTGTCAAACTTTGCATTTAACGAATTTTTTCCATCGGCATTTTATCTTTGCCACCATCGTTTTACTGGTTGCTGCATATTCCTAGTTTTCTTTCTTTTTCTTTTTTTCCTGCTCTTATTCTGCCTTTCTTTGCTTTTTTTTTTCTCTCCCTCTCTCTCTCTTTTTTTCTCCCAGTTAAGGATTGTCACAGTGTGCCGGGTGTCTTTGTAAGTTCGTCCCTGGTCTGCATGATTACAAGAGGCTGATATATGTGTACCTGTGCCTACAGGGGAACTGAACAGGGCTAAGTGAGTGCTGAGAGGAGGTGGGGGAGAGGTGTGTGCTGCAGATGAAGGTACGGCTGGGATGCGAAGCGGATTTAGTGTGTGCTTTACAAGGAATACACAAATCAACACAGCGCTCAAATTAAATCTCTTCTTGAGGGGCTTAAGTATTTTCCTCAGGAAGAGTAAAGCATGCCTTCTAGTTCTACTTCCTCCCCAGTTAGCCAGCTGCTGGAGAGCCCCCTCAGTAAATTCCTTCCAGATCGACTTCAGTGTGGGTGAGAGCGCAGTCTGTGACTACCAGCGCTTCTGACTCAGCGGAAAACGCCGGCAAAGAGGACTACACCTCACCGCGCGGGCAAGAGCTGCCTCAGCTCCAGCACTTACAGCCACCACCGTCACCGTTGCCCCGCCACCACCACCTTCGCTCCCTCAACCCTGCCACACACACGCGCGCGCGCGCACACACACACACACACACACACACACACACGTACGCGCGCACGCGCGCGCAAACACCTCTCCCTGCTGTCAATCATACATGTGGGCCATATGGCGCATGCGCACTGGTGGACTCCGGCCCCCACCGACCCTACGCCCTGTCTCTACGTCTGGGTCCAGGCGGACCAATAAGAGAGCGGATTCGGGGGCGGGCCACAAGGAAGTAGCCAATGAGAGCGCGGTTGGAAGCCAGGGCTAGAGAGGAGTAAATCCTTCTGTTGTCTGCGTTCAGCCGCCCCGCGATGATTTACGCGTCCTTTTTATTATTTGTAACACTTTGGGAAGTTATTAAAAGGAAGATCTACTGCTTCCTCCTTTTGGGGTGGAACTGGATGGCAATATTTGTCACTGGCCCTTAATAGGGAAGAGTGTGGCGAGGTGGAGGGCCGTTGGAAGCTGGGTTTGTTTGTGTGGGTCCTGTGTTTTATTACAAGACACATTATCCTTTTCATTACAAGCTGTAGACAGGGCCAACTTCGAAGGTCTTCGTGGCCGAGTGATCTTGGATCATTCAGGTAGCTGAAACCTGATGCCTTCTGAGTTTCGTGTCCGTACTCTTGGTATTGGGAAGAGCCTCTCAGGAAGGTGTTGCAACTTTTGATTGTACCAGAAGGAAATAAGCAAACTCCCATCACCCCCACCCCCCATTCCTCGCCTTAACACGGAGTAAACTTCGGCCTTTTTCCGCTTGGATGCTCATTAAGAGTTAGTTGACTTTGTAGCGGATGCAATAAAATTTGGATGGTTTCGGCCCCCAAACAATCCTGGTTTCTGTTTTCCTCTCTCCCCAGCCACACCCCCAAGGAAATTGCCTTTTCAGCAGGCGCCTGCGGGAAAGAACCGCAGGAGACAGATTCCCTTTAGAGACCTGCATGGGGAGGAGGGGGATATGGAAATAAAGAGGGCCAAGGTAAGAGTACAGAGCGGCCAGAGAGGACTTTCATGTTTGGGTGTAAGATTTCTGACCAACTAGGGGGGAAATCCACAAACCTGCAGTACCTGGTGGATGCGCTGAAAAGTTAGCTCTCACCTGCAGAGTTACTCAACCCTCATGCGCTTCTGCTCGGCCAGGAAGGGCCAGTCTCCGAGGGTGCAATAAGTATGGGTATTGAAAGGGAAGTAGGAAACAGCCAAAGAAAAGAACGGAAACAAATTTTCTACTCTCGACCTCCAAACCAAAACGCACTTTCAAACGTAAAACACAGTTCCAAGAAGACTGGGATGTAGGGAGTATGCTATGCCTCTGTTCAATAGGTCACTGTCAGGAACTTCAGTCTCTGGTGTCCAGATATTTTTACTTGAAATTAAGAAAATCAGCGCAGGAGGGGTTACTGAAGGATAAAGTGGGGGTGACGAGAGACCAAAGGAGGAGGAGGGGGGTAGAAGGAACCAAGAACAGTTTGATCGCAGGACTAGGCTGAAGGAAAACAAAACCGTGAACTTCAAAGCTCAGGCCTAATCCCCCTCAGGTTAATTTCTGCTTCCTAAAAAGTTTGATCAGCGTCATAAATCACTCGGTCTACCCTTGCCGGTCCTGCCTAGTTCCCCAAGGTTCTCTCCCCGCAGCCCGCTGCAGGGGCGGAGGGTGAGTCTCCAGCCCAAGACCATCTGCGGCCTCCCGGGGCAGGAGGGCTCCAGGGACTGGGTGGGCGCAAGGATGAGCGAGAATCCGCGTGCGGGGGAAGGGGGGAGGCGAGGGTCTAGGGAAGGTGCTGGGAGTGGTGCGGGCCAGACTATGGAGAGGTCCCGTGCAGATGCAGTTTCCATTCCGTCCGACCTTTAAAAAAAAAAAAAAAACCTTCAAGTGTGTCTGGCGTGCTGTTTGAAGAAGGTTACAGCGTGTTTAGAGATTTGCAAAGCTCTGCCGAGCAGTAAAGATTAGAAAGGCCTGCCTGAGATTTGTCAAATGACTTCCGGTAGCAGAGCCTTCAGTAAACCCGGCGGGTCCGGCAGCCTCAGATCTTGGCTCGATAGGGGCCTGTAACTCCAGGCTTCATGGCGAGGAATTGGTACGGCCCCACCAGGCGCGCTGCGAGGAGGATGGGCCGGGCCGGGGACCCGTGGAGGATCAGCCTCCAGTCCCGAGGAGGTCCCCGTTTTTTGGCTGGAGTGACGTAGAGTAAAAGCCAAGTCGTGGACCTTTCTATTGGCCTTTCCGTGCAGAAAGCCCTAGATGTAGACCAAGCGCTAATTTCGTAAATTTGTAAACCAACTGGACTGAAAGGCGGGGCGAAATGTCACCTAGATAAGTCTGACCCTCCCTAAATGAAAGCCAACCTGGATGAGGCCAGGGAGTGAAATGGCTGGGGAAGGCCACACAGGCCTTCATTATAAGAGTCCACGTTTCTCAGCAGCAACGATAATGTTTTAAAACAAAGCAAAACAACATTGTCAAAAATCTAGGAGACAGTGATCACTGTGGTCAAGGGCGCTCAGTGGGCCGCAGTTCATAGGAATGCTGGGTTTCCCAGATTCCCCCCAGACGGGCATTGCTTTCCTCTAGGAATGACAGTTTCCGCCTTGGCTCGCCCCAGAGGTGCGCATCAGAGCCAGCGCAGGAAGCCACTATCTGTCACAAAACTGACCACACCATTCTGGTTTACACGGAGCATATAGCTTGGGGCCACCCGGCTAAAATGAATAACTGAAGAGAAATTGTTGGTCAAGAAAAACAAAAGAAAAAATATATAATAAAAGGGGGTATCTATTGTTGGACGTCAGTCGGGTCCCTCCACACACGGGAAGATGAGGGAGAGATGTTAATGCCCCTGGGTATTAGGTACAAAGAAGCACAAAAAAAGAAAAAGAAAAAGAAAGAGAGAGAGAGAAAGAGAGAAAGAGGTCAAGTCTTCTAGAATTTGTTACCCTAGATGAATAATTACTAAGACTCACACACGCAGATGTTTTTTTCGTGAAAAAGAGATTAATATGGTCTATCCGTAATATGACACACACACCCTGGGGTTATATTTCCACGTTTTAAAACACAAAACAACTAAAGTTGATCGGTGATGGACATGTTTTTAACGGTTTAAATATTTTATGATGGACCAGTGAAAAGAAGAGTTAAATCGAGACACAATTGACTGGGAATTTGATTATTTTCCCCCATTTCTGAAGGGGAAATAATCCCTTTCCCAAAATAAAGTTATACCATTGGTAAAAATAGCGCAGAGGACCTTGAGAATTAAATACAGCGGAACAACAACAAAGAAAAGACTATGTGTTGCATTGAGGCAAAAAATAATGAAATTCAAAGGCAAATTAAAAGAAAGCAATGAGGATTTATCTGAAGAACCGCCACGGGCAGAGGAGCCACATCTTGTCCCAGATGTCAGACTTCCCTGCAACTTAATCCACGCGTTTCCACTTTGGTTTCTGAACCGAAGGAGAAGTGCCGGGAAGGAAGCGCCCGCAGTCCTGCGGTACAGGGCTGGTGCAGCCTCTGAGTGCGTGTGTGAACTCTGCCAGGAAGCTGTGAGAGCCAGCCCAGGATTCAGTGACCCTGTTTCCCAACCCACAAGGACAAGTACATGGTTTTCTCTCTTATCAATTCCAGCCCCGCACAACCAAGTGAAAGCAAATGCATTGGACCTCTTCGGAATTAAAATGAATTGCTAAAACCACTGCCTGCTCTTTCCGGGGCCCAGGCCTGTCTCAACTCGTGGTATTTACATTCCTAGAGGCCCTGCGGAGGAACACGTCGAGGCACGGATGGTCGCAGAGCTGCGAGCCTTGAACCCGGCCTCCAGTCCCAGAGTGAAAATTTTTTTAAGATCTGGTTCTCTCTCCGCCTCCTCTGTGGAAGGACTTGGGGGCATTCATCAAGTCTGTAATGTTTATTCATTGTTGTAGTACCGAGCTTTCCAAACGAATAGGAACCTTTTACATCCGTTCCTTGCACAGATATTTATTATCTGTAGGAATATTTAAGGGGCTGTACTGGGCCGGCCACCTTTGACAGGGGCCATCACCTCACACTCCAGGGTAATGGACCACACTGCGGCTGCATTTAATTTATTGGGGTGAGAAGTTGCTGCGGGAGGTTTCCAAAGGGGGTCTTTGTCACGAAGAGAGAGGCTCTGGTCCAACCTCGTAGGTGCTTAGAAGATTATATTTTGGCCTAGGAATAACACAACCAAACACAACTCAAAATATGAAAGACGTTTCCTGAAGGTGTGGGTTCTGATACCGGAGTTCACAGATATTTAGGAGTCTATGGACTGGCCTTAGGCGGTCAGGAACTCCCCGAAATGAAATGCTGAATTTTGGGTGGCGGTCATGTAGTTCCTTAACTTTTTTTTTTTTTCAATTAAATTCTGAAAAGATTTTGTGACTACCATCCACAGATGAAGAAAAAAAAATCATTAAAAAGTCATAGTTGAAAATTACACCGAGGGCTCGGAAGTTTTGCATTGAGCCTGAATAGAGGAAACCTGAGAAGCTGGTATAATTAACAACGCAATAGGCACGATTTTTCACTTGCTTTAAGGCAATATATCAAAACGAGCATTACTGAAATCCTTTAAAAAGCCATGCTATTGTGATAAACTCAAGGGAGCTCAGGGACAAGGCAACCGGCTACCTGGTGTTAATATCAATGCGTTTTTAAACCAAAATGTTTCATGACTCAATTTTCCCTCTAAACTTCAAGGCAACCCAAGCTCTCTTAATATTGTCATTAACCACGGCCCAGAGAGGGAACTCGATCCGATGTGGTTCTAAAACAAAATGGGATATTAACCGTGTTTGTTTTCACTTTGATCCATAGGAAATAGGTCCTGCGCCCTGTGACCCATTAAACTAATAAGATTATACACATCAGCAGAGCGGAGGTTCTAATTGTTTCCATCTGTCCCAGATCTTCGCATTTTAAAAATTGATGAAAATAAGACATGAGTTACAAAAAGAAAATATATTGAGAGTGAAAATGTGACAAAGCTGAGCCCCTCGGACCACACATGCAACCAATTACTGAAAAAATAAATAGAGGTATATGGTGTGGCGCTTTTGGAAGAAGAAAAACCGAAGCAGGAAATATAATCATTGAATTGATCTGCGGGTACTCACACATTTCATAAAACTAACACTTGCTTGAAAACACCAGCCAATCAGAAGCGTTTCCGGAAGACACTCTACACCTCTCCGCCTCTTCATAAATATTTAAACCTCTTCTTTCTAGATTTGTCATTTAAATCTACTAGGGAATGTGCCTCAAGGGCTCATCTTTCACTGGGTCGCTCACACAGAGGTGGGGCGAGAGGGAGGAGGCGCGTTAGCCCTGCGCTCTCATTTGCTTAAACTGCCTTCTTTACGTCATTGTAAGGCTAAGCCAATCCGTGAAGCTCACTTTGACAAGCTCCCCGCCCCTAATTTCGCCTATCACAGCCAGCCTAAGCCAATAGGGTGGCTGCATGTAAATGAGAAACCGCGAGCGTCTCTTCCCCCGGCCCCGGCTCCGCCCAGTTTCCCGCCTCTTCCCGGCGAGTACAGACTCCAGCTGAGTGGGAGGGGCCTGGTTGCGGGCGGAGCGCAGAGGAGGAAGGGCACGAGGAAGAGGCGGAGCGTGCCGAGGAGCGTGGAACTAGGTTTGCGGCTTGCTTCCTTCCTCGGCCCCACCTCCCGCCGGGCGGGATGCTGTTTGATCATTGGCTGGATTAATAAAGAGGGCGGGTTATTTTGCATAAATAGTGGGCGGGCGCCCAGGGTTGCTTTGTAACTCGAGAACCGGGTGTCCCGCCTGTCTCCCGGGGGGTATGGGCGGGTCGGGGGTGGGTCCCCGCCAGCCTCGCCAGACTGAGCCAAGGGCCTGAAGGAAACAAATGGCTTTCTGAAAAGATTCGTCTTAATTAGCCCTTTAAAGAGAATTCTGTTTCTAAACGCATTTTTTTCGTTGGTTCTTACAAGCCGTTAAGAATTGTATCATGAAATAAGTAGAGATTACCAATCTATCCGCCCCAAAATTAATTTTCTTTTAATCTGTGTAAGGGCCACTGCTCCTGGCTGCCGGTGTGTGAAGGAAAATTTTTGTGCAATAAAAATTAATCCTTCACTAGAATTCATTTTTTCCTTTACTATGAGTTCCCTGTCTTCCTAATTTTCCACTAGCAGAGCTAGAGAGATCCGAGTTGCGCTGAAGCAGAGAAAGGACGGAAAATTCTTTCAGGCTAAGCATTTATGAATTGCTTATGAATGATGCAAGTGTTAAAATTGTTTCCAACAGTAAAATGCCCCAGGGATACTCGGTTGACAGTTTTTTAATAAGAGAATTCTTCTTGTGATTGATTTGATCTTTTCTCTCTCTCTTTTTATTTTTTACAAAAATTTTACCTCTGTTTTAGGTCGAACTGAACATAGACGTACCTTTTTCACGATTTATGAAATAAGATGTCAAGTGATAAATAACTGGAAAATGAAAGGATAAACACGATCTTCAGGAACCTAAGTTTTAAAACATATTATCTGCACGTTTATACTGGATAACATTTTTACAGTTTTCAGAAAAGTAATTATGGTAGTTTGTTTGCTCCAAATTAAATTTGGGAGTCTTTGTTCCTTAATTTGAATTACATTTTAAAATCGAGTTGTCAACAAGGCCGTTTCACGGGGAAAAAAAAAAAAAGCAAGAAAGAATTACTTCTTTTGGCAGGCTATGGGCCTTTATTTAAACAGAAATTAAAATTCACAGCCAAAATTCTGTCTCTCCACTGGAAAACAAATTACACCTTTCTGATTCGGCAATTTCTGTTCCTCCAGCACAGAAATGATAGAGGATTCCAAAGAATTTCTGTATTAGTAAGAAGTTAAGAGTGCTCTCAATGGAGAATAATGGTTTGTGGAAAATTGTAAGATCAAAGGGAAGGGAAAAGTTTTCTTTTTAGGTCAGTATGGTGTAACGTTTATTCTTCTAAATACTTTTCAAAACGTAACAAAGGTAGGAAAATTTGCTTAATTAGTGTCTTCTTAAATTTACGTCAGTATGTTGATTACATTTAACTCAATTCATATTTAATTTTGTAGTCTTAATAGTAAATAACTTGAGGCATTATTTTATGCCTCCTCCATGAAAGTATATCCAGAGACATTATTCCATTGCTAAGAAGTGATTCAGTGTTAAAAAGAAATGTTAATTCCTATGATATTCCAAGCAATAACAATAATGTATATCCACCTTAAAGCCAAAAAACTTATGTCAGTTGATAATTTGTCAAATTGTTACTTGAAATTGAACTCTAGGTAAGGTAGAGTAATAAAACATTAACACTTTTATACACTTGGTTCTTAGTAATTATAAAAAGTAAATTTTACAATCTAATGGCAAATAATTACATTTTAGTGTTAATTTTAGGAGTTAGCTTTATATGACTGTGTTAGTGCTGTTTTAACAAGCTTTGGGATAATGAATAAAGTACTATTATAATTTAAGTAATATAACTGAAAAACCCAAACTATTATTTAATCCAAACTATTATTTTATTTTTCATTTTTCTTTTATGAATAAGTTTTTTCTGGTTATGATGTATATATATGTTCCTGAAAAAAGTCTGAGAAATGCTGAAAGGCATAAGAAGAAAAATGCAAAATGTTCATATGTATTCTCACAATCAGTAAATAAATCTGTTTCCTATATTTTCTTCCTATCTTTTTCTATGTGTTAGTAGTGAGATCACTTTTTTGTTTTGCTTTAGTACAAAATTCCAATTGGGTTCTATATTAAGAACTCACTTCTCAAAGCTCAGATTTATTTTGTTCTTATTTTCTGCTTGGACTATAATTTGACTTTGTAAGAATTTACAGCTTTATTACATTCGTGTTTTTAACTTCTTTTTATTATAAGAAATACACATTCATAAAGTAACCACTCAGAACTACTGAAAAGTAGAAATAAAATATAACGATCTGTCCATAAAAAATCCTACAGTTTGCATTTTTTAAAAACACAGTGTTATCATTTATAAATATAAATCATAAATCTTGTGGGTTAAAACAATAATATTCAAAAGGAATTTGCCTTTTTGCATATGTTGGAAAGATTTAAAAGTTGCATTTTAACATTCTAATGTAGCAAAGACTAATTTAAGTTTTCTTGTGTAGCTTAACTTCTGTAACCTATGCCAGCAATTCCAATGTTGTTCACATAAAATAAACATTTTATCTGAGCTTTACAAAAACGCTTCTTTATATTTTCTATTCTTCTTAAGATGCATTTGTTGATTGCTCCTCTTTCAAATCCTGCATGAATGCGTAATCACAACAAACCAATACATAAAAGACATTGGTCTGTTTTCAAATTGCAACATTTTTTCTTTAGCCCAATTATGTTTTACTAAAAGCATCTGCTTCCAATCTATTTGCACTTTTAGGAATACTGATTTTTATTAATAGCACCTGAAAATACCAGCAAGCCACAAAGGACATGTAATTAAGAATATCACCAAACAAGTATTTAACAAAATGCATGATTAGCTATGTTTGTGGCCTCTAAATTGAGCAAAAGTACATATCTCACCATTTCATTTTACAGTCTCTATTTACTTCTTCCCCATCTTGATATTATGGTTCCAGTAACAAAACAAATAGCCCAGTTTATCATTAAATTGTAAACTCATAACAATACACTGTTTATAATATATCACATATCCTGTAAGTTTCTAAACCAAATGTTTTCTTTGTGGTGGCAAATGGTTGTGGCAAGAAATCTGTTTTTACATGTTAGTTCTCTCAGCTTACAGTAATAACTTACTCTAACATATTTAAATGAGGGTTCAAATAATAGAAATGAACCACGTTCCGAATATATAAATTAAATTGCCAACTGTGAGAAAGTCAAAATCTGTGTTCCATGTTATTTAATTTAAATTTATGAATTATGTGAAATGGGTAATTCCATCCATTTTTCCAGTATGGTTTTATAAGAAAAAGACATGGAAATTGATATCCTCCATAGAACAGCAACAGTTTAGCCACTATTTTTATGGATGCAGGGATCCAAGAATTAAATAAGAATACACAATGGCATTTAAAAACATCTCTGAATAAGAACTGATTGACCAATTACCAATTACATGCTCACAGCTGGAAGGTGTTTGTTTCCATATACTTTTCAAAAGATTGCATTTGCCTTTGTGAACAAACACTAGCCGCAAGAAAGGAAATTAAGAACATGAAAGAGGTGTTTTGTTTGTTTCAGGTTTATTTCATTATGGATATTTTTTAAAAAGTTAATACTGTGGGCCGGGCGTGGTGGCTCACGCCTATAATCCCGACACTTTGGGAGGCCAAGGAGGGCAGATCACGAGGTCAAGAGATCGAGACCATCCTGGCCAACATGGTGAAACCCCGTCTCTACTAAAAATGCAAAAATTAGCTGGGCATGGTGGTGCATGTCTGTAGTAGCAGAAGTTAAACTACTCGGGAGGCTGAGGCAAGAGAATCGCTTGAACCCTGACGGCGGAGGTTGCAGGGAGCAGAAATAGCATGACTGCACTCCAGCCTAGTGACAGAGCGAGACTCTGTCTCAAAAAAAAAGAAAAAAAAAAAACGAAAACATGAATTCACTATTCAAGATATATATATATGCAGAGATATATATATAATTATATTTCTGTAACTTTTTTCATGAAAACAAGAGATGTTTTGTACCCAGAGTGCCATAATCAAGTAATGAAAACAGACTTGAAAAAATAAGTGGCAGCTTTATTAATAGTTACCATATTTAGGGATGTTATATTCTGTGGCTGTTTCTAAAAGGTGCAAAGCAGTTATGAAAAACCTTAACTTTCATTCGCTATAAAAATGTAATGTACAAAAATAAAAACAAAATAGTGCCAGAATACCAGCTTCCCATACAAACACAAAAATGTATCTAAAGGAAGAAAGAAACAGTCTGTCTCCAAAATGTAAAATGAACAAGTTGTTTTTTTTTTTTCTTTAAGCTTGGATTATGTTTGAAAATTGCCTCAATTTTTTCTCTTCACATCATACGGATAAAGAAGGTTCAAGTGACGTTTTAAAGTCATATTCAACCCCCCAAAAAGCTAAACAATCTTATATATTTAAGTTTGATTGTAAAATGAATTTTGTATGGAAAAAAATTATAAAATATTTACTACATAAGTTCACAGGCTCCAGAGTCCTTGATACCTCAGCGTCTCAGTGTTATTTGTATTTACCATGATGGTGAGCAACCGTATGTCATGCAAAATTACATTTCTTTGTAAAATTGCCAATTTGAATTAGTACTCTGACTTCCAGAGGTGGTTTGGGACATATTTTTGAAGAAAAAAAATCACTCCTGGAAAAATATATTTAATAATTATAGTTTTTCTCTCCCTTTTTAGTTTGCCTTCCACAGGATATGCAAAATGTCAGTATTATTGAGAATATTCCAAGGGATATTAGAGGTAAATGAACCATATATTGATGACCAAATTCTAATATAAATTTGTCAGAGAATTCACCACATCTGGTATCAGCTTGTCCTGATTTTCAAAAGAGTCATCAATATTAAAAATTGTCATCTATGGGCTAGTGCATTTTCCAAACTGTATACATATTTTTAAATATTAAAATAATATATGTGCATTGTAGTAAAACGTAAAAGCACAAAGAAAACGGAAGAAAAATTCACTCCCTACTAAAGAAAACCACTACTCAGATCTTGATATATATTTGATATATATTTAATGATATATATTCTTGAGATCTTTTTTCTGTGTATGTATTTGCATTTCAAAAAGTTAAATATTACACATTCTGTTTCGTAAACTGTTGGGGTGTTTTATTAGTCTTAGTAGATGATGGAAATCTTCCCGTGGTCCAGGATTCTTCTATAAGGTAATTTAGATTGGCCAACAGGACTACTTTCAATGATCATAACTGGATTCATTCAATAAATTCCATAATATGAGATGTTTAAATTGTGCCTAATTTTTCAGCATTAGAAACAGTGCTGCAATGCATATATTCTTACACCTCTGTCAGCAGCTGTAACTATCTTTGTAGGACAAACGTCTATGAGAGATGGGGTTTTTTTGTTCATTTCTTTCTTCATTTTTTCTTTTCTTTCTGCTTCCCCCCCCCCCCCCGCTTTTCTTTGGTATGTCTGTGTTGTTTTATTTTGTTTTGTCTTCAGATTGGTTGCTTGTTTTTTAACCAAATAAAAGTGATCCAAAAGTGCAATCTTGCTTTTAGAAGCCAAAATATTAAAACATTTAAAAGGCTCAAGTTCCCACATTCCCACTTCCTCCTCCTCAGTTTGCTGCATAGCTTTTGAATCCTCTCTCTATCCATTTACAGGTAACGTACATGTATATATAGAAAATACATCATATGGCTGCATAGTCTTAAATACTGTTATAATATTTCAAATTGCATTTATTCTCAGTGATAGGCATACAATTGAGCTGAAGGAAAGTGAGAGAGAAATTAAAGCCGTGATAAAGTGAAATGAAATGATGATATGAGCTAAGCTAAAGAAGGTAATGTCTTCTTCCATGCCTGTAGAAGCCTGCTTAGCATTAAAAAAAAAAATTAAAAATCATGATCCAAAAATTGTGACCCTACTGTGATGTCAGCCCACAGTTCATTCCACAGACAGAGGTGATGAGAAGCCCCCTGGACTGCCAAGCAGTCATTTCTCCTTCTGGAATCAAACCCCTTAGTCCTACTGTGCAGTTGTGTATACCATTCAGCACCTTCAAAAATTACCTTAGGAAATGTCCAAAAGATTTGTAGAAAATGTACACCAAGCTGGAGCTTTTTCTGTATTGGTAAGCAGTTTTACAGCTAAGTAGAATAGAATTCCCTCAAAAAGCACCAAAGTGCTCAGAAAGAAGTGACAGAACTGAATTTCAAATTTTCTACTCCCTTTTCCTAGTTTCAGGAATGGCAGAGAGAATCAGGAGTGTGAGACTTGTGAAGCAGGTAAGTTGCAGTTGAAGCACTCAGGGAAAAGGGCTTACCACGCTGAAGTGCTTCTTGCAGGTATAGCATGATCCCCTTAGCGCCGCCTCTCCTTCCCAGAACTCCCTCACCCTGCCCACACATATATTCCCAACAAGAAGCAATGTGTCATGAGGATAGTACAGGAGACAGTGGTGTCATCCTGGTGGCATCTGGTTCTCCTTCCTCCTGACCCTTGTACCAAGGATGAGCCTCTAACTCTCTGCCTTTCATTGTGAAATGTTTCCATATAGAAAACATTGTGAACTGTTTTCCATCTCCCCAGGGGTAACACTTTCCTAATATAAAGGAGGGCTGTTGTAGGGGATTGACTGTGGCAATGGAGGATTAAGAAGAGGGGAAGATTAACTGCAAAATGCAAAAAATAATAATTTACAACTCCATTCATTTTTGTTTCTTCTCAAATTTTCTCCCAGTAGATTAATCCACAAAAGTAAACCTATCTAAAACATAGTGCAACTTAGAAATTGATCAATTACTCTTTTTTTTTTTTCATTTCTGAGTGTCAAACTAACCCTAAAATGCCATAAAAACAAACTTCCTGTCAATAAAGGAATAGGCTTCAAACTTATGGAAAATACTTTAGAAGCATACTTAGTAGACATCAAATTACTGCTTCAAAACATTCTGATACATCAAACCCAGGAGTATCAGAAACAGATGGGCTCCCTTCCTTTCTGTATTTCACACAAACTCCAAAAATAAAGGAAGAGCCTAGAAAAAAAGAAAACATTTCCATTGGCTCATCCCATGTTTGAAAAATTTTTAACCACACCCAACCCATTCTAATTATACGATTTTATTGCACTGGGGAAATTAATTATTATTGCTTTACTAGAAGTGCTGACACACATTTGATCTTTCAAAAACGTCTGACTCTTCTTTATGTAGCCTCTTTTGCAAAGGCATCAAGTCATTTGAAAAAAAAAAAGTCCATAAAAGAACTTCTAGGCTCTGGCATCAGAATTGATGCCACACTATTTCCAAGCTAACTAAATCTTCACACGTGCATTCTTCTCCAGGTCTACCTCCATGGCACAGGAGAAGGCAGACATTTGTCATCTTTCCGGTTAATGTGAGCAGCAGTGTGCTGAATCAGAGAAATCCCTCCTCTCAACAAAAAGCCACCCAGGTCTTCTAATATCTTCCCCAATTTTATGCGTTAACTACTAGGTTGATGCAAAAGTAATTGTGGTTTTTGCCGTTTTTGTAAAAATAATAGCAAAAATCGCAATTCGTTTCACACCAACACAATATTTTCCAAACCTTCCTTTTTTCTGAGCTGTAGAGAAATCTAAGAAGTTGTAATTGTATCTATACCTATGTCTATCTATAGAATGTTTATTTGTGTGTCAGAGTGTGTGGATTACTGATACGGAAATGTTTGGAGTTGGTAGTTTCTGCTTCCATGTGTTAAGTATGGTGAAATTCAAGTCCTATTCAGTTGCATTTGTGATAAACATTTATTCTTAAAGATCTCACCCAATCATCGCCTTTTCCACTCTTTAATTGGTCATTCTCTTCTTTTGTCTGGTAAAATCCATCAAGAGTTAGGATCAAAGATAGAGATCTAAAACCTAAACCAGCTCCTTTCCTCCATCTTCTGTTTATTGAATCAAGAGTTAAGACCGGGTGAATTCAATTACTCCTTTGAGGAACACATTTTTATTTTGAAAGACAGATCCCTAAAACCAGCATAACTCAAGCATCTGTTCATCTGAACAGCTCAGAAACATCCCCAGACTGTGCCAGCTTCCAATTTTAAATACAGTCTGGGGCGTGGCCCCGGGAACAGCGCTGCCAGATTTTCTGTGGCAGGCACTGGCCACCTGTGTTGCCTGAGGCAAGTTTGTAACCTTTCTGTGTCTCTACTTCCCTCATCAGGACAATAATAAATAATTATAGAATCCACCACCTCATGGGAACTGGGTGAAAATTACATTAATATTCATAAAGGTCTTAGTGCCTGACACACAGAAAGCAATCAAAATTTTTTTTACTAAGTGCACTATTTGACTAAATAACTAGAAATTCCTTTTTTCTAGAAAGCAGACTATTTAGGCCTCTTGAGGCATTCTCACAAAAGCAATTTGGTCCATATATTATTGATAGATAAGTCAGTGTCTCTGTAGGGACACGAGGGCCTGGGGTTTCCTCTTCTGCCACCTTGCTGATGTCGCTTGCCATATCTAGGCCTCTTTAAATGCTTGCTTTCTTGCATTCTGGGGGAAGTTATGGGATTACTGTCATGCCCATAACAGGCACCCAATAAATAATTTTGGAAGGAATGAATGAAGAAAGAATAGACTGTGATTTCATTTTAAATAAAGAATGGGGATGGTGGTGGGAGAGGGGGTAGTGTGTGTGAAGAGTTGAGGCACAAGTACCTCCTTTAGCACCCTGCTGAAAGTTTGGATTTTCACCAAGGAGAAAAACAGAATTCTGAGCCCAGTGACCCAGGAAAGAGACTTTAGTGACAAAGCCAGTGGCAGCTGACAGAAATGGAGACAGCCATCCTATAACAGAAACAACACCCCTGGGAATCAAGCAAGCTGTTTATAAACTTTGGCTCTCTCAAAGATTGTGTGACATCTCCAAGGTCCAGAATCCCCCTCTGGAGACAACGGCAATAATAAATAGAACTTTCCTCCCGGGGTCTTGACCCCACCATCTATTACGTTGGCCAAATCTAGTATCACCTTGAACCTCAGTTACCTCTTTCTAAAAGAAGGATATTAATTCAGTAGGTTCAGGAAAACACATAAGTATGTCTGTGAAAGTGTCCAGCAATCTGCATAAAACAGAACTAAAAAGAAGGTTCAAAGCATTGTCATATCTGAATTAGAAGAGAAAATAGGGTTAGTCCTAAGGAAAATATCCCTAAGAATACTGATGATGTAATACCAGACCAGGCTTTTAAAGGAGACTGTGAAATCTCTATTTGGGGAGAATTTGAGAGAAAGGGGAGGAAAGAACATCTGTTGGAAGGAGTAAAGTAAAAGCTCCCTAGAGGTTCTTTTTGGCTCTCAGATTCCATAATTCTGTGGCCTCTAAGAACACACACTGTAGCGCCCAAGAAGGGCTGGTGACTGATAAGTGTCACCTTTCCTGTGGTGTCCAGGGCACAGGCCAGCACGGCTCACAGGTGCGCTGAGATGTGAGAGAGGATGGCATCTGGAAGAAACAGAAAAGCTGCAGACCAGGCTGGCTTTGCCAGATCTTGTTTGTTGAGTAATCTCTTTCAGAGGACAGCAGTGTATCCAAGTGCCGTCTTGCTACAAGGTTTTGTAGGGCCTGAATCATATATAATTTGGGGGCCCTTCTTTGAGGAAAAGATTACGAAATTACAAAAATGCCAAAAAGGCCAGGCACTGTGGCTCACGCCTGTAGTCCTGGCTACTCAGGAGGCTGAAGCAGGAGGATCACTTGAGCCCAGGAGTTAACAGGCTGCAGTGAGCTATGATTGCATGGATGCATTCCAGCCTGGGTGACAGAGCAAACCTCTGTCTCTAAAAAACGTAATAATAACAATGCACAGGGCCTTGAAAGGGGCTCATGCAAGTGAGAGACCCTGAAATCTAAGCTTCATTAGCTTCCTAACTTACCTTCCCTACAACTACAGTATTATGATTCCTTTACAAATTAGGAAACTGGGGTTTGGAGAAGTGAAAGGACTTGTTCCAAGTCATGTCACTGATGAGTGGCCAAGTTGGAAATGGCTCCCAGTCCTCTCTTGTCTGTGACACTACAGCTGCATTTACAAGTAGGGTGGAGCCTCTGCTCTCACCTCTGGGTAAATCTACAGTTGCTGGGGCTCCTATTTCCCTGAGAGGTTTTCACTCCTCACTCTGAGCAGAGTAGTTAAATGCTGAGTATCCCCCTGTATGAGAGTTTCAGAAAACCTGAAGGTTTGCCAGACCTACAGTGCTTAGAGGTTTGATTATGGGAGCCTTCAGTGAGGGCAACTGACAACACTGATCATCTGTGAGTGTTAAAAGAAACAATATTTATGGCTATGATAAAAGATGTAAGCATTAATGTCTATGGCAGAAGTCAGGAATATGGTCACAAAAGTGATCCCAGAATGTTAATGATGCCAGGGACTCAGTCCAATGCCATCTTTCTCCAACTCAAAATGAAAACTGAGGCCAGGGAGATTAAGTCAGTTGCCCTAGGTCACACAGATTCCAGTGACAGAGTTGGAACTAAGAATCTACTGCTGGAATTTCAATGCTTTGTTGCCAACATCCTTACTGGGGCTCCAGTTCCACAAAACATTCTTTATTTACCCCCTAAGCAAGGACAGTAATGCTGCTTTCAAGAGTTGAACACCTAACCATGAATTTTGATTTTTGCTTTATTTCAATAATAAACAAAACATTTTCCATATTTTGTTTTGTTTTGTTTTTTTTAATTCTACAAAATGGTTGGGGGAAAAAATCTCCTATCATGATTCTTGCAAAAAAAGTAATTTTCCACATTTACATTTAGCTGATTAATGTTACTGCCTGGTGCTTTCTATTGTTAAACAAAGAGTTAGCCCAGTTAGGGGTGTTTGTGAAAAGGAAGTTTCCATGTCTGAACTTCTACCTTGGTGTCACCGAAGGATACATTTTCATGCCTTTTAATTGACTTTTGGAAGATTGTTGCCTATAATAAGATTTAAGATGTCCCATCTCTAATAAGCTGGCTACATTGTTTCCACAATTCCATGCCAATAGATAAAGTTCATTGGTGATAACGGCCACTTTCCCTTCCATTTCCTGTCTTTCTCCTCATTTTTCTACTCTGGATATTTCCCCAGCTACCGAGAAAATGCTCAAAATGGTCCTCTAAAACTATGGTGCTCAATAGAACAACTCGCAATGATGGAAGTGTTCTCAGTTGGCACTGTCCAATATTGTAGCCATTAGCTATATGTAGCTAGTTAGCCCTTGAAATGTGATTATTCTGACTCAGGAACTAAAATTTAAATTTCATTTAAAAAAATTTAAAATAGAGTCATGTGAGTAATGGCTACCATATTGGACAGTGCAAATGCAGAGCATTTTCATCACTGCAGAAAACGTTATCAGACAGCACTAAACTAAAGGGTCTACCCTTGAACAAAAGCCCTGAGACTCTATCCCACGTCTTACCCTGAGCTGGGGTTCGTTATTTGGGCTGAGCTAAAAGAGAGGCCTCCAAGATGGCTTGGTGAGCAATTCCTGGGACTTTAGGATACAATGAGTTCGGGCAGGGTGGAGGCACTGTACTGGTTCCTATACAATCAAGCTTTGAAGTGTATAATGGAGAAGAAAGCTTAGAGACCTCTAGTTACTGCCCCTCTTTACAGACAGGAAAACCAAGTGGCAGTAAATTAGTCGCTTGGCAGAAGTTAACACAAAAGTTAATAATTGAGCTTTTCTGCTAATTCCCAAGCCAGTCCTCTTTTCTGGTTGGTTACAGACCAGTTCTGGGCTTCCAGGGCATGTCATTCTTTCTTGTATTACTTCAGCACATCCATATTGTGTATTTCCCCTGAACAAGGATCCTTTTGTTTAGGATGGATAGGGTGGGAGACCTGAGTTGCCTCTTGGTGGAGGAGAAAGGCGTGTTCATCAGCTTGCCTCAAAGGGCTGTGCAAAGGATGGGATAGGGTGACCAAGCATTACCTGGGACTGACTCAGTTTTAGCACTCAATGCCCCACATGCTAAGAAATCTCTCAGTCTGAGGCAAATCAGGATAGTTGTTCCACTGAGACCAATGATAATATCGCCAATCTTCCATAATTCAGATGAAGCAAAGAATCAAGGCAAGTTGCCAGCCATGGTGATATGCACCTGTACTCCCAGCTACTCAGGAGGCTGAAACAGATCGACCACTTGAGCCCGTGAGTTCGAGTCCAGCCTGGGCAACCTAGCAAGATGACATCTCTAAAAAGAAAAACAAGAATCAAGGCAAGTATAACATTTTGGTGGGTGGCTTATGCCTTTGCTTTATAGATTCAGAGAAAAAGACGTTTCCTGGTACTTTTCCCTTCACCTGCATTCAATTGTTCTCCTCAACCAGCAACCTTCAAGCAGCACTGCTTTTAAATGGACCATGCCTCTGTGCAGAACATTACATCTTAAAACATACCTTTAAAAGACCATAACATGATTTTAAAACAGATATGGAGTGATTAATCCACAATGTAGGACTCTGTTCTGGAGGCTGAGACCGACTGTTACAAGGTGAAGGCATTTATACAGTCATCAGTCATCTGCACCAAAACCTGTTAGTGGAGGTTTGGGGATTTCTAATGGCCTCTTTAAGAATGCCCTGTTTCCACTCGAATCACTCCTAGACAGAAATATTATTCAGGTACTCATCAAACACCTGGCGATGACATCAGTTAGCCAAAGCCCCAGAATGAAGGAGTCAGCAGAGGATACCGGATAGAGTCCCAGTTTAGGAGACAAGAATCTGAGTTCTAGTTTTAATTCTTCCATTAGATAGGCTGTGTGACCTTGGGAAAATCATTTGAACTCTCTGAGACTCAGTTTTCTCATCTGCAAAGGGAGATACCAATGCCTGGCCCGATTGTTCTCATGGGGAGATTTTGGGGAATCAGTGAAGTAATAAATGTGAATGTGCTTTGAAAAGTACAAAGTATTATAAACCTATATAATAGGTTTATATAATTGGCTTTGCACCAACCTCGGTGCAAAAGAAATTGTGTTTTTGCTATTACTTTTGCACCAACATAATACAACAACAAGATACATAGTTCAGGGCCTCTGATAGATGAATCTGAGCTTTGGAAATGTAACCATGAGTGGAGATAAAGCACAATTACAGGGCAGGGAGAACCAGCCTTCACTTAAATCATCCATCTCCCTGAAGGGTGAGAAAGGGGATATATAAAAGCAGAAAAGAAACAGTAGAAGAAACACTAATCCAGAGAGAATGTATCAAAGGGCTAGAGGAAGTTGAAAAGGCTACATTGTGTCATTCTGGCATTTTCTTCTCTAACAAGGATGTAAAACCTCAAACTGGGTCATTTAAAACAAAATGCCAGAACAATTGCAAGGCCCCAGAAAGGCAGAAATATGCACACGATACATCTATTAATGTGTGTTTATGCTGGATTTTGTAGTATTGGAATGCATGTCAAGATATTGCTTTCATGCTATTTCTGTATAGAATACATAGGAGATATCACAACAATTAGATCACCCTCATCTGAAGCCCAATCTAATTTATTTTCCTAGAACATTTTTTATACTGACGGTGCTTGTATTAGTCAGCTACTGCCACAATAATACTGTGTGACAAACAGCCACCAAACCTCAGTGTCATATGTCCATCAATACTGATTTTTGTTACTGAGTCTAAGGCCAGTTCTGATGATGTCATTTGGGCTCACTTGTGCACTTGTCATCAACCAGGGATTGGGAAGATATATCTGCTAATTTTGGCCAGGCTCACTCATATGTTTAGGGGTTAGGCTTGGCTGACTAATACAGAACTATGTGTCCAGGAGATCTTCTATGTGTATAGTTGACAGATAAAATGCAGTACACCCAGTTACATTGGAATTACAGATAAACAATAAATACTTTTTTAGTGTAAGTATATCCCAAATATTTACTAAATCTGGCAAGCCTACCTGTGAGTCTTCCCATCCCTCTAGCAGGTTAGCCCAGAGCCATGGCCAGCAGGGGAAAGCACAGTGGAACTTGCTTGGTTCTTTGGAGTCTAGACTCAGCTGACACTTCATTGCCTTCTGTTGGCCAAAGCAAGTTTGTGTCTTTGCCCAGCCCAGATTCAAGGACTACAAAGTCACATTGAGAAGGACACACAGGAAAGTTGAAGAATTGGGGCCTTTTGACAGTCTGCCACAGTTCCTAGAAGCAACATCACCAACAAAAGAGCTCAGCACAAAATTCTCCAAGAAAATGTCACTCGCCCATTCTATTTTAATATCGAAGATGAGGGACTTCATGAAGTGTTCAGGGCACCTAACTACAGAGGAGAAAACTCAGTTTCTGGTTTGACTTTATAAATCATTTTCTTTGTTTTCTTGGGCGGACTACATCTTCTCTGGGGCTCAGTTTTTTCATCTATGAAATGGTAAGTTTGTACTCTTGGGGCTTTGTAGCTTTAAGATTCAATAATCTTGAATATTTTAACTTGCCTTCTTCCATCATTTCCCTATTGCAAACTCTTCTAGCCTAATTGACTTTATGACTGTATTAGCTATGCTATAACTTAAAACAGCCCATTATGGTCCTCATTGACTGCTCCTGTATTCAAAGTAAATTCAATCACCAATACATATCCAATAAAAAAAATGGAAATCTCCAGGCCAAGGGGACATCAGCTCCTGGCAAGGAACAAGCCTCTGGAATAAATAAATCTGCTTTGCCCAATATTTCCCCCTCTTGATTTGAAGAGAGACAGTAACCCTTTTTCTGTCATTGAATTAATTTGCTAGAAGTGGCTGTAATTTCTATATAAATCCTGAGATGGTTTCTAATTTACATGTTATATATGAATGTTTATGCATGTGGTGCCAGCTAATGTTCTCCAGGGATACTCTTGGAAACTGTATGAATCATGTAAACAAAATTAGACTGAAATAAAAAGAATGTATGATATTTTCTTCAGTAGTACTAATTTTTTTTTTAAGTTTGGTTTTCTCCATAATGGTCCTCCTGCTGACTTTAATTATATTTATGGCACAATTATCCTGTGCTGGGCACAGTCTCACGTGCCCACAGCTCATTTGGCGTCTGTCTGGTTTGGGGGACGCCTTGCAGACAGAGGGGTGGTATGGCTCGTTCACTGTTTGTTCTCCCTGGGTGAGGAGAGAAGGGGGTAGAAGGTGTTAAGGTGGCATCTCCGTGGCTTTTTCTCCTTTCTCCATCCGTCTTTTTTTTTTTTTTTTTCTTTTTAATGAGGATGAATTCAGGTCATGGGCAAAACTGCAACCAGGTCCAGGGAACTTCCTCTTTTTCTGGCCTCCCCAGAGGGCTATTTGAAGATCATCACTGCTGTTAATTAACGATTTGCCAGCTGTCTGTACTAATGTTCTAGGCTTTTTGTATGCACACACATTGTACTTCAGTCTGCTTTCACTTAAAACCAAATACAACAAAAGTTAAATATGAGTTGAAGTTTCTGGTCTTTGCTTTTGGCAAGAGGTCTGTTTAGCTGAGATGGTTCTTTCTTGCATCATCACAGGGCTGGCTGTGTGCCCACTTCACAGGCTGGTAGGGGTATCTCTTTCTAAAGCTTTGCTCTCCCAGAAGACCCCTTCGGGACCAGCGTTGCACAGGGAGGAGTTACCGCTCTTGTTTAGGGTTAATAATTAGCTCAGTATTTCCAATTAATCTGTTCCAGGGTCCCCTCATTTTTGCCAGAAGGAGGCATTAACATCTCCAGGGGGGCCTTGTTCTTATCTTAATCTCATTTCTCTACTTACTGAGTATGTGATTGCTTCATTCCAACTACTGAGGCGGATCCCTGCCACATCTCATCCCAGAGAATGGAGGTACCCAGGAAGAGGAGAAGTTTGGATCGGCTCATCTCCAAGATTCCTCTAACCCTGGCATTCAGGACTGTGAAGTGTTCTGCCATGAGTCGCTAACTTTTCATTACTTCCCTTTCAGGCATGGCTTCTCTTAGCCCACATCAGACCAGGCTTGTCCCTACCCAAGCATTTTGACCATCCCATTCTAAGAAGCAATGAAAAGTATCATCTGCATATTATAAAGTATAATAATGCAGAGTGGCTCAATTTTTGCTTAACCACTCAACAATAACAAACCTGTTAAATTCAAAGAAAGACAGGAGAAACATGACATGGTCCCCTGGGAAGAAAGGAGAAGCCAGGGGTGTTTATTAAGCACATGCTGTGGGCCAGGCCTTGTGCTCTGTCCCATTTCATCTTCACAACAACCCTGCATATGTGATCATTTTGAAAGGGCAAACCTGAGACTCAAAGAAGTGAGGTTATCTCTGGTTGAAAAGGGCACATTTGAAGAGAGTGCTTTATGATTATTGAGTGCCAAACCAGAAAGGCCCTTCCAGAAACACAACAGAGATTGCAAAGAGAGCAGCATGAGCAAAAGCTGAGGTGGATGGTCAGGGGAAGCACATGGAAGATTCTGGAAAGAGTTGAGAGCTGGAGCAGCAGTAGAGAACATCCTATAGAAGAATCCAGGTGAAGGAAGGCAGGGATGAACACATGTTCTTGAGGAACAGTGAGGGTGTTGGCCTCATCAATGGCCCACGTTGGGGTGGGAGAAAGCTGGTGGGCTCCAAAGTCTACACTCCAGACAGTACTAAAATTGGAAGCTGGCCCAATTTGACCACGTCTGAGCTATTTGAAGGCGTCAGAGAAGGAAGCAGTGGTCTTTCTGCCTCTTCGGAAGGGCCCTTAATCTAGCCAGAGGACCCTTCTAGGCTTCCTGGGGCAATCCAGTTTAGGACATAAATGTATATGTAAACACTATTTCCCAAAATGACTAGTGATATGACTGCCCACAGTGCGAGTTGCTAGACCCCTCTGCATGCATGAGAGGGAGCACACTGATGATGGCAACAAAAGCATCAAACATAACATCATTATCTTTTGGAGGTTTTCCTTATTTCTGAGTTTCTTTAGGACATGACAACTAATTCATTAATTCAGATGTGTTTGTGTTCTATTCCAATACCCCACACTCACTATCCTCACTATTCTACTTATTCATCTGTCTTTATGAACATGAAGGTTTTGGTAAAGATGGGAAATAAATAAAGAGAATTTGGGGAGAATATAAGGCAGAAATGCATTTTAAAAGTTTTCCTTTTCAATATTGAATCAATTCAAGAGGAATTCAATCTAGAAGGTCAAAACTAGGTCACATATTCTGACTTCCTTGCACCCACAGCTTAATAATCTAAAAATAGAAATCAATTCTTGTCTGAGAGTTGTGAAGAGCTCATAATTGCTTTAGAGTAAAGCTCAGAATAACTGTGCCTTCTTCCGCCTTCTATTTCTTGAAGATGAGAATATCATTTTTCAAGTCCAAGGCACTGTCAGTATTAGATTGCATGGTAACCAAGTAGAAAAATCTCTGTTTAAGATGAAATAATTTTCATCATTATACTGTTCAGGCAGAAATGAGATCCCTGCTTTAATGCTGTTATAAAGATGGCAGATAAGTAATATGAACCAATTGTTAGTTAGAAATATTTTCCCTTTAAAAAAAACAGCATTGGTTTACAACCTTTTCTCTTCCTGCTGTCAAGTTAATATTCTGAATCAAGAACTTGCTTTGATTTTTATGGAAAACTTGTTGTCCCTTTTCTAGTTACTGAATTTTCTTTCTCCTTAAATCTCAAGATGTAGATGTGCTTGGAGCTTCATGATATCATGCACTTTAACAATAGGCCTAGTGGGGTTGGCTTTGGGGTTCATTTGCTTTATTAAAATGTTTGCCGCTAAATAGAGCTTTGGACTTCTAGAATACTAACGAATTTTCCATCATGGCTACATACTTTTTTGCATATAAGGCTATATGCAAAATATAATGAGGACAGCTTTCTATTTTTAATTAGCATCTCTTTATAGAAGTATTTAGCCTTCCAACCATCCACAGTTTTTTAAAACCAATTCCTGGAGTTTTCATGAAATTTTAAAGTACCTATCACAAGTCTTTTAATGGTAAAGATCAGCCATAAGATGGAAATGAAAGAGTCCATTAAAATATCATTACAGGAAGAGAAATTCTCTGCCACTTTTTCTTAATTCTACCCAACAGGAATGTAACTGACCTCCCTCCCCTGGTTCTATCTAGTTATGGCTCCCTATGAAAATCTGAGGCTGGCATGGGAGGTGTCAGTAGAGACATAGGCAAGCTGTCCCATCCTCAGGTTCGGTCATGGGTACATACAAGCCATGGTCTGCTACCCCTGGCCTTTACCAGCTCAACCTTGCATCATCCCTTCTCCATACACCACCTCCTAACAAAGTGGGCCCCCTGCCTCTTTAGTGCTCCACTGCAGAGCATCACTGAGTGCTCCACTGCTGGTGAGTGCAGATGAGTCCTCCTCCACAGCAGAGCACACATCTTATGTCTCCCCAGCCTTATTTTAAATCAACATTTAGACATTTCCACAACCTGACTTCTTTCAGACCAAGCCAACTTTCTTATAAGCCCCAAGTCTGTTCTGTGAGGCCAGCTAATTAGCCCGCCTGTACCAGAAGTACTCACTTTTTATTACCTTTAGAAAACAAAGCCAGGTTTGAGGAAGTGTTGGATGTAAGCTGTCTCCAAAGCCTCAGGAAGGGGACCCCCGCCTTCCAAACCCCCTCCTCCTTTCCAGTAAGATTTGTAGTCTGGTTAGAAGGACCATTTAGATGATGAAAGGAACCAGTGGACAGCCCCTGATTTATAACCAGTGTGATTTTTTTTAATATCTACCAAATTAATATTTTTATGTCTGTTCCCCCATCGAGTTGCTTCGGTTTGAATTTCAACGAGGGGAGCCTGCCAAGATCGTGTAGTAAAATACGAACTGGATCATAAATCCCAGCAGGGGCAGGAGAACGTAAGACAGATTGCTAACACCTCAAAAAAAAAAAGTTTAAATAAAAAAGGCAGGAATTTTCTTTAAAGTACACCAGGCCCAGCAGGGACTGGGAGATACACAAGGCGGCCGAAGGTGGAAGCTACTTTACCTTCCCAAGATCATTTTTCCAAGAAGCCCAACCCACAGAAAACGATTCTGAAGGTAAATCGGGCCCTGTGAGCTTTTCATCAAAAGCCAAGGATATCTCTCTGGGATGTGTGTTAGAGATAAGGCAGAAACGTTCTCGAAAGGAGCACCTTCCAAAAAGTCGAGACTTTCTGCATCCCTCTCTCTGGAGTGACCACTCAAACAGCTCATCAAAGTCTCCTTTCATTAGTGCCAGGCCAAGAGAAATAAATGCAGCTGGCAAGACGGAGCTTGAAGCTGTAAGAAGAAAGCCATGTGTTTCCTTCCTAAGACTAAAATTATTTCCCTATGAGGAATAAAGAGCTTTTACAGACCTTCTGGATGGATATGTCTTGGAGGGAAACAAGTCGATTACTCTCACACCCTCAGTGGGCTCCAGTGGGAGAAACAGAAGCCCTTATTTGCTTGGTTTTATAACAAGTTTACTATATTTGAGCATATATGGCAAAGTAAAGGCCCTTATAACCTAGCTTATTATTACACCGATTTGGATAAACTACAAGTCAAATCATGTCGGCTGAAACATAACTGCTACCCACAGGAGAAGTCTGATATAACTCAGTTGATAGCCTATAAAAGCCACGTTAGTCCCGTCTGTCAACACCAGCATTATAAAGGTGTTTCACTAATCCTCCTCGGTGGAAAACACCAACTCCTCCAGCAATGTTGTCTTCTCATTTCGTGACTTGCCTCTCCCTGGGTGTTGGGACATACAATGTGATCACAGGAGCCAATGACCTCCTCGCAGCTATAACGAGGGGCGCCTCCAGCATCACGTTCCTCCAGGAACTGAGCATCACTGAAACACATTTATAGACCAATCACCCTTGCTCACCACCCTTTGCCAAAACACGCTTTGGACTTTTGTTTCACTCAGTCTGGATTCAGAGCCAAAGCTATCACCAAGACTTTCAGAAATCTTGTGAGCGGGCAAGTAGAAAGGCACAGCTCCCGACCAAGCAGATATTGAAGAGACTTACATCGAATTGAAATGCACGAGGAATGCAGAATCTGATTTTATTTTTTGGTTCACAGATATAAAGGTTTTGAATTTTCCTATTATGGACATTTAATCATAATTATCAAAGAAGAATTATCAAGGTGAAGATACTATAGATATAACATATGTATATTTTTAAGGTAAGGTTTAGTTTTTAACAGCCTAAAACTTTAGCACACTCAACCCTCTCACATAAGTCCCCATAAATGACACACGAGTTTCACACAATTCCAAAGTAAGTGGAAAACAAACTTTTTCTTTTTCTCCTTTTTTTTTTTTTTGCTAGAAAGGACATTAGTAGGACATTTACTGAAGTTCAAACAAGGTCTATAAATTAGATAATAATACTATAGCAATGTTGATTTCTTGGATTTGATAACTGTACTGTGGTTGTGTAAATGAATTTAGGAAATGTGTACTGATGTATTTAGGGGTAAAGGGGTAGAATGTGTATAGTGTATCCCGAAGCCATTCAGAAAAGAAATACACACACACATACACACACACAGAATGATAAAGCAAACACGGAAGCTGAAGAAAAATGTACAGGAACTCTTGGCACTATTTTTGAAATTTTTATATGGATTTGAAATTATTTCAAAATAAAAAGGTTTTTTTTTAAGGTTTCCCATTAGGGCTCCAGAGTGACCGTTGCTTATTTAAAATAACAGCCTAATAGAATATATTCATAAGTTCCTTTGTTTGCTTCCCCACATTAATCTGAAAGTAATTGTATGTAGGTCTTTTTTCTAGGTAGGTCCTACTTTAGATATCATTTAAACCCTTAATCTTGAAGAAAAACAGAGTAGGGGAGCCAGAGACGAGACTGGCAAGACACGAGTTGCTACCAGTTTAAAGAATGCCCAAAGAAGGATTCCAGAAGCAGAAGACCTGGATTCTCCAGGGATGAAGAGTTCCAGACTCTGAGATACTGACCTCTGTGGTCCTCAGTTTTGTCATCCTTAAAATGAGGGGCACAGAGGCAAGTCTGTGGTGAGGACTGATGTGGCATGTTCTGTATTGTAGAATATCGCATTCGTGGTGTCTGGTTGCACCTTTGCCACCTCCCCCCACCTCAGGTTTACTTGTCTGGAGCAATGGTCTCGTGCCCCGTGGCATGTGGTAGGAGCCATGTTTTCTGAGTGTCTGAAAGCCCACTGGAAAAGGCTCTACTTGGGCAGCTGGAGGGACCTTCTTCATCCCCTTAGGACAAGGCTTGCCCCTCTATATCTTTCTTTGGTATTGGAAACATCGCAACAACACTCCTTTCGGCTACTCAAATCCCATTTACATTGAAGGCCTGCTGACATTCATTAGCCCAAACCTGCTTTTCAGAGATTTCCACTCACTTTGAGCTAAACATGTGGGCCCCAGTCCTAAGCTGAAATGAAGATTTCGCTTTCTTCTTTCTCTTTCAACCAGAAACAGCATTCTGCTGCCATTGGAAATTGATGCATCTGAGTACAAAGTGTCTGTTCCCTGCACCTTTCAAACAAAACCATGGCCCAGGCTCAACACCAGCATGCATGAGCACGCACACGCTCACACACACACACATTCTCAGCCCATAAAAGCCAACCACACTGCTAAATATCTAAAGCCCACCACTCAGCAAACACCGTCTCCTTCCTGGAACTTTCGGGGATGCGGACGACACCCTGTCACGGAGCATGTGTGCAGCTTGAACCGGCGATAAATTGAGGCGCTAATCCTGACGCACGACAGCACCTGCAGCAACAGAGAAGAACGTCTCAGCAGACGACACATATATAAATCACATTTATTTTCACAGCACATTTAAATAACGTTTTGGCCCTGGGGATTTTCCACCAAGTAATGAAGCATCACCCAATGAGAGTCTGCAACGTTGCTCCATTCTGCAGTGCCCCCTCACAGCAGAGGAATAAAACCTGTGATTTATATGGATGTCAGGGGGTGGCGTAGGGGGCTTCCTTTCCTTTGCACAAGACATTGCTGTGCATCCAGATTAAAGATGAGATTTATCTGCAAAATAAACAAAGAACAGTCCCCCCACCCCTTTTCTCCCTTAATCACACCAGATGAGACATCAAACACACACGGAGGCATGCACCCGCTCAGCAGCACGCACGCACCCTCCACACGCACGCACACACAACAAGGGCAGCCTTGTTATGAGATAGGAGGGACAACAATTTTGATAAAAGATGATCACCTGTGCCCTGACAAAGGTTTTTTTTTTTTATCAGCAGTTCCTTGCAGGAGGCGCCCAGCTCCCAGGTCTCAGCCATCTTCCTATTGGGGTCTTCAGTCTACGTCAGTGTGGACGCCAGCCTTGGGTGCCCGAGGTCCACCACACACATGATGGAGAGAAATCAAATCTCATCCACACATTGCAAGGTGGGAGTGCAATTCCAATTCACCTGCCATTTTCTGTCTTGGTTGTTTGGAGGGGAAAGATGACCTAATTCTAGTGAGATTTTCCCTTGGATGGTCATGGGCAGGTGTGTACCCCAGCTCCCTTAGGATGAATTGCAAATTGTGCTGTTGAAACCATCATGAGTTCTTGCCGAACCTTTCATTTCTTTTTCTTTTTTTTCCTTTTTCTTCCTTTCTTTTTCCCCTCCCTCCCTGTACCTCCCTTCTTCCCCCACCACTCTCTCCCTCCTTCTTTTTTTCCTTCCCACCATCTCGTTTTCTTCCTTCTTAGCAGTCATTTATTCTCTAGAGCTCACCGGGACTCCACACATGTCCTAACTCGAGACCACTGTCTACCTTGCTCAGTGTGGGCTGCTTCTGACAGAGAAATATGTAACCTACAACTCAGTGGAGCATCGCCTTGTTAAAACACAATTCATCATCCACGGGGCGAGATATCTACAGTTCAATCTGTGATTGTCAAAATATTTCAACTCCATCCAGGAAACACTCAAACAAGAAAAATAACTCACATTGTTGTGGTGTTTTACAGTTAGCAAAGTCTAGCCCATCCTGTATATTATCACAGTGGGTCTTCACGCAAACCTGTGCCATGGTAGTGGGGAGACCGTGGCATGCTTTTAGATGCAGCCCTCCCATTTGGAGAAATCACTGCTGCTTTAAGGACCAAAGGTACAGCACTTTACTTTTTTTTGCCTCAGGTTCACGGGTTTCAGGATCACCAGCAAAACTGAAAGCAAAATATCTCATGCTTTCATATGGAAAATTATTCCTTGGCTAGAGGAGAGTGCGGAATGGATGGCAGGTGGCAGAGTTGAAGGCAGGAATACTAGACAGCCAGTTTCACCTGAATCAACCTGGAGTCAAGGTCAGGCTCTCTGGATAACACCTGGATGTTTCTAAATAAGCGTTATTTCCTAGAAAAACAGTCTCATATTTACTGATGTACATTCCGTCTTCAAGCCAAAGGGTGAACTTTCCATTTGCTCAAATCTGACTTTTGTGGAATGAAGAGAGACTCTAGTGCTACTTGTACAACGTTTCCAGTGCCTTGGGTTAAAATAAGTACATTTTCATATTTTGGTCCAGGTCACAAGCATAGAGAAATGCCAGCCCAGATTTCCCCTTATACTTTGCAAGTTTCGTGTCAAAGGAAGTCCCAAGCAATCACATATGTCTGGATGTAAATATATCTTTGCTTCTCCTTTTAATTTCTCAAATTTGTTGAGATGATTGCCCCAAATTAATGTTTTTTTTTAAAGCCATCAGAAAAAGTAGCATTGCTTAGTAAGACTAATTCATGACTATTGAAGAGGGTCAGCCTGCCCCTAAAAATAGGGTGACCACCTGTCACAGTTTGCCTGTGGCAGCTCTGGCATATGCTATTGTCCTTGCTTAACTATTAATAGCCTGCCTTTCACTTTCATGAGTGTCCCAGTTTGGGTACTGAATTAGATGCTCACCTTACCTAAGAACTGTAGGAAAATCCAGTTGAAATAGGTCTTGTTCTTTTAAGGGCTGAAAACAACCTGAAAATGAAACTACAGAGGTGAAAAAAAAAAGAAGAAATTTTGCAGTCAGTTCCATGGCTTAGCCCTAGAAGACTGGGTGAGATTGTATCTATTTTGTGCATATAATTCTAATTTTGAACCAATAATGTGGAATAGTACTAATTTTATTAGAACCACTAGTCTGTGATAAAGCAAATGCACAAAATAATATGTTGAGTCATGAGGCCCAGATACGAATTAACTCAAATGCTCATGTGGGAGGCGAGAGGAAGGCCCATTATTTCCCATCTCATCTCCTGTCGGTGTGGGTGGCAGGCAGGTGGAGGGGAACTGGTCTGTGCTGCTGCGTGTGACTGGTGAACTGCAAGTAGATGGGGCTGCCCTGCTAAACAGAACCCGGACAGTGTGAAGGCCGGGCCCCGGGGAAGGGCGAGGGATGGACACAGCACTCTCTGCCAGGACCATGTGTAGCACACACAGGGGGCCTTACCATCCTCCCCTTCGCATGGAGGAGCCTTGGCTTTAGGGGAAGGAATGGTGTTGTTTCCCAATTATTGGGGTTTGGTCTTTCTTGGGCAAACAGGGTGGTGCCTTTTCACTCCTGGTACCATCTCATGCCCTGTTTAGGGTATTTTTGTTTACCCTTATCGTAAGTATCTCAGTGCAGATGTGGAACCAGCATTCCCCAGTCATCAAGTCAGAGAATCCAGATTGTGCCATCTCAGCCTGGCCAGCTCCACTGTGTCCTCCATGCCTGAGCTCAGGCCCCAGGCACTGTAGGAAGCCTCTTCTGGCAGTTTCCCCGCTTTGTCTTTACCCTTCACGTTGGGCTCTCCCCACAACAAGCACACAGAGTTGAAGGTGAATCCTCATATCCTGCCGGTCACATGCCTGCCATAACACTTGGCACCTTCCATGGCAGCTGTTTACTCCCCTGTCTCCCCTTGCAGAGCCTTAGCTTCTTGAGGTCAGCAATGATGTTCTTCTCTGGACTTCCACAGCCTAGCCCAGGACTTGGCCCTTGTCTGTGGAATGTATGGGCGGCATGAGAGCCCACCAGAAAACAAAAATAAGTATTAAAATCATAGGTGCAGTATATTTATTAAGCACTTAGTACACATATTTGTATATAAATTTTGCAATCCCATTTTTAAATTTATTTTATTTATTTATTTTTATTTTATTTTATTTTTTTTTTTATTTTTGAGACGGAGTCTCACTCTGTCGCCCAGGCTGGAGTGCAGTGGCCGGATCTCAGCTCACTGCAAGCTCCGCCTCCCGGGTTCACGCCATTCTCCTGCCTCAGATTTATTTATTTTTGAGATAGGGTCTCACTCTGTCACCCAGCCTGGAGTGCAGTGTCATCATAACAGCTCACTGCAGCCTTGGCCTCCCAGGCTTCAGCGATCCTCCTAACTCAGCTTCCCAAGTAGCTGGGACCACAGGCAAGCACCACCATACCCAGCTAACTTTTAAGTTTTTTGTAGAGATGAGGTCTCACTATGTTGCCCAGACTGGCATTCGACTCCTGGGTTCAAGCGATCCTCCTGCCTTGGCCTCCCAAAGTGCTGGGATTTCAGGCATGAGCCACCATGACTGGTCAATTCATTTGTTTTAATTGTAGTAAAACACAAATAGCATAAAATGTACCATCTTAAGCACTTTTAAGTGTACAGTTGACTAGTGCTAAGTATATTCCCATTGTTACACATTCGATCTCTAAAACTTTTTCATCTTGCAAAACTGAATGGCATGGTAGGTTTTAAGTTTTTTGGAAGCATTATCTCAATTAAATCTCATAGTACTAGAGGTAGGGATAATTATTTTTCCCATTTTGAGATAAGAAGTTAAGCAAGGTCATGCAACTAATGATTGGTAGACATGGATTTGAAACTCATACATCTTTATTAAACTCTACCTAGCAGTTGTACGGTGAGTAAAATTTCCACAAAAGTGCAGATTTATAGAATTACAGGGTTTTGTTTCACCTTCTGCCCAATTTTTATTTTAAAAGTAGTGTTTAAATTTTTTACTGGAAAATAATATAAAAAAATCCATGCCACTTTATGAAGTTCATGATAAAAAAAATGAGACAGATTTACTATCAGACAGCTGCTGTCGATGACTCACAAAATTTTAGCAAAGAAAGACACCTGAGAAGATTGAACCCAACCCAGTTATTTTACAGGTGTGGAAACTATGGTTCAGAGTCAGGGTAGAAGTTAAGGAACCATCAAGTTCAGAACACACGACTCTTTCCACTTCCTGATGCAAGCTGGAAGATATTTTTATTTGAACGCTTATGATATTTTTCTTTCTAGTTAATAGGTATGCTAATAGCATTTTAAATTAAGTGTGCTTTTGGCTAGGCACGGAGGCTCACACCTTAATCCCAGCACTTTGTGAGGCCAAGGCAGGAGGATCGCTTGAGCTGAGAAGTTTGAGACTAGCCTGGGCAACATGGTGAAACCAAAAAAAAAAAAAAGGTAAAAATTAGCCAGGCGTCACAATACGTGTTTATAGTCCCATCTACTAGGGAGGCTGAGATAGGAGGATCCCTTGTGCCCAGGAGGTGAAAGTCACTGATGAGCTGAGATCATGCCACTATATGCCAGCCTGGGTGACACCACAAGATCCTGTCTCAAAACTAAAATAAAATAATAAATTAAATGTGCTTTAGTCTTGTATTCAGGGTCTCTGCTTCCAGTCCCAGCCAGGGGCCTTCCAACCCATCTCTCCAGCACGATACGCATCTGTTTTCCTGTCTCTGTGCCCTAGATCAGCGGTCCCTATGCCTTACCCTCCAGCCCCTTCTTATAACAGATATTCTGTAATGCCTCTTTTTCTTCCCAGAAATGAAATTCAGAGATAATCTACCTAAGCACATAATTTCAACAATGACAACACAATCAATACAATGCCCTATCTGTAACAGAAAGGAAAAACAAAAGTAATTTGTGATTTTATATATATATATACATATTTCAACATGTAAATGTTCCAGCTGACTTCCAGAAGGCATACAGCCACAGCCAGCATTTGCCCCCTGTGTGGAACCCCATGGGTGCTGCAGGGGACCCCACAGTGTAGCCCCACAGAGCATGCTGTGCAGGTGACTCAGATACCATGGGTGACATTCATCCCATATGGAAGAAAAACTCTTAATGAAACCCTGAACACAATGAAGTATAATCTTCTCTTGATTTGCATGGTGGAGAATTCAGAGCCAAAAACTAAACATTTATGTATTTATATGAATATAAAATGAAACATATAAACACACACGTACACATGCCTTTTTGTTTAATTATAAAACAGACTCTGGAACTAGGCTTAGATAATTTTAACCAGGTTCTTTACTTATCAGTGACTGTCTGGTGGGACATCTAACAGATGTGCAGGAGGCAGGACAGCCTTTGGCTGTCAGAGGACAGTGTGGAGAGGAGCACACTGGCATTACTCCAGGCATTACTTTGAGGCATTCTGGGATCTCCAGCCAACACTGGCCTCTGCCCATGGAATATCTTCATTGTCCACTCAATTTTATGATGACAAAAACGTCAGTCCAAATTTCCAAAACACCATAGGGTTGACACCCACACCCCTCTGAGAAGCTCTGCCCATGCCCCGAGCTCCTTCGGTGCATGGACCTCTTTGTATCTATAGCCCTGACGCAGTCCTCTGCCTGCAGGTGGTAAGCCCTCCACCCACGCTGATGAGTGGGGGAAGGAACAAACAAGCAACAGGAAGACGTCATACAAAGAATTAAATGACACCAAACTTACTCAGAACACCCTCCAGAGACCAGGATTTTAGTCCCAGCACCCAATAATACTAGGTTGGCATGGGAATGAAGTCAAACTCATTCAGTCTCTCCTTGTTTTCATGTTTGTATAGAAATGAATATTTTTATATTTATATATAAAGAGGAATGAATTAATTTACTTCCTAAAAATACATAAACACATACACACACACATATTCAAACAGTGCTAAAACCTGAAAACAGCACATAGTATTAACTAATTACAGCTATATACAATTTCTGTCTATACACTGAAAAATTTTAATGTGAATTTAGAGATGCAGAGAAGTTGTTGTTTTTGAGATTTTTAAACCTTTAATGCTGAATACAGGATAATTTTTCTTACTGCGGAAAATAAATATGGAAACCACTATATGTCTTTCCTGTCCTACAGAACAGCAAACCAGAATCTGAAAGACATTTTTCATCCATAAAGTCAACAATCAATACCACCTAAAAACAGGAGTTGAGTTTGTGCTAAGGGTGTTAAGTAGGTTGCCTTGTTTAGTCCTCAGGACTCTGCAAACAAAGCACCTCATCCCTATTTCGCAGATGAGCAAATGGAGGCGCAGAGAAGTTGGTGATGAATCTGGAACTCTAATCCAGATCTTTCCGACTCAGAGGCCAGTTCTCTCAACCACAACTTTGTCCTCCCAATTGGCTAGAATGAGGACACTAATGCCCCTAATTCAACTGTACATTACAAAACAAGTTTTCAGTCCCAGAATCACAGTATTACGGGAAATATTTGGGCTCCTTTACCGTTTTTTAGTTTTATCATCACCAAAGCAAGGAGATGTTGGCAGAGCTGTCCCCAGCCATTCTCCTTGTCCTTCATTTGATGGCTATTTTCTAGCACCTTCCACGCACATGACCCATAGTGACAAGGTTCACATGGGCCGTCAGCGGGACACAGTCCCGCCTTTGTGGAGCTAGAAGAAGGAGCAGACATTAATCGTATAATCATACAAAAATATACATAACCAGACGCTATAAGATGGTCTGGAGTTGCCATGAGATTATATGCAGGGGCCTGGCTTGGTCTGGAGCTTTTATGATGTGAATCATTTTCCCTTTAATAAAAGTCAAATATCATTTACAGGGCACTTGCAATGTGCCAGCCCCTCTGCCAATCATGTCCTATACACCTCCTCCAATCCTGGAAGGTAGTTTCGTCATGCCCAGTCCACCGGGGAAAACACTGAGGCTTCAAGAGCTCAGGAAACCCGCCCAAGGTTGGCAGTGGGCAAGCCAGGCTTTCAGGGAGGTCTTGCCAAGCGCCAAAGCTCCAGACCCTTCTCTGCTCTGCGCTCCTGCCTGCAAGGGTCTTCAAAACGTTGGTGACTATTGTCACAAAGCGAGAAGAATTTGAGACGTGCACTGTCCTTCCACTGAGAATCTGTGGTCAACCTCAGCTGGCTCCCCTCCAACCTATGTTCTCTGGGCTACTGGGCTGCACGTATCCCTCTCTGGTCTAAACCCTGCAGAGCACTCCAGGCTCTTGTTATAAAACTGTTCAGCTCAGTAGAGCATGCTGGGGACCGTCTCTAGGTTGACCTCTCCTCCCCTCCATATCCCTGCTCCAAAGAAGCGCTCTGCTGGCCCTTCCTGTGTCTGTGATGCCCCGCCTCTCTTGCCCACCTGGCTGACTCCTATCTTCCAAGGTCATGTCCTCCAGGGAGGCCTCCCCTGATTCCTTCAATCTCACAGGCTCCTTCCTGCATGCTGTCTTTCCAGCACAGCCTGCATCCCCTGGACTGCAAATGGCGGGTGTTGCCAACATGTCCCGCTGCTGGGCCTGGAGCTCCTGAGGGTCACAGATTCCACCCAGGCCAGGCCTAAGCCCAGTCCCTGATGCTCAAAGCCACCCATTAAATACCTACAAATTGAATTAAATTGACTTTCATCTTCACAGAAGGTGATAAAAGAAGGCCCTTCTTTTTTCATAGCACTTTACCATGTTGGCTGCAGCATTTAGAGTTAAGCCAGATTCATCAACAAATACTAACAATCTAAAACTCAGTGATTGCCTTTCACCATTTTCACTTGCCTAATATGTATAATTTGACTAGTTTCCCTTTCCTCAAAATATGAATATCCTTATGGAATAAATTTCAACAACACTTTTTTTAACATAAAAAATACTGTCTTTTGGAATATTTTAATTTTATTCATAATCTGTATTCTATTTCATAGACTAGCTCTGCATGTCTTTTATTTAACTGAATGGGTATCAAGAAAAAAATAAAGAATGGTTCAATTATTACAGGTGATAATTAATTTCTGAAATTAAAAACTGTCGTCTGTCCAATTGATTTGCAAAGAATAGCTTAATGGACAAAAGAAACTGCATAATATGCCTTCTGGAAAAAAAAGTCAATAATTTTTTGGAGGTAAAGGCATCTTTTCAAGATAATGATTGGTTTCAATTTTTAAATCATACCAGATTTAATATAAAATTATTTTGACATTGTGCTGGTAACCCATTTGAAAAAGAACCTGAAAGAAAGGAGTCCCCGCTTCCTGTGTCCCCCACTTCCCCTCCAAATAAGTCAGGGCCCCAAAGTCCTGGATGCATAAATAAATCAAGATTATGTTAATGACTAGAGCTGGGCGCAATGGCAGGCTTTGACAATTCCAGGCAAAAGACACCAGAGGGCACTACAGGACCACGTTTTGTAATTTCAGACGCCATTTTACCCTTGGATTTGAACAATAATTTCTCAAAAAACTGTTAACCTTCTGAGCTCTGGATGTGGATTTATTTATTGCTTTCAATATCTTATCGCCACTAAGCTTAATTAGCTAGGCTTGGAAGGTTACTTTAAAGGACAATGCTCTAAAAAGGCAGACACTATTCGGCTTTCTCTTTATTTTACCTTCCTATAGAATGTCGGCATGTGGATGAGCGTGTGTGTGTGTGTGTGTGTGTGTGTGTGTGTGTGTGTGTATGTGGCGGGGGGAGGGGGGGTGGTTAGCAAACATTTATGATTGAAGAAACCATTCAGGGAATCCAAAAACTAAAATGCAGGATTCCACTGCCTCCCAGTCCCCGCAAAAAAAAAGTGGTTTCAGGTCAAAAAATTGTTTTCATTGTTATTGCTTGTGTAACTCTCTTCAATCATCTATTAATTCGATCAGCAAATATTTATTGAAGCCTCTAATGTGCCAGTACTCATGTGCCAGGTCCTGGGCACACCATGATACCTGAGTCACATCTCACCCCGCGGTGTCTCACCCATGATGCAAAGGCAGTTCTCTTTACTCCTGTGAGCCAGATTTAGCCTTAGAGCATCAATATCCATAAGTGAAAAGTGACACTTCAGCTTAGATTATTTCTCTTTTCACTGCTCTTCAGAATTTTTTTTTTTTTTTCAGAAGAAAATAGTAAAATCACTACTTTCTAGATGTGACCGTCTCAGCCTGAGCAAGAAGGATCAAAACTCTCTTGTTGGAACTGCTTTCTCAGTGACTGAATTTTTATGAATCAAATAAAATGGTTGCTTGTGGGTTTGGGGAATGCTTTTTTTCCTTCCAAAGTCCCATATTGATTAGAATGAATTACACTGAAATTTCACAAGTGACAGAAGAAAGTGCCACCACTCTTGGTGTCTAACGGAGCTGTTAAGCAGTGCTACCATCCAGGGTTGGGGAAATGGGACACAGGAAGCCTGTTTCCTCCTCCTCCAACAATACTCCCAGCCCCATTGGTTTGTACAAACAAGTATGTGAGACCACGTGCTAACATAGACAAGTTACATTCCTTACCTCAAGTAATACCTACAAGATGGCCCCATTTCCCAGCTGAGCAAACTGAGGCTAAAGGTTAATTATTTGCCCAAGGTCACACAGCCACTACCCAAACCCAAGTCTGTCCACCTCCAAAGATTATGTGCCTTCTGCTACCCAGTATAAATAACCCAAAAGAACTCAAATACTGTTTCTTTTGAAGATAGATGGGGCAGACACTGCTGTGTGCTTGCCCTGAGCCATGCCATCTTCTTCCTGTGCACACAGCTGGAGTACATTTCCCAGTTCGCCGTGGGGGAAGGTTGGCCCTGTGAGTGGCGTCTAGCTAGTGGAATGTGAGTGGCAGTGAGGCCTGCCCACCTCCTGCACAGTCCTTCATTTTCCCTCTCTACCTGTCACAGCCAGATGTAGAGTACTCAGCAGCAAACATTAAGGCCCCTAGGGACGGTGGGGCCACAGAATGAAAGGTGCCTGGGTCACTGAATCACTGCATGGAAGCTGCCCAAGAAACACTGACTTTCAGTGGTTCCAGGAGCAAGAGATAACGTGTTTTGTGTTAAGCCACTGTGACACGGGGTTGCTTGTTAAACAGTTAGCTTTTGATACATAATACACAAGGAAAGATAATGGCTTCTCTGAAGGTGTCCATTTGCTCACCAGGGGACGTGCCTAGTTCTGTGGTAGTGAATTTGTTCACAATTTCCCTGGGCATCAGGAAAGAAGACATTGAGGTAGGTGATCTCTAAGGTCTTTCCCCGACCTGAGAAAAGCCTGTGGTTCTGCGGTGCCCCTCTCTCACCGGCGGGAGCCCATCTCCCACCACTCATATCTGCAGGTGCCAGCTAAGTTACCTGGACCAGGAGGGACTTAGCCCAAACTCTTACCCATCCAAGAGTCTTCCCTCCCACATAACACCTTCCCTCCACTCTGCTGGGCAGCTATACACAGATATGCCCCTCGGCAGTGGCAGCAATATGTAAGATGCCCCCGGCAGGAGGACGAGGGGGAGGGCTTCACATGGCCCGGCACCACCTGTCACAACCTTCTCTGCTCCCTGTGTAGCCTGTGTGGGAAGATGAGCACCTTCCTCCAAGAAAAGGGCTGAGTATAGACCGAGACCTTGAAAACTGCTAGGTATCCGAAAAGTGAATATGAGGAATCCTGCTCTTTGAAAGCACTGCTTCTTCGAGTGATGTCACTAACATCTATGAAATACCATACTTAATCTATTGTAAGTCTACCTCCAGTGACTCACGGGATCTCCTTTTCTGTCACTGAATGTGATATGCTCAAAATGAAGACAATGTTAACGTAGGGAAAAGCAGAACTGAGAGTTTTAATGACACAGACTCCTGGCCAGATCAGGAAAGGAGGGTGTCGTTCGCGGCATTTGTGATTCCGGCTGGGTCTCCCGTGCGGAAGTGAAACTCGCCCCCTGCTGGCCCGCCGCGGTGCTTTCAGAGGGAAGGGAAGCCAGGACGCCCGCGGGGATGGCTGCCCAGCTGCGAGTCACACACGAGCATCGCCCATGCCCGGTGCCCCCGCACTGCCCATGATAGGGACCTACTGAATTGGATACTAGTGGTGTTTCTAGAAAAATCAGGGAGGATTGAGACCTGGGTTTTCGAGTGACAAATTGGGGACGCAGATGAAAAATGCAGGACTCAGTTGCATATGGTGGCAGTCTTTGACTGCCTGGAGAGAAAGAGAGAGAGAGAGAGAGAGAGAGAGAGCGCGCTCACTATCAATATGATTAACTATTATAGTGCACAGTGTTTGGGGCTATCCATTCCTTCCCCTCCTTCTTCTATCACAGATTCCTCCCTCTCTGATTTCAGAAGAAGGAGTTAGGGAGGTCGGTGAGTGCCTGATCTAGGCCACTCAGCATCCCCCTTCCTCCACCAGAGTCCTTGGCCAACTAAAAACCATTCCTGGGAATCTTCTGCGGAACCCTGCCCCTCTACCCTCCAGCCTGCCAAGCCCTTTTTCTGTCCCCTGCAAACTAACCACCAAAGCTATTGATGGTTCCCACAATATGTATTGTTTGAATCCACTAGCACCTGACACAACCCAAATTGTGAATTACCATATTACCAAGGGTAAAACCCAAGGTTAATGATGAAACAAATTAATGCACAGTTTAAAAATATGAAAGTGTTCTATGACTACTACAAAATGAAATAAGGTTAATTAAAGTAATTTTCAAAATATTAACAGAACCATAGTTCCAGCAAGTATAAGAACATTATCAGCACATTTGCATCATTAAAGGATTTAAACAATTTATAGAGCCATAGATAGAACACTTACATTTGTGAAGGTCAAAAAAAGGATAAACTATTTAGCTTTATTTTTGTAAGCCTATTTTGTTTTCTAGATACTGTGGCATTATTACATCTAAGAGTCAAACTGCTCTAAGTATTACTTGTAGATTTCTATTTATGAAAGAGGTTATCTTGCTTATAGGAAAAATAATGTATTAAGCTTAACCATTCACAAATGGACAGTTATTTGTAGGTACTTAAACATGAAGATCTATCAGAGCATGGTAATTTGTCATTTTTAGTGCTTATTTGACTGTCTATAAGAGCAAAATTGAGTACAAAATGACGATGTTTCTGTAGTGCCACTGCTAGTTTGATTGATAATGAGAAGATACAGCTACCATTTTTAATTTTTAAAATGCAAGATTATTCTGGAGTAAATTAACCTAATCACATATCGCAAGTAAATTAATGTCAGTTCCTTACTTAATTGCAAAAATAATATTAACCTAAAGAATCTAAATCCACTTCTGACACATATTCAATTTTTATAATGTTACATAGATAGTTTTTCTGGATTATATGTAATGGTTTCCAGCATTAGCTTCTCTGCTAATTGGAAACGTTGGGAATGGGAGCATATATATTCCAGTGGTGTTGAAGAAGGTTGCTTCCAGAATTGATCTAGCTATATTACAATTCGGACACCATAAAAGAACCATTGGGTATTTTTCGTGGTAAGCCTGCTATAAACTCACCCAATGAGAACTTCTCAGGGCTTTCATTCTCCTGGCGTAAGTGGGTTTTTTCCAAAGCAGACCAACAGCTCTCACTTGGAGAACTCAAGTTTTCCAGCTCTCATTTCCCCAGTCTGCCCCAAGCGAGTCAAACAGTGTCAGTACTGTCTCCAGCAGCACCTTGAGGGCTGGTGCCTGTGTTTTCCCGAAATGAGGGTAGATGTGGTTCCTGCAGACTGGAGGAGAGTCCCTGAACTCACAAAATGTCTCCTCGGCCTTAATGCTTTCCAAGTTGGGAGATTTATGTCGCAACCTTGAGAAGGGCAGAGTAAATACAGAGCCTGCCAGCTATTTGTTTTCCTGTTGATGAATTCCCCAAATTCAGACTGGAAGCCCTCCAAGAACTGAAATATCTTCAAAAGGCAAAGTGTTAACCCTGAATCCTTCGGCTGCTTTTGCCACGTCCTTCTTTCCCACCCAGAAAGCTCCAAAATATCTCTGAGGTTGTGTTTGCTGTATGTGAAGCTCTCCGATGACTCTTCCTTTTTATCACACAAAACAAGCCAGGGCCAAAGACCACGGAGGAAGAAACCAGCTGACCACATGGTGCAGGGATCTTGCAAGAGCTTCTCCTAGTTAGGCTTCCTAGAGCCTCACTCCTGCAGATTCAGTATAGCTTTCTTGAGTCATGAAAGTGATTCCACTACCTAGTCAAACTTTGCTAGCTTGAAATATTTGCCACATGCTCTATTGCAATTGTGGTTTTCATCTTTAAATCATACATCCTTAATCTTCTCCTTGGAAATGTAACGAATTAGCACTATATTTTTGTTTGTTAGTTTTTCCTGAACATGAGCCGTATAGTTTATGAACCAATCTAGATAAAATGATCACTTTTAATCCCCAAATCACTCCTTATTTTTAGCGTTTATTCTCACTGGCTGCTTTTACAATTTAAAAGTTGTTAAATATAGTCTTTTTTCTGATAATAAAATTATAACATCTTATTTATAGAAAACATGGGAAATGGGTATTAAATGTAAAAAATTTTATTTGTAGTCTCATTACTCACAGTTAAGCCTTGTTAACATTTTGGTATACATCTTGTTTGTCTGCTAGTTATTCTATCTGGATGACGACTTTTTTCACTTGGTCTTATATAATAAATATTTTCACATTATTTCCATAATTTTTTTTGTTTTTCTTTTTTAGACAGGGTCTCACTCTATCACCCAGGCTAGAGTGCGGTGGCATGATCATGGCTCACTATACCCTTGAGGTGATCCTCTCACCTCAGCCTGCTGAGTAGCTGAGACCAGAGATGTGTACCACCACGGCAGCTAATTTTTGTATTATTTGGTAGAGACAGGGTTTTGCCATGTTGCCCAGGTTGTTCTCAAACTCCTGGGCTCAAGCAATCCACCCACTTCAGCCTCCCAAAGTGCTGGGATTACAGGTGTGAGCCACTGCACCCAGCACCATATGTTTTTAACTAACCTTTTATTGTTGGAATTGTAAGTAGCATTCCAGTAAACGTATTTCTACGAAAACCTTCAGCCACATATCACATTAATTTCTTAGGACAGATTCCTATAAGTATCTGGGTCAAAGTGTAGAAACAGTACTAATGTTCTCAATACATTTTGCCAAATTGCTTTTTCCAAAGGATGCATATCAATTTGTGCTCCCACCACAGTGAGACTGGCTGGCTTGCTGTGCCCTCATCCACATCGAGGATTGCTGTGTTTGCCTCTGGGCCTACACAATAGACACCTCCACTGAAACAGGTGGTGTGGCCCAGGTTTGGGAAGGGCTTAGACTCAGGTCAGGAGACCTGGCCTTCAGTTCGGATTCTCCTATTACATAGCTCTGTGACATTGTAGAAAACCCTTAGCAGCAAGAATAAAAATTGGGAACAGACTACCCAAATAAGGTAATGAATGTGAAAATGCTCTGTGAATGCAAAATGGGAGGCCTTATTATGGCAAGGCACCTATCTGTTGCTGCTGGTACCTAAATTTCAGTGCTAAAATTAGAAACTGGGTTTATAATGTAAATTAGAAACAAAAATAAAATTTTATGGAAATATTGATTTAAGGTTTTCTTTTTAAAAATAAGAGATAGGTGACTTTTTTACTAGCACACTTTCTTCCATCTCTTTCTGAGCTCACCCCCAAAAAATTCTGTAGTATCTGAATCCCAGGTGAGCCTGCCTAACTTTAATGTGTGAAATAAAGTTGTATATTGTCTTGGATTATGCAAACTAAGCTGGTAATGAAAAGTGGTTTTTTTATTTTTGTTTTTTAGAGACAGGGTCTTGCTCTGTCACTCAGGCTGGAGTGCAGCTGCATGATCATGACTCACTGCAGCCTCAACCTCCTGGGCTAGCATCATCCTTCTGCCTCAGCCTCCCGAATAGCTGGGACTACAAGCAGGCACCACAAAATCTGGCTAATCTTTTATTTTTTGTAGAGACAGGATCTTATTATGTTGCCCAAGCTGGTCTACAACTCCTAGGCTCAAGCGATCCTCCCACCTTGATCTCACAAAGTGCTGGGATAACAGGCATGAGCCACTGCACTCAGTCATTAACACGCTTATGAAGGGTGGATTTGAGTGTAATTGGCATTTAGATGGAGGCAACATTAACTCAAGACATTTTTCTATTTTAACTGTTGCAACTGAATACAAAGGCTTCCCTAGAATCAGGCCACTCTGTTCCTGCCATTCCAACACAGGATACTCTATCCACATTTTTTCCTGCTTCTCCTCATCCACATGGAGCCATATTTCCTCTAAGGTTTACCAGGATCCACCTTCTCCTGAAGTCTTTCCCAACTACTCCAGTGTGAAAGCTTTACTTTCCAAGAATGCTTACCTATGAATCCCCTGGCTTGCTCCAGAGTACCCCTGCTCTGTAAGGTCCTTTCATCATTTCATTTCTAGAGTGTAGACATTTCTTCCCCATCTAAGTCGTAAACCATTTGAAGAGACAGTTTCTTCCTTTGCATTTGAAGCACCATGTATATTCTTGGCCATAAACTAACTTGCCTGAGGTTGACAAAGAAAGAAAGTTTTACCCAGGACCAAGAGTCATTTTCCCAGTAATTCTCACTGGGGAAACTTTCTCTAGACTTTGCCCCTCTTGGCGTGAGGGGTTTGGAGGGCAGGTCAGTGCCTCCAGCTACATTTCTTCTGGGAATTATTTTCCCCTCATTAATTGTGCTGACAGGATTAAGAATAGCTCAAAAGCCAGCGGCAAAGGCTGACGTGGACAATTTTGTTATTTTCTCCTTTTATTTCCTCACCCTACTCCTTTTGTGTCACCCTCCCACTCCTTGGCTAGATATATGTCTTTTTTCTTATAAACGGCACTGTTTTTTAAAACAAAATGACGAGGTTGCATTTTCGTATCATCATTATGATTCCTAGAGAAACATTAAAGTTATGAGGGCAACAATGTCTTATTCACATTTTGGAGGGCTGAAACTCAGCTATATTTTAGTGACCATTCTAGATATGTTCCCATTTCTAGAGGCTTAATCAGGGTGTGTGTGATTGCAAGAAACAGAAACCTACCCAAATTATTCAAGTCAAGGAATAGAATCAAGCTTCAGGGAGGTATACCAGTCTTTCCAGCGCACTAGGCTTGAGATCTTTTATGATTTCTCAAAGGGATCCCTGGTTTTAAAAGCATTGAGAAGGACTGTGTTGGACTAAGAAATTGCTACAACAATAGAGAGGTAAAATTCCTTGCTTCTCATCAGGCAGCTAGTAAGGTTCAGAGAACCTTTCTAGTTATTGGGTGCTGCGGAAAAAGGTTGATGATATCTGCTTTCAACTCTAATGGAATATAAAGATTGTAACATGTGTGTCTCCAATTGGGGCATCAGGCCCCAGGCGATGACCCAAAACAACTTTCCTCAGATTTCAGAACACAGTTTCAAAAAGAGCATTTGGCAACTGTCCCGAGAAGAGGTTCTGAGAAAGAGCTCAGCAACCCAGCCAAATACAATCTCCTCCCAAAATTAGGCCAAAGTTGTCAGCAGTTGCTGAGGACATCAAGGCTAAAGTCAGAGCCCTGACCAATTAATTTGTAAACAAATTCATCACTGGCCTCCTTTGGAAACCACTCCATGGGATTTATCTGCCCTATTGGCAATCATGTTTTAAGAACATATACTAGGGGGGAAAGTTGAAATCTAAGTTTGTGCTCACCACTACCAAAAGAAATGATTCCATGATCCAGAACTTTGAACCACCCATTTCTTTCCATGCCATTTGACATTTCACTTCCTTCTTAGCTTCTTTTTAATTTTAGAATCATCTCACAGCTAATTTTAAAAAGCTAGCAGGTAAAGCCTCTAACACCAGTCTTCCAGCAGTTTTGGGAATGATCTAGCTTTGCCCTGGACCCCAAACTCAGTCATGCCAGGCCCCTCCTACCTACCTCCTTTCAACCTAGAATCTTCTCAGCTTCCACAAACTCAATCAGAATGAAGCTGAGCCTGTCACTAATGTTGTTAATTGTGAACAAAAGATGTGGTCATAGTCTACCAAGATTTAGTTCCAATGATGAAATAAATACTACTTCTGATTTTATTCTTTTGTAAAAGACCAGTTCCAGGGGTTGAGCTAGTAAGATATACCTTCTATAAGCTGTAGACCTTGCTTCATAGGTACCACAGCTGCTGAACCAGAGGGAACAAAAGGGAAATACAGCAGTCTTCTGGACTATCAGAATTTCTCTTTCTGCTAGTATCAGATGAGATGAGCCATGTGGAAGGGTGCTGAAAATAATAAAGCACTAAGGAAATGGGAGCCCATAAAAGAAATATTATAAGGGAAATCATGTCGCCTATTTCAGGCAGAAGTTGAATAAATACTCTCGTTACCATTTTGAATTCAAAGTTCAAATCAGAGGCTGGGCATAGTGGCTCATGCCTGTAATCCAAACATTTTGGGAGGCCAAGGTGGGCAGATCACTTGAGGCCAGGAGTTTGAAACCAGCCTGGCCAACATGGTGAAACCCTGTCTCTACTAAAAAATACACAAATTAGTCCAGCGTGGTGGCACATGCCTGTAGTCCCAGCTACTTGGGAGGCTGAGACAGGAAAATCCCTGGAACCTGGGAGGCAGAGGTTGCAGCGAGCCGAGATTGCGCCACTGCACTCTGGTCTGGGTGACAGAGTGAGTCTCCATCAAAAAAAAAAAAAGTTCAAATCGAAATCAAGCTAAAATCAGTCTGTGGAAGAGGCAAAAGTATTCTCCAACTGGGCCCTACGCTTGGCAACATTTCCAGCCTTGGTTACAGTTGGGCTGGGGGCCATGTGACTACCTCTGGCCAAAAGACCATGAGAAAAAGGGCTGATGGACTATGTATCACTTTGGTCCAGAGTATGCAGTAACAGGAATGGGCCCCCCACACTTGCTCACTTCTGCTTCAGTGATCCTGGAAACCACATACTGAGATGGCAGGAACCTGCATTCCTGGGTCACTGGATGGAGAAGTGCCCTCCTACTTAGAATGGAAAGTGCAATATGAAGGCACAAAACAGAGATTTCCATGTTTATTGAATACCATAGCACAATAAAGCCTGTCTTTTAAAGTATATTGACTTTTTCTTTTTAATTAAATTTCTTTAGGAACTTAGTGCTCTTTGGAGATGCTCACGATGAATGGAAGTGATTGTAAATGGTGCAGCTTCTGTACCAGGTCTATATAATCAATAATCTAGGTAGTTTTAAAAAGTCAATTCCAAATCAGATAACACTGTATACAGTGAATAAACATCTAACCTAATGGCTCAGTGGATTAAAACAGTTGGCTTTGGCACTCAAAGTTCTCATTCTGATCCAGTCATTTATTTTCTCTGAGATTCTAAGTAATTTCATCTCTTTTCTCTGTTTTGGTTTTAAGATGTAGAGAAGGACCTGCTTCAGAGGGTTTTGGTGAGCAATAAAAATAACGATAAAGCACTTTTCCGGCACAAAGTGCTGCATAAATGCTTAATGATTTCCTTTAATGATATCATGGACAGGGGCACTGTACTCTTAAGTGAAATATTTTCATTTGAGTTATAGCATGTAATACTCTAGATGTCAAGGTCTGATGGATGGTTGAAATAAGGATCTTTTGCTTTTTTCTGGAGTCCAGATAATTTAATCATTTTTCCTTCATCTCCAAAAATTACCTAATTAAACACATGCAAGACTCAGATCTCAGAGTAGGCTAATGATGGTCCATATAAAGAGAGGGGAGCTTGTCGGCTGCCATGAATGATACAGTCTTAAGGCCGTCAGTTTTGTTCATGAATTCTGCTCTGAATGAAAACACTCAGTTGGCCTTTTTTTTTCTTAATTTACTCTTTTTAGAAAATCATAGCCTTATATTATACAGAGCCCAAATCAGTCTCAAGAGGCAGGCATTTACTTTCTAATGAACGTGGGCATTTTATTCTCTAGAGCATGAATGAGAGCATTTGGTCAATGGTATCCATGAAGAGGCCCCATTCTTCTCTATAAAGAATAAGAAGGGAACAGGCAGGGACAATTCTTTGGAGGTAATGGTCTTTGATTTTTTTCTGTTTCAAAAATGCAGTTATATAATCATCTATTATTTTCTATGTGTATCCTAAATATCAATGAGTTGAGAAGTTCCACCCTACTGGTCCATTTGCAAACCTCTTGGAAATATGAATAGAGACAACTCTATTCACATAGATGTTCCACCTCTGAATTATTCCATCTCTCAGATGTTAGATGTGGCCTCTCCCCTTCCCACTCATCTTCTCATAATAGCTCCCATTTACCTAATGTTTACCTTATGCCAGACTTTTAACATGCAATTAACATGATCTTAGGTAGTTCATACCATAGTCCTGTAGGGTAGGAATTTTTTTAACCCATTTATCAGATGAGGAAATGATACACAGTGAAGTTCAGTAATTTATCTTAAGTCATACAGCTGTAAGATGTAGACCCTGAATTCAAACCCAGGCTAGCTGCCTCCCCAGTCTGAGCTATTAACCTCAACACTAATGTGCCTTTTCACGTAGCCTGAGCCCCACATGTTTGAGGAAAGGAATGGGGAAGATGGGGCAAGGAAGGGAAGGGAAGAGAAGGAAACAAAGGTTACTGTGACTTTTTTTCTTAGAAAGAATGTTTAGAACTGGAAACAATTGCAGATTTTCCAGCTATTTCTATGGTTTTTAGAGAAAAAACAAAGAAACAAACAAAAAAAAACCGGATTTCTACACAGTATGTTGGGTCCAGAATCAGCGTCCAAGGTTTCCAATTCTCATATATACTCTTTCCACCATAGACCTCCCACCTATCTCCACCCCTAATTTTTAAAATAACTTCTGCGAGTGAATTTACATCGTATTAAGAATACATAAATAATTTCAATTGTTTTAGTGGCCTAGAATAGCAGTCTGTATGAATGGTAAGACCAACCCTTAAATTTCTTCATTGTTCCTTCAACCAACATTTCAGAGCATCTACCTTGTGCAGGGCTCTGTGTCAAAGGTCAGCATATAGTGTCCAAATTGTCTGATTGGTCTCTCCCTGCATTGAGGAGTTTCCAGACAAATGAATCTAATGGTTTAATGAAACTGACTCTTGGCCAGGTGCGGTAGCGCACGCCTGTAATCCCAGGACTTTGAAAGGCCGTGGCAGGTGGATCGCCTGAAGTCAGGAGTTCCAGACCAGCCTGACCAACATGGTGAAAATCCGTTTCTACTAAAAATACAAAAAATTAGCCAGGCATGGTGGCAGGCACCTGTAATCCCAGCTTCTCTGGAAGCTAAGGCAGGAGAATCGCTTGAACCCAGGAAGCTGAGGTTGCCGTGAGCCAAGTTCACACCCTTACACTCTAGCCTGGGTGACAAGAGTGAAACTCCGTCTCAAAAAAAAAAAAAAAAAGGAAGAAATTGACTCTTCTATCATATGCCACCCGTCAAGAGGGAAAAAAAAAAAAGTGAAGGTGATCCGAAATGATTCTTTCAATAGTATCCTTTCTATATTCAAATCTTTTATCCATTTCTGTAATACCCAAAACCCTTTTAGTTATGCTGAAGGAAAGTGTTTTATTCATTGCAAATTCTTGTTGCACAGCAACTATGTACAAGGAAGCTTCTGGGCACATGGTATGCATCCCTGAACAAAATGGACAAAAATTTCTACCCTCATGGAGATTACATTCTTAACTGGTGGAGGCAGGCAGTAAACAATAACCATAATCAGCTAGTAAATTACATATTATGTTAAAAGGTAATATGGGTTAGAGAAAAATGAAATAGCCAAGGGTAAGTGGGATTTGGAGTTCAGAAGGGAAGAGGGACAGGTTGTCATTTTAAATAGGATGGGCACAGCAGGCCTCACTGAGGATCTGTGAGCATTTTTTCAGGTGGAAGAACCTTTCAGCAGAGTGGACAGCTGGTGTACAGCCCTAAGTTGGGAGCAGAAAGGAGGCCACTGTTGCTGAGCAGAGTGAACAAAAGGGAAAACAGGAGGAAACGAGTCAGAGAGAGAAGCAGGGAAGTAGGGGCAGGGTGTGCAGATCACGTAGGGCCTGGGAGTCCACTGTAAAAACTCTGGCTTTACTCAGTGTGAAATGGAGAGTGCCTGGAGGCTTGTGCACAGAGAAGTGATATAATGAGGCTTGGATTTTCAAAGGAGCCCTCAGGTTGCCGTGTTGAGAACATACTTCAGGGGGCAAGAGTAGAGGCCAAGAGACCAAGTAGGAGACATTAAAGCATCTGACCGAAGTCATCCAGTTGAGAGACCATGCTAACCCAGACCAGTGTGGGAGCAAGGGGGTAGGAAAATGACTGGATTCTGGATACCATGGGTTTTCCTGGCAGATTGAATGGGGGAAACACAACAAAAGAGAAAAGGCCTGGAGGATGCCAAGGTTTTTAGTCTGAGCAGCTAGAAGGCTGAAGTTGCCAGTTACTGAGACAGGGAGAATGTGGTTGCAGCTAATTTGCAGTGCTGTATTCAGGAGTTCGGGTGCGGTCAGGTTTAATTTGAGATGTCTAATTAGCCCTTCAAGTGGAGGGGTTGAGTAGGTAGAGATGTGGGCCTGGAGGCTAGGAGGAGGGCCTGAACTGGAGGTGTGAATTTGGGAGTTAGCTCCCTCTGAAAGCCATGAGGCTGAACGAAACCACAATGGAGCTCATGATGTCTGGCAAAAGCTGGTGAAAACCAACTGCTCATTCAGTTGGAGAATTTCATTTTCCCAAACACGTGAAATGACTAAGAGCAACAGACTGTGTGACAATTATAGTCATCCCTCAGAACCTGTAGGGGTTCCAGGATGCCCAGCGATATCAAGATCCATGGATGCTCAAGTCCCTGATGTAAATGGTGTAGTATTTGCATGTCACCTACACACACACTCATGTACACTTTAAATAAATTCTAGATTACTTATATTACCTAATACAAGGCCTAGATTTCACTTCATTCACGTAGATTAAAGGTAGTACTCGGTGTGGGCCAAATACACATTTTGCTTTTTGGAATTCTATGGAATCTTTTTCTGAATATTTTCAATCCACAGATTGTGGATTTCGTTGAGTTCACAGATGCAGAACCACGGATACAGAGGGACAACCATATTTATTTTTGAAGGACCCCAGAAAGAAAAAAAAATCAGGGTAGAAACTTCCATTTCTTAATTAATTTTTCTCTACCATAGTTACAGCTTTTGACCAGCGGCCCCAGACCTCTGTACAGAAAACTCACAAATGTTTGGGTAAAAAGCAAGAATGGAATTTCTCATGTGCATGAAAATATGCACACAGACAAAACCAGAAGGTGCAGCAGAAACCCAGAGGCCATGCTCCTTATTCCAACCCCTGGAAGAGTAGTTCATGCCCACAGAGCTGGCCCAGCCTCCAGCAGCCCTGGACACAAGGACAGAGGGAGTTACAGGGCTCCTGGGTGAAAGAGACCCCCAGGTAATCCTTGTGTAAGCTCAATTGCATGGGCAGATATTTACATAAAAACGGCTATCCTTTTGGAATCTACCATCTTTACCATCAGGAATTGGGAGGCAGAGTCCCTCCTGCTGCTACAATCTCAAAATTGTAAAAATGTTTGGATTGTGAGGTTACCAGTGCTGTGTCATTGATTACTTTATTCTTTCAGTGAGTAGCTATGGAAAGCCATTGCAGCTCCATCCACACACAAAGTGGGTAGACAGGCTGCTCTGCAAGAGGCAGTGGTTGTCTGTTTCCGGGAAGGCTCCCGCATCTTTGCTCATCAGGGAGTCACCTTCTCTTTTTTGCCTCCCACTGGCCACCTCTGCATCCTGCCCACACAACCAATTGAAACTTTCTGGCAAGACATGAAACGTGCACTCAGGAACTCTCTCTGTTGCTGCAGTTGGGGACAGCTACCGTCTGCATTTGCTTCATCCCCCCAAGTCACAGGCACTGCAGTGTGAAGGATGCTACGCTGCACGGCCGGGCAATTAGATCCCTATGATCTTCGGCTTTGCACCCTTCCCCAGCGGGCACTCGGTTGCTTCCTTCCCTCCACAGTGCTTCAGTTGCTTCGTATCAGAATGATCTCTCCTTTTGCAGCCAAATCACACAAGCCTAGGTGTGTGAGACTCAATAATACAGATGTTGTGTGACAGTGAACCAATCTCTTCTTGCTTCCGGATTTTAAATTCCCCTGTAAGTATAGATAGGAGACCCATGTGCCCTACACTTCCACAAGCCAGTCCTCTCTTTCTAAGCAGTCCTCCAAGGAAATTCTAATTCTGCTGGCATCAATGTGGCTGCTGTTATTGCTCATAAAGCTATCCATGGGACTTTGTGGCAGGCGCCTTTACTAAGCTCTGTAATTAATTCTTGGAAAGTCATAGAAGGAGCTTGTTCAGAGCACTGTTAAATCAAAAGCAGGCTTCCTGTTGGCCTGCTCAGATGGAGCCCTGGTATGTTAAAACAGATTATGAACCAGGCTGAAGAAATCGAACAATCATTCATTCCTCTAGCAGTAGAATCTATGTGCCACCCAAGATATAAATAGCATGTGTGGGCCATACACAGATGCAGAGGTCACTGCTCCCCAGACACATGGAGAGACCATGGAACATGAACTTTAACCATTGGCCAAGCACTGGTTTGCTGTATGTGATTTTCTTTAACTCATTTGTTGGCTTGTTTGGTCATGGACTCTGAGGTTGTTCTGATAAAAACATTTCAGGGAGATGTGTGGGTGTGACATGTATCATGTAGCCAGAGGCAGACAAGTCAAGCTGGTTGGTGGGCTCTGGTTTATATGCATGAGCTCTGATTGGATAATAATAGTAAAAGCTACAATGTATTGAGCGCCAGCTACGTTTCAGCAGTGTTTGACCTTTTTGCACACATTCTCCCAAGAGCTCTAAAAGGACAGAGTGATTGTCTCTATTTTACAGATTGAAGCCCACTGTTGTTTGATTGTTAAAATGCTTACACTACATTATAATGTTGTCATGTGCCACAAATGGCTTCATGAGAATGCAGTAGACTACAACTTTCTTTCCCTGTGCCTAAATAAAACTGCTTCCACAAAAGAATGGTGTCTTATACACATTAAAGGCTAAATAAATGTGCTTATTGACTCAGTGAAACTCACATTTATTCACTCGTTTCAAAAGAAGATATGCCATTTCCCTATATAGCAGAACTGGGGGTAATTTTACCCACCACCAGCTCCCTGCAAGACATTTGGCAATGTCTAGAGTCATTTTTCATTATGACAACTTGGGGAGTTTTTGCTACTGGCATCTAGTCAGTAAAAGCCAAGGATGCTGCTAAACATTCTACAATGTCCAGGACAGCTCTCCTACCCAACCCCAACAAAAAAGTATCCAGCTCAAAATGCCAGTGGTGGTAATCTTGAGAAATCCTGATCTATACAGACAAGGTCCACCAATAGATCATCATTTGTTTATTGATATTGATATCATAAAACTTCAAATTAATAAAAGAAAAATGGTTAATCCCATAGTATCTGATACTAAACTGCATACTAGAACTAGCCAAAGATGTGTTCTTTACATTCCAAAATCCAGAAGAGAATTTTGCACTAAGACTAATACCACATACCTTAAGTTGAGAGATTTCTGACAAAGATTGGGATACCAAGCCGGTATCCCAATTTATACCGGTATAAAAATTGGCTGCCCCCTAAGGCCTGAACAGAGACACTTCTGGAACTTGACCACAGGGAGAGCTCCCCAGCACAGAGCACACATGGAGGTTCTACAGAGGCTAAGTCCTATCCAAGATAAGACTGCATTTTTAAAACATATGAGGTAGGCAATGCCAAGAAAGACACTCTATAGCCTCAACAAATAGGAAAATTCAAATCTAAGGAACTAAAGCTAAAAGGACAATGTTTATAACTTTAAAAAAAATAAGCATTTTAAAGTGTTTACAGAGATTAAAAAAAACCTATATTATAAAAATAACGTGGTAGTATGAAATCAGAACAGGGAGATTTGAAAAACAAAGATTCTACCATTTAACAATGGTCATTGAAATAAGAAATTCAATAGATGAGTTAAAATAGCAGGTTAGATCATATTAAAGATAAACTTACTGAATTGGGAGAGAAATCTGAAGAAATTACCTTGAGTGCAGCCCAGAGAGATGAAGACGTGGAAAATATAAAACAAAAATTAAACGACACAAAGGATAGATTAAATAACTATATTTGTTCACTATTAGAACACAAAGATTCTCAGATTTCATTTAAACCCAAAATTTGGCCATGTGCTATTTATAAGAAAGATATTCCTAAAATGACCCAGAAAGGCTAAAAAAAAAAAAAGAAAGAAAGAAAAAAGAAATTCTAGGCAAATAATAACCAATAGAAAACTAGTGTGGAATATTAATATTAATAAAAATATAATTCAAGGTGAAAATAAATAGGAATGAAGAGACATTACTGAAAGGAGCAACCCATCAAAAAAATTCTACCAACAATTACTTTCATTTACTTAGTAAATGTATTTGAAACATATAAAATGAAAATAGATTTACCAGGAGAAACTGACAAATCTACAGCAGAACTGGGAGATTCTAATATGCTTCTCATAAAATCTGAGTGATTAAGCAGCCAGAAGCTGTGTAAAGAATAAATGATACGGGCCAGGCACGGTGGCTCATGCCTATAATCCCAGCACTTTCAGGGGCCAAGGCAGATGGATCACCTGAGGTCAGGAGTTCCAGACCAGCCTGGCCAACATGATGAAACCCCGTTTCTACCAAAAGTACAAAAATTAGCCAGGCGTGGTGGCACACGCCTGTAATCCCAGCTACTCAGGCAGCCGAGGCAGGAGAATCACTTGAACCTGGGAGGTGGAGGTTGCAATGAGCCAAGATCACACCACTGCACTGCAGCCTGGGCGACAAGAGCAAGACTCCATCTCAAGAAAAAAAAGAAAGAAACATTAATATTTTTACTTCATTGTACACAAATGTATTTTACACCATTAAGTTGTTTCTTAATTGGAATGTTCCCAATTGGAAAACAGTTGCACAACACTTCATTCTAAAGGAAGAAGAGGCATAAAAGGAGAAAAAAAATAAGAAGAAACCCTGCATTTTAGATCTTCCTACAAATAGCAGGTTGCTCCAGGAAAAGACCAAAGCAGGTGATAAAGGTTTGTGCCACCATTTCAAAAAGAATAAAGGAAAGGGCAGCACAGACCCTGCATTATCAGACGCCACCATTATAATCTGTCGATCTCACACATCAATATGTAAATAACAGAGGCCAAGCTAGTTCCTCCGCAGGTTGCCTCAAAATTACCACAGCCAGGCAAGCTAGAACAACACAGATTATAAATCAAACAATGAAATGAGCTCATTTAACACTGAGAAAACAAGTGTTTCTAGATAACTACATATCGTGCAGGACAAACAATTCTAGAAACGGGAAATAAATGGGTGAGGCAAAACTAAAAGGAAGAAAATTGGATGAAATTCATCAGGACTAAAAATATTGGCAGTTTCAGGGTAGAGGTATTAGCTGAGCAATAAGGTGAGAGAAATTGACACAAGTCTACATTGTCTGCACTCTGAGGTAGGCCACAGGGAGTGCCTGTTAAGAGCTCTGACTGGCTTCAAACTGCCTTGGCTGGATTTTGGTGGTAGCAGTGGGTGGCCTGGCGAAATTTTCCAAGCCCCGATTTTCTTATCTCTAAGGTAGATAGCTTCTATCCCATAAGGATGCTATGAGGATGAAATGCAAAAAAAAAGTGTAAATAAAGGGCTGAGCCCAGTGTCTAGTACATTTGCATATGCTCATTAAGTGTTAGCAACAGTACATAAACTTCAAAAGATTAAGAAAAGCCAGACGGCCAGTTGAGAAACAGGAACAGGAACTAGATATTGTTACTAATCCCCTGTGATAAACTCTGTAGTTCATGTTAACACAAAAACAAAAATTTGCTTCTATGAACCATTTTTAAAAGGCTCTAGGCCAGGCGTGGTTGCTCATGCCTAAAATCCCAGCACTTTGGGAGGCTGAGGCAGGCAGATGGCTTGAGCCCAGGAGTTCAAGACCAGTCTGGGCAACATGGTGAAATCCCATCTACAAAAAATACAAAAATTAGCCGGGCATGGTGGTGTGCACCTGTAGTCTCAGCTACTTGGGAGGCTGAGGTGAGAGAATCACCTGAGCCCAGGAGGTCTAGGCTACAGTGAGCTGTGATTATGCCACTGCATGCCAGCCTGGGTGACAGAGTGAGACTTTGTCTCAAAATAATAATAATAATAATAAATAAGATATAATGCTCTAAATTTTAAATGTAAAATGCTATAAAATCAGTGTGCAAGTTTCCAGTATGGAGTCTAGTTACTAAAACAGATATTTAATTTATCATGACAAGACGTATTGCCAAACTGAGACTATTGGCCATGGCTGTGTGTCCACCGGCAACTTTAAGGGGTGTGAGATCAGGTTGCCTGGGCACCCAGTTATGCTGTCTCTGATTGGAGGTGAACTGCATTCTTTCGAGTGGTGAGCGTGTAGACCCACTCTACATGATTTGGCAAAAAATAATAAAATTGATTTATATTTGTCAAATGCATTCCCTTGATAATGGCTTGGTGCCAAAATATCGTTTTCTGAGTTTTCTTTTCAAGAATTTGGCTTTGGAATATGGAAATTCCCATGATTGAGAGTCCACTCAGCAAGAACTAATGAGCCCTGAATAATGATCACCCTCCAAGAATTCCCCTCCACCATGTCCGTAAAACCCCTCCAATTGGCGATGGGTTCCACTGCCTTTTAGTCAGAATTCAGTCTGTCTTTATGGAAATTTTTTGACTTCATAATTTCTCCAGGTTGTATTTTAAAGAGTCTTATTCACCTACAAAATGAACCAACAGATAATCATCTTTTCCTTTTCGAAAGCAAGTCTGGTCTCTGTTCACAAATTCCAAATATACTAATCCTAGAAATTATGCATAGGCAAGATTTGTATTTCCAGAGAATTTTACTTTCAAACAAGGTGAACTGTCAAACTGTGAATGTAGCTTGTGGAGTGAATGTCTCCCCGGGAAGGAGGCTCCTTTCCTTGAGGGGAAGGGAAGTGGCTGGTCTGGGGCTTTCTCATTGGCCCCTGGGTGCAGCTTTGCACCTCTGGTTAGGGGCTGGCCGCTTTGTCTTGTCACAGAAACGTATCATCTGTTTTAATGCTGACCTGTAATGTTTTATTCACATTGTAAATCTTTTATCGCCTGTGACTCCTGTGAGATTTCTCCTTTTGTTACCGTTTTTGTTTTTTTTTTTTTTCTGATTGGTATTGATTCTCAATTTTGCCAAAGGGTTAGGAAACCTACTGCCCTGTTGGCACAATTGCAAAGAATCCGACTGCTGTTTTCCTTCCCACAAAAGAAGTATCTGTAGCCATTTAATTACGTAGTTTATTTTTAAAGCAAGAATGAAAGAACCAGGGATCATCTTTCACTTAAATTCAGCTTAGCGTGTTCTCAGAACATTAGACATTCTCAATTCTTTCAGTTATTGAAATGGGTGTCCTTGTCTGAAAGCAAATGAGTGCATTTGGTTTTACCCAGTCTAATGTCACAGATTTTATTGTATGCTGTTTTCTTTTGTCAGCTAGAAATAGAGTTCATAACCTCAAACACTGTCAAAAAGAAATAAATATGCTCCGTGGGAAAAATAATAACTCTTAGACATTTCAGCTGCAGAATAAATCCCTTCCATCGGACACAGCCTGCATATAATGGAAACCCCAAACTGCCTTAAATGCCCTAACAGAAGCTGCTCCTGCATTTATATTTAGAGAATAGCAAGGTGTTCCCTGACAACTGAATGTTAGTATAATAAAAAAGTGTTATTCATAGGTAACAACAAAAAAGGGTACGCAGGGATATGTCTAACAATTCATGTTGTCACAGGCCAAAATAAGTGTATGTATCCAGAGAGAGCTGACCATCTAGATTAGAGAGAGATGTTTCTTCAAAGGAGAAGACCTGTTCTGGGTCATTCAGAGCTCCAGAGCTCATGGTACTCCCTGCTCCACAAACACCTTCCATTCGCCCTTCTCCCTGCCATCTGTGGACTTCCACCGCCATCAGGAACTTCCACCTTTCTAGAAGTCTGAAGCTTTAACACTCCAGTTTTCTGCAAGGTACTATGGCCAGTCTCAAAGGATTCTTCAGTGGAGGGAACTGGAGGGAGGAAACCTGCAGGAAAGAAGCAGAATCCTGCTGAAGTGGAAGAGGTTGCTTTCTGTACACGGAGAGGAAATTGTTGGTCCAGTCTTTCACTGTTCAATTCCACCCCAAGAAACAGACTCAGATCTTGGGCTCTCTGGAAATGGTGGAAGTTTCACAATGTGGCCTATGGCTCCCCACTCCTTCTGGGTCTCCTTCAAACACATACCCACCCTCCCCATTCTGCAATGCTGCAGTGGAGAAGAGGAGAGTTATTTGGCCTGTGACACGGAGTTGACTCAGATGCCCACTCCACATCTTCAGCACTACCTGGGTGGTAGAAAACACCAGGGCATCCCTACTTTGGGTCAACACCAACTACTCTGCCAGTCTGAAGAAGCTCTGGCTCTTCCATAAAGGGAAATGGGTGGGTTCTTGAATGTACAGTGGAGACACACAAATCTGGACTGCATTAGAAAAACAAGCAAGAATGTCTCTACCCATGTCTACCAGACAGATGCGGCTCCAAATGTGTCAATCAAAGCCACAGAAGTGCTGGGGTAGAGGCCTGATGCCTTCAGGTTGCTTAGTCAGAAGTGATGCTTTCTTGGGTTTTGCAATTTTTTTGGAATTTAACTGCCCTCAAACCTCAGCAGCTTAACTGCAGGTTAACATTAATACTGAGCCCAGGAGACCTACTAGGTTTCACCTGCCCACCAAAGGACCTCGTATCCTCCTGTCTCCATGGTTATTTTTGGAAATCTCTTATGAGTGCCACATTTGCTAGAACAAATCCAACTGCATTCTCCTAGGTGTGGCCTCCTTGTGGGAGACTGTGAGCTCCTGGAGAGAGGTGCCACGTCTTGGCCTCAGCTGCTGTGGCCCTGATAAGAACACTCTCTCTGCCATGCTATCGGGCATGGTGGGCACCACCATCACTCTTCAGTCCACCAGACGCTGAGATACTACCCCTGCTTTCCTTGCAGAAACCAAGAGATGTCCACTTCTCCCACTTAGGACTTACCCCTTGCAAGGATCCACATTGAGAAATGACCCCTTCCACATCCTCCTGCACCCACTATCTCTATACAAGTCTCTGAAGCCCTGGGACTTTAGTGAGGATGGGAGTGGCCTGGGAGTTCGTTAGAAAGGGAGATCCCTACATCCCACCCCTAGAGATCCTGATTCAGCAGCTCTGATGAGGGGCTAGGGAATCTGCTTTGAAACGAGTTCCTCAGATGATTCTGAAGCAGGTAGTCTGGATGACACCTTGAGAAAAGTGGGAAGAGACCACACGATGAGGAGTAACACACATTCGGTTTTCTAAAGAGAGGAGCCAGCGAACATTTGGGGAAACTCCGTAATAAAAAACGTGGCCAGTAAAAAATGGCTAGTACATAGGGGGCTAAGAGAATAGGAATAGCATGTAAAACATTAGAATAGCAACCCTGGTGAGGAATCACAACCTAGGGACTGCACAGGAAATTAACACTACACCAATCCTCTTAGCCTCTTTCCACCCAAAGATAGGGGCTCCAGGAAAGAATCCACCAGTTACCGTTTCCCATTCACCATGTTCTTAATTGACCAAGCTGCCCAAATACGGCAAGCAGAAAAGTAGTATCTATTGGGATGCTCCATCCTGTGAAGGGGGAAATAACCAGTTTAATACCAAGCAGCTCGGACCTGGCATTTCTATACGTCTTTTCACCTTGTGATAGAACCTTAGCTATTTGTGCCACTAGCCCTCCACTGCCACACCCTCACCCCACCCTCCTCTTCCTGGCACTCTTCAATCTATCTTGTCCACTCCTAGAGTAAGGAATGGGCTTTAGAAAACAGGCCTGAGAGAAGGAAAAAAGGAGTGGGTTTGGGAGGATTTGCGTTATTTCAAATCCCAGAGTAGATTAAATGTACTGAAATTGTTTTTTATCTCAATCATTCCTGAATGAGTCCAGTGATGCACAGCTCTCCTCCACTCCTCTTGCTTTGTGATGAATGTTGTAATTGACCCTCCAACATTCACTCACCCCCATGATTGGCTGAGGCCAATCAGCACATGGGACCTGTCTGGTCACTGTCCAAACTGTGTCCAATGCCCGGCCCCAGTAGAAATATAATGCAAGCCACATATGCAATTTAAACTTTTCTAGTAACCACATTTTAAAAAGTACAAAGAAACAGCTAAAATTATTTTTAGAAATATATTTATGTAACTCAATACCATATACCCAAAACATTATGTAAATACAGAATCAATATAAAAATTATCGAGATATTTCACATTCCTTTTTTCATATCAAGTCTTCAAAATTTAGTGTGTTGTTTATACTTACAGAACACCTCGATTTGAAATAGGCACATTTCAAGTGCTTGATAACCACATATAGCCATAATTGACAGTGTAGGACTTTAATTCTATATTTTAGAGTAGGGTGAGGAAAAGAGCATTCGTTCTCTTTCCCCTGTTTTTTTAAGCTATGAATGAGGAAGCATATTGCCTATGGCTTCTTGCAGCCATCTTATGTCCATGAAGTGATCCAGACTGGATCCTGTGTCCTTGATCACATAACTAAGCTTTGCTACTCCAGAGTCTGCCTGCCTCTGAACTCCCAGTGATAAGACATGATTCATTTCTCTATAGTTTAAGCCATTTTGAGTCTGACTTTCTGTTAAATGCATCAGAAAATATGCTAATCTACATATCCCTCCCATTCATATTGTATAAAGGAGTATATCTAGCCCTTGTGATGAGTTTTCTTGTCCTATCAAATAAGTAGACACCAGTCAAACACGTTTTTCAACCAGGCTACAAATTGAGAGAACTGGTGAAACTCTAAGTCTCCTATTTCCTTGAACAGTTACTACTATCTTCACTTTTGTTTGAATCCTGTGGCAGTGGATCTATTCTTAACAAAGTTAAGGCAGTACTTTATATTAAATATTTTAGAAGCAAGAGTAGACTGATTTCCTTTAAGCACTGTGTTTCAAACAAAATGAGTCCATCCTTGGATATAGACCTCATCACAATAAAACAAAATTATTTGAGTCCAAAATACAGTCAGTGCAAACTTGATGTGGTTATATAAACAGGAAAAGCCTCTCCAAAATCTCAGATGTGGGAACTGCATGGAACTCTGAAACTGAAATATGAGCAGTGGGCAAGTATCTAATGAGGGTCCCTTACCTGGGGTAGAATGTTGCCAACTGCTCTCTGATTCTTCCTGTAAAGTTACCAGGATAAATGCATGTAGATGGCCCTATTTAGAAATGTCTAAAGCACTTACATTAACAACGAAGAACGATCTCAAATCAACAACCCAAATTTACACCCTAAGGAACTAGATAAAGGACTAACCTCAAAGTTAGCAGAAGGAAGATAATAATAAAGATTACAGCAGAGATAAACAAAATAAAGAATAGAAATCCAGTATAGAAAATCAACAAAACCAAGTTGGTGCTTTGAAAAATTCAACGAAACTGACAAAGCTTTAGCTAGTCTGACTAAGAAAAAAAGGAAGTAATATTCATAACCAAAATCAGAAATGAAAGAGGGAACATTATAGCTGATTTTACAGAAATAAAAAGGATTATAAGGGAGTATTACAAACAATTGTGCAGCAACAAGTTGGATAACTTATATTAAATGAATAAATTCCCAGAAGTACACAACTTATTGTACTGAATCATGAAGAAACAGAAAATCTCAATAAACCTATAACTACTAAGGCAATTGAATGAGTAACCAAAAACCTCCCAACAAAGAAAAGTCCAGGCCCAGATGGCTTCACTGGGGAATTTCTACCAAATATTTCAAAAAGAAGTAACACTGGTCATTCTAAACTCTTCCAAAAAAATTGAATAGGAGAGAAAACATCCAAACTCATTCTGTGAGGCCAGTATTACCTTGACACCAAAGCTAAACAAAGACACTCCAAAAACAAAACAAAACCAAACAAAAACTGCAAACCATTACCCCTAATAAACACTGGTACAAAAAAATCTTCAACAAAATACCAGCAAACAGAATTCAATAGCACATAAAACGTTTATACTAACATGACTATGTGGGATTTATTCCTGCAACGCAAGGATGGCTCAATGTATAAAAGTCAATCAATATAATATATTGCATTAACAGAATAAAAGTAAAAAAAAAAAAACCTCATTATCTCAACTGATGCAGTAAAAGCATTTGGCACATTTCAATACTTTTTAATGATAGAAACAGTCAACCAACTACAAATAAAAAATAACTACTGCAACATAATAAAAACCACATATGAAAATCACACAGCTAAAATTGTACTCAATGGTAAAAGACTAAAGCTCTTTCTTTAAGATCAGAAAGAAGACAAGGATGTCCACTATTGCCACTTCTATTCTATACGGGAAGCCTTAACCAGAGAAATTAGGCAAGAAAAAACAAATAAAAAGCATCTAAATTAGAAAGGAAGAAGTGAAGTTATCTCTGTTTATAGATGACATACTCTGATATTTAGAAAACCCTAAAGATTCCACCAAAAATGTCAGTTAGAGAAGTGAAGTTTTAGGATACAAAATCAACAAACAAAACTCAGCTAGATTTCTATACACTAACAATGAACAATTAGAAAAGGAAATTAAGAAAATAATTCTATTTATGATAGTATTAAAAAGAATAAAATACTTAGGAATAAGCTTATCCAAGAGGCAAAATACTTGTACACTGAAAACTACAAAACATTGCTGAAAAGAAGACACAAATAAATGGAAAGGCATCCTGGGTTCACAGATTAGAAGAGTTAATACTATTAAGATATAAGTACTATTAAAAGTAATCTATAGATTCAATACAATCCCTATCAAAATCCTAATGACTTTCTTTTTAGAAATAGAAAAATCCCTCCTAAAATTTATATGGAATTTCAAGGGATACCAAATAGCCAAAACAATTTTGAAAATGAAGAACAAAGCTGGAGTTCTCACACTTCCTGATTTCAAAATGTAATACAGAATTACAGTAATAACAACTATATTATGAGTGAGGTACCGGCATAGCGACAGACATATAGACCAATGGAATAGGACAAATGGGCCAGAAATAAACCTTCACATATATAGTTGAATGATTTTTGACAAGGGCCCTAAGATCATTCAATGGGAAAAGGAAGTCTTTTCAACAAACAGTGTTGGTAAAACTGGATAATCACATGCAAAAGAATGAAGTTGGACTCTTACCTTACACCATAAACAAAAATTAACTAAAAATGGATCAAATACCTAAATGTAAGAACTAAAACTATAAAACTCTTAGAATAAAACACAGGGAAGAAGCATCATGACATTGGATTTGTCAATGATTTCTTGAATATGATGCAAAAAAGACAGGCAAAGAAAAGAAAATAATAGACAAATCAAACTTCATCAAATTAAAAAACTTCTGTGTATTAAAGGAAAGAATCAAAAGAGTGAAAAGACACCACAGGGAATGGGAAAAAATATTTGCAAATCATACATCTAATAAAGGGCTAATATTCTGAATACATAAAGAATTCCTACAACTCACAACTCAACAACAAAAAGCCCAACAACCTGATTTAAAAATGAGTGAAGGACTTGAATAGATATTTCTCCAAAGAAGATATACAAATGGCCAATAAACAATGAAAAGATGCTCAACATCACTAATTGCTAGTGATGTTTGTGTCTTCCCAAAACTCATATGTTAAAATTTGAATCCCCATGGTAATTATATTAGGAGGTGGGCTTTTGGGGGAGTTGATTAGGTCATAAAGGCAGAGCCCTCATGAATAAAATCAGTGCCCCTTATAAAATAGGCCCAAGGCAGCTCTTAAATCCCTCCCATCATGTGAGGACACAGTGAAAGGCGCTATCCATGAGAAAGTGTGCCTTCATCCGATACCAAACATGGCTGCTTGATCTTGGACTTCCCAGCCTCCAGAACTGTGAGAAACAAATTTCTCTGGGTTATAAGCTACCCAGTGTACAGTATTTTGTTATAGTAGCCCAAATGGACTAAGACACTAATCATTAGGAAATATGCAAATCAAAACCACAATAAAATACCACCTCACACCCATTCAAGTGGCTACTATCAAAAGATCAGAAAATAACAAGTGGCAAAAAATATGGAGAAATTGGAACCCTTGTGCACTGTTGGTGGGAATGTAAAATGATGCAGCCACTATGGAACATTATGGTAGTTTCTCAAAAAAATTAAAAAAAGAATTACCATATAACCCAGCAATTCCATATCTGGTTATATACCCAAAAGAATCAAAAGCTGGGACTTGAAGAGATATGTGTATACCCATGTTCATAGCAGCATTATTCACAATAGCCAAAGGGTGGAAGCAACCTATGTTCATCAGCAGATGAATGGATAAACAAATTGTGCTGTATGTAAATAATGGCATATTATTCAGTCTTAAAGATAAGGAAATTCTGATTCATGCTACAACAGGAATGAACCTTGAGGACACTATGATGTTAAGAGAAATAAAGCAGCCAGAAAGGATGCCATATGATCCCACATATATGAGGTTCTTAGAGTAGTCAAATTCACAGAGACAGAAAGTGGAATGGTGGTTGTCCAAGGCAGCGGGGTGAGAGATCAGGGAGTTACTGTTTAATAGATACAGAGCTTCAGTTCTGCAAGATAAAAAGAGTTCTGTAGATGGATGGTGTAGTCATGATTGCACAACAATGTGAATATACTTAATGCCACTAAATTATACACTTTAAAATGGTGAAAACAGTAAATTTTGTGTCACACGTATTTTACCACAATTTTTTAAAAGTTCAATTCTTGCTTGTCTTAGTGCCCATGAGACTCAATCATCATAACTCAAGAAGGCCATTTCAAATATAGTATTAAAACTTTGATTTTTTATCTTAACATGTAATCAGGGCTGCCACCCCTTTAAGATATAAAGAACCGCAAACAAGATGTTTTACAAACTCCACAGAGAAGCAATATAGTATTCACATCTGGATTATTTTCTCAGGAAAATTTTCACCTTCAACTCATCAATATCTCCCTCTTTATATCTATGTACTTTGTTCAACCAACATTTATTGAGGGCCTACTGTGAGCTAGGCACCAAGAATACTAGGAAGTCCTGGGCTTGAATCTATCAGGCCTCCTTATGTTGAGAATCTACACTTGAGCTAGATCTTGCAGGATAAATAGAATTTGCCAAGTGGCAAAACATAGGGAACTGCATTCTCAGTAGCTGAAAGGGCATGTGCAAAGGCATGTAATTGTGAAAGGGGAAGGTCCATCCTAGGAAATGGGAGACAAGAAGGCATGAGTGGAGGCATGAAGCCAGGGAGAACAAGTTTCCAGCTCTGCCCTGCCTTCTTCTCACATAAGCTGCCTTTCCAATATTAAAGAGTTACCTCCAAAGAGTTCCAATGGTAGCAGAATTAGGTATCTGTAAGTCTCTGTGGTCCTGGGGAAAAAAGCAAGGATGAGTATCTTAGGTCAAGGAAGGCAAATGCCTGCACACATGCCACCGCCACTCCCTTCTCCCAATTCCACAGCAGGCACGAGTAATGACTTATCTCCCAACTCCACAGCAGACATGACTAATAAATAATTGTGCTCTTTCTCTTCAAGGCTACACACAGTCTTGTAACCTCAACACAGAGCTCAGGCAGGCAGAACCAATGAATCAGGATGGCACAGGAGATAAAACCTGTTTAACATCCATATCCCAAGGAGTAGCATGCTTTGGCTGACCCATGTTGAATATACAACAAACAAAACCTTGACCACTTGTTTGCAAACTCATATCTTCCATGTGCCAAGGACCTAGTACATACCATATGTATTTTATCACATGGACTATCCACAGCAGCCTAGCAAATCAGGCATCTTTATTCCTGTTGAAGATGAGAAAAGTGTGACACAAATATCTAAGTAATCTATCCAAGAAAACAAGATTAGAAAGAAGCAAAGTGAAGATTTGAACACCTATGACCAACTGTACCACATTGCCACCATATTGTGCTAATTAATTACATTTTAGGTATTATTTTTATTGTCACATTTTGCAATTTAGCATGGATATTGTTGAGAAGTCAAGAAATTACTCAAAAATGAAGAATATTCACAACGTCAAAAAATAAAGGTCAAAGGGATATTGGCCACAAATTCTAAGAAAACTATGCATAAAACTGAACAAAGTTTAGTCAGTATGAAGGTCTCACACGACACTTAATCATTGGTCTTGAAAGCTTATGATAGGTTCAGAAAAGTTATCTTGCTCTAAGAATCAGGCATTTGCCATTTTCCACATTTTTTTTCCCTCTGTACCGGGCAAGTAGGACATGATGCTTTTTCTAGCATTAGGCATTCAACAGCATTTCAGTTCATCCCACGGGAGCTCTTGTCTAAAAAGAGAAACCACAGAAGGCTCTTGCTACCCAAGGGTAATTGCTATTACCTATACTTGAATCAACTTGATTTGGGTTCAGTGCCTGTCCATTACTCAGGGGAGAATTCCGCTCTGGGTGGAGAACATGAAGATGGTTCCTCCCTGAGGTCTCACTCTAGGCAAAAGTTGACTATCCCAAAGTATCTATCCTAACTTGTGTTTGTTGGACAAAAACTGTACCTGTCTTTTTCAAGTATTTCTTTTAAAGATATGTTTTATTATGGCAGAATTATTTTATAATGCTTGCATTGTATTTTCAATTCCTAAAACAGTATTTGTTATGTACTACTAAAGAGGGCACTATTAATACAATTTCTGTAAAGTTTTAAATTATTATCCAAGTATTTTAAAAATTCCCTTTCTATGTAAACATTCATCACCACAAATAAATAAATGCATCCTTCAATATTTTCTCCTACGTATTCTGAATAAGTTAATGTGTACTTGGCAGGGATGCAACACAACTCATGTTACTGTCCCTTAGGGCTTCAAGTGTAAATATTTTCCAATGTCAAGATCTACAGTCACAGCTGAAATCCAGGAATCGCTAAATCCTCATGCCAAAGCTGATTAAAACACACCAATCAAGTTGTAAGGAAGACAGGTTTCTTGTAGAGATATGAATAATACATGAAATTTAGGGAGTCAAAATTATAAATCTGGGGTCACTGGTACACTCTAAAACCAGCTGCAGCTAGAATGGGCACTCTCAAGGTAATGTCACATGTGAAGGCCTGGGAGAGGGGGCTTGTGTTCTAACCCTAGCTCTACCTCTTCTAATCCATGTAGCTTTGACTCTGATCAGTAAAACGGAAATGAAAACGTTGCCTTGCCTCCTACTCCATACAATTGTTATGAAAAGCAAATGCAGTAATGCATTTAATGTGCTCAGAAAGCCATAAACTTCTCTATCAAAGGCAAAGTTATTTAGACCCTTGCAAAGGCTGTTAGCATTTAAATTACATTAAGGAATACTAGAGCTTTATATATTCAATTAATCCTTTAATCTCTTGCAATCAACCCTCCATCCCTGTACACCATGACACCTTCTAAAGAACGTCTCAACTTAGAAGTTGAGAGAATGTGGAGGTAAAGTCACAAATGAACTAAAAAATAAACTGCCACATTCCATGTCTATGAACTTTATCTCTTCTGATTTCATTTTTACCATAGATTCCCCCTCCCTTAAAAATGCCTATGAAGGGGATGTTTTTAAAATCAAATCGTATTTTAAATATATGAGGTTAGTTCACTTTGAAAGGGCATGCAGTGGTGAATCCATTGAAACGTGAATTATTCTCAATCTATCTGCTGTATAAATACAGATTTTTATATCCTGGGTTTGCTTGAACTATATATACACTTGAGCTGAATGGGCCCCAGGAGTCATTTATTTCTCAACTTCAACTAACAAATTGCTGTTCTCAGTGCATGATCGCTTCAGCAGCAGCACTGGGAAACAAGAAAGAAGGCGATGGATCAGGTCTCCAGTGCGTGGGGATGACTCATTCACAACTCAAACGCACGCTATTGTGGCATTCAGGAAGAGGATTTCTCCTCTTCTCAATGAAAGGCAGTCTTAGTCATAACTAGCTAGCATATTGTATTAACTCTCGACAATATAGTTTTCTTAACTACAAGCTCCTAGGGGCAGATATTTTATTTCTTATTAAGCATATAATTTACCTGTGTAAAAGTACCACATGCAGTTTGTAAGTGCTACCTAAACATGAATTAATAAAACAAATATTCAGAGAAAAGAAACAGTAAGCACCTAGAGGATTAGGTACTTACTCTAAGGATTAAATAACATTCCTTTTTTAATAACTAATCATGCATCGAACCTAAAACAGGATTATCACTTTGGTAATTCAAATGCCATGAATATGAATGAATATCGTTGGGTCCTCTCCCTCTTGCATCTTTCTCTCTTCCAGAATACTTTCTTAGCATGTCTTGCTAATGAGTTGTACACTGGTCTTTCAGCCAGAAAAATTGAGGAACACACTGTTTTAAGAGTACCTGGGATTGTTTTAATCAGAGATGTTAAGGTATGCAAACGTAGAAATGACTGTCATAATGAAAAAAGTTTATTTTGTACTTACAGGTCTCTGGAAACTGGAGGCATGGCATGCTGTTCAGGGCCACACCGGGAAGCACCAGGGCTGGTCAGGAGATAGAGAGAGTGAAGGGGAAACATGAGTAAGAGCCTTCACTGTGGTTTCCACAGGAAGAAATGGGCAAGGCAGAGTAAGCAGGCTTAGGTTAGTTTGAATAATTTCATCAGGCTCTGGGGCTTAAGGGTTATCCCTAGCTGTCTGGTGTTTGGCCCTGGGATGATTAGGGAAGGTAAATAGTGGCCCACAGTGCAATAACCCAGTAGAGGTTGTGGTTGGGAGTAGGGGCTCTGGATTGGTTGGTTTGCATATGAAAGGTGTGCTTGGAGGTGAGTTGTTTGCTGTCTCCAGGAATGAGCTATCTCTGGAAGGGCAGTCTCTCCAGGGTTATCAAGGCCCCAAGATGTCAAAATATCTGAAATACAGAATGAAAAGACATGATTAATAGACAAACCCACTGTAACTCTCTGAAATGATACAGGAAGTCAGGGATTAGATCCAAACATGCACTTTACCACACCCCTCACTTCTGACCAGGAGTTTTCTCAGGAAGACTCTTTCTGAGAATGTGGTAGCAATACAAATTTGAGTTATGGAAATAGGTTTTCTAAGACTTTTCATTGAATAACCATAAAACCAGTTTTTCAAGCTGATAATACTAGGAAGTCCTCAACTTAGAATATGTATCAAGCCCATAAGTAATGTCGTCAATTAGAGTTAGTTTCAGCTACATGTGACTGAAAATCAAATTTGTAACAGTGGCTAAAACCATATAAATCGTTGTCTTTTTCATGTAAATAAAGTCTGGAAGCAGGCAGTCAAGGGTAGGTATAGCATTTTGTTCCACTAAGTCCTCAGGGATCCAGGCTCCTATGAGTTGGGGCCAAGCCCCCCCAGATTCTCTTTTGGTCCCCATGATCCAAGATGGAGGCAATTACGTTCCAGGCAACAGGATGGAGGAAGAAACAAAGGATAAGAGAGTAAAAGGCATATACCAGCGTCTTTTGTGGTTCCCAGAATTATCACATGACATTTTAGTTTTCTCCCATTAGCCAGAACTTAGTCACATGGTCATACTTAGATGCAAAAAATACTTGAAAAACATATTTGTTATATAGCTCAACTAAAAATCAAAGAATCTTATGATTGAATTTGGGAGACAACTAATGGTCCCTGTCACAGCATTCTGCTTTGAGTTTCCATCCCTCCCCTTCTATATTCTCTTCTCTTTGATGCCACCCCCAACACCTCCAAGAGTGGTTGGCTAGACACTCTTCAAACCAGAAATCTGTCCTTAAACTTCACTTTTTCTCTCTCTCTACACTCAGGTCAAAACGAAGTCTGACTTTTCGACTTCCAAGACTCTTTTGAGCAATTTCACAAGAGGGTCTTGCTGTCACCTCCTAACTGGTTCACCATCCTCCAGACTTACTGCCCCTTCACCCTGCCTGATACCCCCACACCCATTCCAGATCATGCTGTGCTCTACAGCAGGAGCCACTTTCAGAATGCTCCCCGGACCATTCCAATTCCTATTCCCAGTCAAAACATAGGCATGTTTCTTCCTGCCTAGAGTCCTGCAGGGGTGCCTCGTGGCCTTCGACTTAAAATTCAAATCCACAGGCATTGCATATGAGACCCTCCATGATGTGTGGTCCCCATCTGTCTCTCTCACTTCATCCTCTGACTCCTGCACATACTATAACAGCCCTACAAGATCTCAAACCCACCATGCAATTTAAAGACTCCATCCATGTGTGCATGCTGTGTTATTTGGAATGGTCTTCTCTGATCTTTCCATCCAGGGATTTCTGGGTCTCCCTCAGGCCTAGGTTATCCATCTTTGGGAAGTATTCATTGATTCCCACTCCTGGCACCAGACAGGTACTGCTTCCCCCAAGGCTTATATATACCCACTGGCCACAATATGGTGCAGTGATTTATTTACACACTTATTTATCATATCGAGTTCTGAGTTTCTGCAAGATAAAAACTGCATCTTACTCATCTTTGTATAACTAATACTCAACAGCATCTGTTGAGAAACAGGTCCCTAGTAAATGTTCATTAAAGAAACAGAACCTTTGCTGACGGGGAGATGCTGTCTGAGCTTGGAGCTCTTACAGCACATTGGCATGTCCACGGTTGCATGTCCCTTCACTCTTCAGTGGCAGTGGCTGGTGTCACTGGCCAGAATCTCAACTGTGAACTGTGCTATGCACCACTTGGCCAGGGGCCATTCCAGTCACAGCTGTTTGGAGGCACGTCCATGTACTTGTGAGTGTTTGTTTGTAAAACAAGCAGGCCAAAAGCCACCATTGTGTATCAAATATTTCAAAGTCAAATTAAGATCCTTGTGGATGACAGAACCAGTCTTAATTTTTACAGTATACTTTGATGGTGACCGTATCCTAAAATGCACCATTGTGAAGACATCAACCCACCAAAGTTTGCACTGTCTGTTGTTAAGATTCAGATTCTATGCAGATTCTGCAACCTCTACCCCACTCATTAAAGCATCTTTGGCACTTTTTTAATCCATTCAGTGACCGTTACGCTAGAGATTTTTAGCACAAGGCAGTTTGAAGTAACTTAAATGGTGAATTGAGATGCTGTGGCAGCTTCTGATGGCAAGTGAACCACGGAATAAAAGGTGGCCCAGGAGACCCTAAAAAAGGGTCCCTGCTTGTGATAACACCATCAGGTGGGGCCCAGCTCCCAAGCTTGCTGCAGAACTCTGCAAAATGGTCTTTGCTGGGGCAGTTGGGTGTCGGGGAGGGATCCAGATTGGGATCCTAGCTCCACGTCCTGGCTTTGCCATCTGCCAGCTTTGTAATGCTTGAAGAGTCACCTGGCTGCTTTATGCCTCCATTTCCTTGTAAATTGGAGAAGTACCCCAGTTACTTGATTGTGAAAATTAAATTAGATAATTTATGTAAAGTGGCTAACACAAAGCCCGATCTCAATTAAGTGCTCCATAAACGTTAAAGATTAATTCTATTGTGATTAAGAAAAGAGTCAGTATTATGGACCCAGACTCCCTGGGATTGAATCCTGGCTCCATCATTTCCCAGCTGTGTGTCCTTGAACAAATTATTTAGTTTCTCAATGCCCCAGTTAACTCATCTATAAAACAAAGCTAATACTAGGTTATTGTGAGGAACAACTGAGATGAGGTATATAAAGTGCTTACGACAGTACCTGGCACATTTAAAAAGGGAGCCTCCTGATCGGTGCACTTTCCAATGTGTCTTTGAATAAGATATACAGGATCTGGGTATGTTGGCAGATATAGTGGCAGCAGTAACTAGGATTAGAGTTAATACTAATAGTACTAGTAAGCAGCAGCATCACTTTATCAATTAGTAATGGCTTCCATATATTGCATGCATATTCTATGCCGCACACAAGCATATGTGGAAGCTTCTCCTTACCTGTCTCCCTCCCCGACTCCCACAAAGCTCACGTGATTTTCCCCATGAGGCTGACACTGGACCCAGCCAAGGGCTGGTCATGTCTTTTGATTTAATAGTGTGTATATATCCTTTCACACAATGCTTAGCATCAGGCTGGTCATAATCCCAGAAAACACAGTCCATAATATTGAAATCTAAAAAAATCAAAATCCCTAACATCTAAAATCCCAAAACAATCACAATCCTGAAAAATTTAAATCCCAAATATTGAAATCCCAAAAGCAGAATTCTGGGGAAGGGATTAGTGCATCTTTAGTCATATGCAGGATAGTTGCATCATGTTAGTTGCATCGTGTTGGGTGGAACTATTACCTTGGTATTGTCTGTATTTGCATTTGGCAGAAAATTCAGATGAGTGGATGGGCCATTCAATAAGGCATTAGGGAAAACTTCAGTTTAAAAATGTGTAATTTGCCTGCATTGGCATTACTTCCAGTTGATGAAATTCTGAGCTTTGAATAAATTAAAGCTTCATTTGTCTGAAGAAGCCAGCAATTTTTGGCTGGTTTGAAAATAATTATGTGCAAAGCAAGGTAAGAAGACATGCAACAGTGTTGCCTTTGATCACCAGTATTGTTTCTGCCAAATGTGTGGTTTACATATGAGTGCATGCAGAATGGATTTCCATCGACCCAAAGCAACACAGAAGCATTGCACAGAAAATGAGAAAATGTAATAGGGAATGCTCATGTCAGTATATATCAAATCATAGAATTTGAAGAGCAGTGTTGCATAGAAAACGAAGATGAAAATATTCTTTGAGGAGAGCCATGTCCTTCAAGAAAAGAAGCAGCGATTCATTTATGACTCAAGACTTCAAAAATATAGTGAATGATCATGAAAGCTGGCCAGCTTTTATGGACTACCTCTTTGCAATTGCCCATAACCTAGCCCTGTAATATACCTTTTCACATGTCAATTTTTTTTTGACTTTTTATGATTTTTTTCATTTTTTTCCCACAATTGTCAGCATTATTTTTTCAAATTTGATAAGCTATGTATTTCATCTTCACATCATTTTCAACACTGGAATTGTCGAGAGAGTTCTAGTTCATTTTATGCATTTTTTGCAAATTTGACACCATGAAAGGGCATTATCACAACATTGACTTTATGTGGAAGTATTATGTGTGCACATAAAAGTGTAAAAACTTCCTCAATAAATGACAAGATGTCCTTTTTGTACATCTGCATTTGTGAAAGATAAAATTTCTTGAGATCTTGGCTCTTTGGGTGGCTACGTGGGTGTTGGTGACCCCTCACAGTTTTTGCTCAATCTTGTCAAAACTTAGGTTGTCTGTCACCATATTTCAGGTGACCACAGTTATAAAAATGAGTGCACACAATTACCAACCATAGTGTTGTGCATCAATACATTTTGCTTTTTGACCTACTTTTTTATGAATATCGTTTGTCTGCCCATAACTGTTATACCTGTCTTGGTACAGCTGAGTGTCTACTCTTGTAAAAATATATATGTTATTATTGCCTATTTCATTGTGGAAAGTGGCTTATGAAGTGTTCCGTCATGTTTTTATGCTACTCAAATAAATCTCCTTTTAAAATGTAAATAAATATATTTTAAATGATTTAAAAATATTTTTTCCAGAACTATATTTTTGGGATTTGATTTTTCAAGATTTCAACATTCAGGATGATGGCATTTGGGATTGTGTCTTTCAGAATTTTGCCCAAACCCAGCTGGCATATAGTAGGTGCTCAACAAATATTTGTTGCAGACATGAAGTACAACAGGGCTGCCATGTTGCATAACTTAGGATGCAGTATATGTGGTGCTCTAGGCTGTTCCTAGAGCAAGGTTCTACCAAACTTTAGCTGTGTTCCTACAAACTCCCTATGATGAAGCTGTCACAGTTATCTATGCTAGTGCCTGAGTATGAATTGTTTCAGGATTACAGCTACAGAGTGGTTCATAAACCTGTAACTGTATCTTATTATGGTAGCATGACTTCCTGGCCTCTATTGTTGACAATCCAAAATAATTGCAAATTTTCATTATCACATTAATATTTACATATTGATCATTTAAAAAGCAGTGATTATTTAGTCAATATTTTATAAATGATCTTCACACTTTTTTTTTTCTATCTCTCCAGAAAAAGCTTCAGTATGATTCTGCTGAATGTCAGTTACAGCCAGGCAATATTGTCATATATTTATTATGTCACACCATCTATCGCCTTCCTTTTAAATCTAATGTGTAGTTTGGATTTCAACTGTTTGTTTACATAGCTACTCCCTTTTCCCATAAGAACTGTGAAAAACTATGTGCCCCCAGCACATACTTAAGTAGATACTTTATATTTTTCATAAGTCTAAATAGTTGTAAAGGATATTATTTCTGGTAATTGAAAACATTGAACAGAAGTTGGGCTGAAGGTAAGGGAGCTGGGAACCCTGCATGGGGCTGCTGTGCACTTGACTCATCCCTGGCCCCCAGTGACTCCAGGGGAATGGCTGAATTGACTAGGTGAGGAGCAACTCACTCTCACTCTGGGCCTCTAGAATCCCAGCAGGATGAGAACCCTCATCCACTACAGATAATTGAGTTGGCAGGAAGAGCTTCTTAGAGTAGTGGTAGGGGAAGCACACCAGTTGATGAAAGCCCAGAGGGTTTGGTGGGGGAGTGTCTGTAGTGGAGCACGGCCAAAAAAAATTAAAACCCACCCAAAAGACAGCAACTTCAAAGATTGAAGGAACACCAGGCCACAAAGATGAGGAAAGAACCAGTGCAGGAACTCTGACAACTCAAAAAACCAGAGTGCCTCTTTCCTCCAAATGACCACACTACCACTCAAGCAAGGGTTCTGAACCAGGCCAAGTTGGCTGAAGTGTCAGAAATAGAATTCAGAATAAAGATAGGAACAAAGATCATTGAGATTCAGGAGTACATTGAAACCCAATCCAAGGAAGTAAAGAATCACAATAAAATGATACAGCAGCTGACAGACAAAATAGCCAGTATGCAAAAGAATATAACTGACTTGATACAGCTGAAAAACACACTATAAGAATTTCATAATGCAATCATAAGTATTAATAGCAGAATAGACCAGACTGAGAAAAGAATCTAAGAGCTTGAAGACTGGCTTTCTGAAATAAGAGAGTCAGACAAGAATAGAGAAAAAAAGAATGAAAAGGAATGAACAAAATCTCTCAGAAACATGGGATTATGTAAAGAAACCAAACTACAACCCACTGCTGTCCCTGAAAGAGATGGGGAGAGTATAACCAACTTGGAAAATATAATTCAGCATATCATCTGTGAGAAATTCCAACCCTAGCTAGAGAGGTCAACATTCAGGAAATGCAGAGAACCCCAGTAAGATACTTCACAAGAAGATCATCCCTAAGACATATAATCATCAGAGTCTCCAAGGTCAAAATGAAAGAAAAAATGTTAAAGGCAGCTAGACAAAAAGATCAGGGTCACCTACAGAGGGAAACCCATCAGACTAACCGTGGATGTCTCAACAGAAACCTTACAAGCCAGAAGAGATTAGGGGCCAGTATTCAATATTCTTGAAGAAAAAAACTCCAACCAAGAATTTCATATCCAGCCAAACTAAGCTTCACATGTACACAGACCATTGACACTATAAAGCAACCACACAAACAAGTCTACATAATAACCAGCTAATATCATGATGACAGGGTCAAATCTACACATATCAATATTAATCTTGAATGTAAATGGGCTAAATGCCCCAATTAAAAGGCACAGAGTGGCAAGCTGGATAGAGAACCAAGACCCAATGATATGCTGTCTTCAAGAGACCCATCACACATGCATTGACACCCCTGGGCTCAAAATAAAGGAATGGAGAAAAATCCAACAAGTAAATGGAAAACAGAAAAAAGCAGGGGTTGCAATCATAGCTTCTGACAAAACAGACTAAACCAACAAAAAATCAAAAAACACAAAGAAGGGCATTATGTAATGGTAAAGGGTTTAATAAGAAGACCTAACTATCCTAAATATATATGCATCCAACACAGGAGCACCCACCTTCATAAATCAAGTTCTTAGAGACCTTCAAAGAAACTTAGACTCCCACACAATAATAGTGGGAGACTTTAACATCCCACTGACAGTATTAGACAGATCTCAGAGGCAGAAAATAAACAAAGATATTCAGAACATAAACTCAGCACTGGATTAAAGGAACTGGATAGACATCTACAGAACTCTCCACCCAAAAACAACATCATATACATTCTTTGCATTGCCACATGGCACATACTCTAAAATCAACCACATAATCCAACATAAAACACACCTCAGCAAATGAAAAAGAACTGAAATCATAACAACCACTCTCTCAGACTACAGCACAATAAAATCAGAAATCAAGACTGAGAAAATCACTCAAAACCATACAATGATATAGAAATTGGATAACCTTCTCTTGAATGACTTTTAGGTAAATAATGAAATTAAGATATAATCAAGAATTTCTTTGAAACTAACAAGAACATACCAGACAACATACCAGAATCTCTGGGACACAGCTAAAGCAGTGTCAAGGGGAAAATTTATAGCACTAAACACCCACATAAAAAATTAGAAAAAAAATCTCAATTTTTTTCTAAATTCACAACTAAAAGAACTAGAGAGCCAAGAGCAAACCAATACCAGAGCTAGCAGAAATGAAATAACCAAAAACAGAGCTGAAGTGAAGGAGACTGAGACATTTAAAAAACACCATTTAAAAGATCAACAAATCCAGGAGTTGGTTTTTTGAAAAAATAAATAAAATTGATAGACCACTAGCTAGACTAATAATGAAAGAGAGAAGATCCAAATAAACACAATTAGAAATAACAGGAATATTACCACTGACTCCAGAGAAATACAAATAACCACCAGAGAGTATTATGAACACCTCTAGGCACACAAACTAGAAAATCTAGAAGAAATGGACAAATTCCTGCATATATACAACCTCCTAAGACTGAACCGAGAAGAAATTGAATCCCTGAACAGACCACAATGAGCTACAAAATTGAATCAGTAATAAATAGCCTACCAACCTAAAAAAACCCCAGTACCAGACGGATTCACAACCAAATTCCACCAGCTGTACAAAGAAGAGCTGGTGCCATCCCTACTGAAGCTATTCCAAAAAATTAAGGAGGGGGTACTCCTCCCTAACTCATTCTATGAGACCAGAATCATCCTGATATGAAAAACCGGTAGAGACACAACAAAAAAAGAAAACTTCAGGTCAATATCCTTAAATGAACATTGATGTAAAAATCCTCAACAAAATATTGGCAAACTGAATCCAGTAGCACATCAAGAAGCTAATCCACCACACAAATAGGCTTCATCCCTGGGATGCAAAGTTGTTTCAACATACATAAATCAATGAATGTGATTCATCACATAAACATAACTAAAGACAAAAACCACATGGTCATCTGAATAGATGCACAAAAGGCTTTTGGTAAAATTCAACACCTCTTCATGTTAAAAACACCCAATAAACTAGGTGTTGAAGGAACATATCTCAAAATAATAAGAGCTATCTATGACAAACCCATAGCCAACATCATACTGAATGGGCAAAAGTTGGAAGCATTCCCCTTGTAAACGGGCACAAGACAAAGATGCCCTCTCTCACCACTCCTATTCAACATAGTATTGGAAGTCCTGGCTAGAGCAATTAGGTAAGAGAAAGAAATAAAGGGCATCCAAATAAACAGAGAGAAAGCCAAATTATCCCCGTTTGCAGACAATATGATTCTATATCTAGAAGACTCCACAGTCTCGGCCCAAAAGCTCCTTCACCTGATAAATAACTTCAGCAAAGTTTCAGGATACAATATCAATGTGTAAAAATCACTAGCATTCTTACACACCAACAACCATGAAGCTGAGAGCCACATCAGGAGAACAATCTTATTCATAATTGCCACAGAAAGAATAAAATACCTAGTAATATAGCTAACCAGGGAGGTGAAATATCTCTACAAAAAGAACTACAAAATGCTGCTCAAATAACTCAGAGAAGACACAAACAAATGGAAAAACATCCCATGCTCATGTATGGGAAGAATTGATATTGTTAAAATGGCCATACCACCCTAAGCAGTTTATAGATTTAATGTTATTCCTATCAAACTACCAATGATATTCTTTACAGAACTAGAAAAAGAATTTTAAAATTCAGATGGAACCAAAAAAGAGCCTGAATAGCCTATGCAATCCTAAGCAAAAAGAACAATGCTGGAGGCATCACACTATCCAATTTCAAACTATACTACAGGGTTACAGTAACCAAAACAGCATGGTACTGGTACAAGAATAGACATATAGATGAATGAAATAGAATAGAGAGCCTAGAAATAAGGCCACACACCTACAACCTCTGATCTTCCACAAAGCTGACAAAAATAAGCAATGGAGAAAAGACTCTGTATTCAATTACTGGTGCTGGGATAACTGGCTAGCCATATGCAGAAGATTAAAACTGGACCCCTTCCTTATACCTTATTCAAAAATTAACTCAAGATGGATCAAAGACTTAAATATAAGACCCAAAACTATAGAAAATTCTGGAAGGTAACTAGGAATACTATTCTGGACATAGGAATGGACAAGGATTTCATGACAAAGACCCCAAAAGCAGTTATGATGAAAGCAAAAATTAACAAATGGTATCTAATTAAAAGTAAAGAGTTTCTGCACAGCAAAACAAAAACAAACCTATCAACAGAGTAAATAGATAGCCTACAGAATGGGAGAAAATATTTGGAAACTATGCATCTGACAAATGTCTGATATCAAGCATCTATAAGGATCTTAAACAAATCTACAAGAAAAAAACAAATAACCCCATTAAAAAGTAGTCAAAGGACGTGAACAGTCACTTTTCAAAAGAAAACATACATATGGCCAACAAACATATTTTTAAAAGCTCAACATTACTGATCATTAGAGAAATGCAAATCAAAACCTCAATGAGATACCATATCACACCAGTCAGAATGGCTACTATTAAAAAGTGAAAAAATAACAGGTGCTGTCAAGGTTGCAGAGAAAAAGGAATGCTTATACACTGTTGGAAGGAGTACAAATTAGTTCAACCATTGTGGAAAACAGTGTGGCCATTCCTCAAAGACCTAAAAACAGAACTGCCATTCAACCCAGCAATCCTATTACTAGGTATATACCCAAAGGAATATAAATCATCCTATCATAAAGACACATGCACGTATATGTCTACTGCAGCGCTATTCACAATAGCAAAGACGTGGAATCAACCTAAATGCCCATCAATGGTAAACTGAATAAAGAAAATGTGGTCTATATACACCATGGAAAACTACGCAACCATAAAAAAAGAACTACATCACGTCCTTTGCAGGAACATGGTTGGAGCTGGGGGCATTATCCTCAGCAAACTAATGTAAGAACAGAAAACCAAATACTGCATGTTCTCACTTATAAGTGGGAGCTAAATGATGAGAACACATGGACACATAGAGTGGAACAACACACACTGGGGCCTACTTGAGGGTGGACAGTGGGAGAAAGGAGAGGATCAGAAAAAATAACTAATGGGCAATAGGCTTAATACCTGGGTAATGAAATAATCTGTACAACAAATTCCCATGGCATGACTTTACCTATATAACAAACCTGCACATGAACTCCTGAACTTAAAATAAACATTTAAAAAATTGAAATGTTAAAATAGCAACATTATTCTTTTATATATCTCCAGTGAAGCTTAAATGTCATGGCAATTTGATTCCAACAATTATTCACTTAAAAATATATGAATAAGCTCTTATTTAATCAGAATATTGACGTTTCCTTATTTCTTGAAACTATAATGCATTCTACTTTCCCTACAGAAGTATTATGACATAATTTTTTTTTCTTTTTTTTTTTTGAGACAGAGTCTTGCTCTGTCGCCAGGCTGCAGTGCGGTGGTGCAATCTGAGATTACTGCAACCTCTGCCTCCCAGGTTCAAGCGATTCTCCTGCCTCAGCCTCCTAAGTAGCTGAGATTACAGGTACACGCCACCACGCCCGGCTAATTTTTGTATTTTTAATAGAAATGGGGTTTCACCACGTTGGTCAGGCTGATCTCAAACTACTGATCTCATGATCTGCCTGTTTCGCCCTCCCAAAGTGCTAGGATTACAGGCGTGAGTCACCACGCCCGGCCTTATGATGTAATTTTTTACACTTAAAGCCTTTTTACTGATTATTATACTTCACTGCAGTCAAAGTACATATAAAAATTGTGATTTAAATTTTAATTTCCCATTGCCATGATTTTCCAAGTATTAATTTTGCTAGATTGAGTCTTCATTATAATTATTACTAATATACAACTGATCAAAATAATGTAACTTTGTAAGTTTTGATAATTACTAAACATAAGAAGGAAAATTTTTCTGAAATGTATTTCTTCATGAGGTTAATGGGAAAATTTTAGGGCCTTAATTGAAAGAAGCAGCATGGATAATATCTTTTTTGCTTCTTGCCCATCTCTTCCATCTAGAATGGAAGCCCATGAGGACAGAAATGTTTTACTGTTGTGTTCACTGCAGTAACTCATCATCCAGAACTGTGCCTGGTATATATTAGGTTGTTTAATAAGTATGTATTATGAAATGAAATCGTCCCTTTGCTATCATAAAGGTTTCTATACCCAGGCAATATACTTTAAAAGATTTGGGATGGGGGAGGGTGGTGCCTTTCTTTTGTAGAGTAGCAGAAGGATGATGGAAAGGAAGAGAGGTAGGAAAGGGTGAATAACTCCCAGCCCAGGGGTTCTGATGCAAGTCTGTTTTAGGAACTCAACGATAGGAAAGTTGAGGACACATAATCCAACACTTCGATGCCCAAGTGCCCCTTACAAAGTCTTTATATACCCCCCTGGTGGGCATGCCCCAGTCTGAAGATCTCTGGATTTTATAACAGTAATCAAAGGTGCCATGCTATTGTTTTTAAAAAGAGAAGGTGTGTCGGCATCAGGAAGAATCAGGACAACAGCTTCTTTCTATTGTAATCATTCCAAGCTGGAAGCTTCCCAAACCAGGATCAACCTAAAAAGAAATGATGGAAGATAAATGTAGGCTTTAATTTAATCCCACAAGAAAAAAGCTTGGAAAACAGTTATATGGAAGGACATAGTTATCTCAACTTCACATTAAACATTAGAGGAGCCAACATTAGTGAAATGAAATTGAAATTATGTTCACTCTCATAGTCAAGATACACACAGGCATATACACACAGATTAGAACCCACAAACTCATTCACACATTCAATCATTTACGGAATGGTCACCATATGCCTTGCACAGTGCTGGGTGTTGAGCTATAGCAACAAATTATGCACAAATGGACCTGCCCTCATGGAGCTTAGAATTGAAGACAATGTGGCCAATGTGCCAGGCATTGTACGATAATTTAGTTTCAACAAATTCTACTTCAGAAACAGAAAAAGAAACCTAATGACTTAGATTGGGGAGGAAGAAAAGATATGAGAAAATCAAGGAAGAAAAGATATGAGATAATAAGTTTCCTATTCTTTCCTGTTTTTCCTAGTGAAGTACAGTTTTTCAAGGTAAATTATCCACAATGCATTATAAAATATCTAAAATCGTTTGAAATCCACTACGTCAAAGCTAAAAAGACAAACTGAATTCAATTTTCGGTTTTCACAGGGTACAGATAAATCCTGATCAATCAACTGTTAACATCAAATGACTTAACAGCCCAGGCTGGTCTTGCTTAACCACTTAACCATCCTCTTCCTTTTGTCTAATCCCTAGATACATCTCAACACCCTAACAAACCAGTTCTCTGGTGGCCTTTCAAAAGCTGCATTGGTTGCCTTTCCTCTTGCCTAACACACACACTCTCTCTCACAGCTTAGGAAGACTGAAAAATCTGAAGGCGTATTTTCTATAGCACTTCAGCTCATGGTAATAACTTCAATATAAATGTTGACTCATAGGAAAACAGTAGCCAACTGAAAGTGCAGCTTAAGAAATGAAGCACACAGCAAGACCTAATCCGCAGATACCAGTTCTGTCTCCATGCTCCTGCAGGGGGTCAGCCTCACTCACCACTGAGGAGATGGAGCATATCCTTTTGACAGCATGCAGCAGAGTTGGGAAAACAATTCTAATGGAGCCCTAATTAAGGGTGCCATTTCTACCATGAAAATGAACCCAGGTCCAGTCCAAGAGGTATCTGAAGGACACAAATCCCCTCCCAAATGCATTAAGTGAAAACAGCACCTCCATCTTCTTCTCACAAGCCTCCTTAATAATGTCTGCAGTTATCCACGTACCTCCCACCTCCAGGCAAGGCGTATGTGCAACTGAACCTTCAAGTAGAGACGTAAGATGATTTTTAACTTTGATTAGAAGCTTTTCAAGATAATCTCTTCCTGTTTTGTCCTCTGGCAAGAGCTCCCCTTCCTTCATTTGGTCACAGAGTGGTTTCCTTTTAAAAGAACTATTCAGCTTTTGGAAAACTGACAAGAAGAAACTGGGAGAATTCACACACCATAGAAAACTGGGTACATGGTTGCTAATAAATTTCATTGTCCTTCTATCTCCAGCCTCTCCACCAACAGAAAGACACAGAGGGAAAGAGAAAGAGAGAGAGAGAATGAATTTGAAGTCTGAAATCTTGTAGTTCTTTTGAACCAGTCAGTTCTTCTTGTTCAGAAAAGAAGAGGAAGGGCAGGAGTGGCTATGGGCGCCAGAGGGAGGGTTAGTGACTCAGTCCTACTCTCCTAACAGATTAAACACCAAGGAACACAAACCTCGGAACCAGACCTGGCTCTGACCCTCTGCCCTGCCCCTTGTAGTGTGACAGGGAAGCTCCAGTTCCCTTATCATACCTCAATTTTATCCAGAAAGTGGCGGCATGAGGAAAATGCCCAGCATTTAGTAAATGCTCAATCAATATTGGTGGAAAGATTCCTAATAACAATTATAATAATACTAGGTAACCTGATTGATGATTGGCACTAACAATTTTTTTTTTTTTTTTTTTTGAGACGGAGTTTCGCTCTTGTTGCCCAGGCTGGAGTGCAATGGCACAATCTCGGCTCACCACAACCTCCGTCTCCCGGGTTCAAGTGATTCTCCTGCTCCAGGCTCTCAAGTAGCTGGCATTATGGGTATGTGCCACCACGCCTGGCTAATTTCATATTTTTAGTAGAGACGGGGTTTCTCCATGTTGGTCAGGCTGATCTCAAACAACTGACCTCAGGTGATCCACCTGCCTAGGCCTCCCAAAGTGCTGGGATTACAGGTGTGGACCACTGCGCCCGGCCGGCACTAACAATTTTAATCTGTTCAACAATTCTGTGAGCTGCATACTATCATTATTCTTGTTTTAATGACTAGAAAGCTAAGAAACAAAGGTTAAACATCTTGCCTAACGCCACCTCGCTACCAAGAGACTAAGCCTATGCTTGGCCTCGAGCAGTCAGGCTTAGAGCAGGACAGTCCAATGGACCCTCCTGCAATAATGGAAAATGTTCTATCATCTGTGATTTCTGACACAGCAGCCACTAGCCCTGTGCAGCTGTTGAACAATTTAATGTGGCTGGTGCAACTGAGGAAATAAATTATGAATTTTATTTAATTTTAATGAATTTCAATTTTAAAAGCTGCTCCCATATCAGACATCACAGCTCAAGAGGTCCCACTGTTAACTTCCAAACAAAGCTCAGGTACATCCAGTGTAGGCAGGAGACTTCAAAAATGACACTAATAAAATTGGGACTAATGTGTCTATACATGCGACTGTAATGTGGGAGAGGAACACATCTCATTGCTAATAATATTGCCATATTATTTCCTATTTGCCTTCTACACATATGACAAACTTATTTTTTCAGTCAAAAAAATCTATTTTTAAAAAGTCAAATGATCAAAAGTGTATAACCTATTAAGCAAAAGTTCCTTTCTCCAGCATCACCACCACTGCCCCCATCCTGATCCCCTTCAGACCAGAACACACAAATTCTGTATCTATTTGAGTCTATATGTACATGAATGCACACAGAGGAATAAAAATGAGATCCAATCCCCCTTAACTGTTCTACGACATTTTCTTTACAGAAAATTACATCTCATTCACCTTCCATGTTGATAGAATACATATCTATCTCATTCTTTCCTAGTAAATATTTTGTTGATGGCTTTATCCCAATTTATTTAATTGGTCTTCTATTAATGGAAATCTTAATTAATTCTCAATTTTGTCTTTAAAAATAATACTGCAATGAGTGTACAACCACCACGGTGTTGCAGCTTTTTAAGACTGCTCCCTACACGTGGTTCAGCGGACACTGTTGTTTGTCTACCCAAAAGACACCCCTCCCCCTCTTCTTTGCTAACAGAATTGACCTGGTTCAGGGTTCACCCCAGCTCCTCATGACTCAGACTTAGGTCCTGATTGGTCTAGGCCACTTAAGTGATCCCAATTTCATCAGCAGTGATTGGTTAATGCCTGGGCATCCAACTCAATTCTGCCCCTTGGCAAATAGCAGAAAATGGCTGGAGGTCTTGAAAAAACAAAGTGCTCAGGGACATTCTTCTGTGAGGGCTGCAGCCATCACATTGCCACAAGAGAACCTAGTCTGAGAATGAGACAAAAAAGCCGAAGACAGCAGAGGAAAAAGCTGGAAAGAAGCCAGATCTTTAATGCAGTGTTGAGCTGCTGAATTAACCAACCTGGACCCTCCCTACCTCTGGGCTTCTTGTAAAGTAAGTTATTTTTTCCTTTCAGCCAGTTGAGTTTGGGTCTACGTTAATTAGAACCAAAACTACCTAACCAATACAAATGCAATTGGTGGTTCAAAGCGGATGCAGATTTTATTCTGATGGGTACCCTATAGTCACTTCTATTTAACCTATTCACAGCATGAACGCCGAAAATGTCTCAATGGCATGGATCATTGTCCATCCTCTAGAATGGCAGCCTTCTGCTACATCCAAGCTTATTTGAACGGCCCTCCCATCAGCATCCACTGCCTGATGTACACAGATGATACTGAATTAAATATAAAACCACAGCCGGGCATGGTGGCTCATGCCTGTAATCCCAGCACTTTGGGAGGCCAAGGTGGGCAGATTGAGTTCAGGAGTTCGAGACCAGCCTGACCAACAAGGTGAAACCCCGTCTCTACTAAAAATACAAAAATTAGCCAGGCATGGTGGTGCACCTGTATTCCCAGCTACTCGGTAGGCTGAGACAGGAGAATCGCTTGAACCCGCGAGGCAGAGGTTGCAGCGAGCCGAGATCATGCCAATGTGCTCCAGCCTGGGAGACAGAGTGAGACTCTATCTCAAAAAAAAAAAAAAAAAAAAATATATATATATATATATATATATATATATATATATATCCAGAAATCTGGTCAGACTAAAGATAAAGATCTTCCAAAGCTACTCATGTTACACACAGAAAAGGATAATATTTTAGGGCACATTGGGGTAAATGGATAGTGATACTCAAAGCCAAGCGTTTTTCACCTAAGGATTCCTGCTACCCTAGTAGGCCCTGCCTGGCCTCCCTGAAGGAGAGAACAAATTTGGGGTCCACTTGAAAGCCAGTCATGGAACACTGGTTATGAGGTCTGCTCTAGAAGGATTCATCATATGCTGATTCCAAGCAACATATTTTTTTCTACATTTTAACGTCTCTGAAATTAGGATGCATTTGACAACCAATAACATCTTAAAAGTGCACTCAGCCAGGTGGTAGGCATGATATCACTAACATTTTCTACCTTTGTTCAAATTCAGACTAACAATCTTCTATTGGTCCCTTCTGGTAAGACCGAGGAGACCCCAGCATCACGGTGAGTTACTGTTTAATGAGTACAGAGTTTCAGTCTGACATGATGAAAAAGTTCTGGAGGTGGATGGTGATGATGGTTGCACAACAAACGATGTGAATGTACTTAATACCACTGGAACGTACACTTAAAAGTGGTCAAAATAGTAAATTATATGTTATGTATATTTCACCACAATTAAAAGCAGGAGGGAAAAGGCCCAGCATTAAACTTTGCAGAAAGAGCATCAGTGGCTTGGATCCAGAGACAATAGCAGAACACTCTTTTAAGAAACACTGCTTCTTGGCTTGTGTTCTTAATGATGCAGAAGATGACACTATGCAAAAAAAAAACAAAAACAAAAAACAAAAACCAGACATGAGGACCCTGAATACGAGGAAGTTTTAGGAATTCTTCAACCAACTTTTTCTCTTATAGGTTTTTTAAAATGTATTCATAGATGTGACATGCGACCAAAAAACAAACAAACAAACAAAAAACGATGCTGGAAATTTCCCATTTGACCCTCCATGTCCACACCCCGCCATCTTAACCCCTGGAGGCCGCCCTCCTTGGACCGTATCAGGGTATTCACTCCCTTGGTTCCCTCCTTGCTTAGCTGTGCGTTGGCAGTGGCATTTGGTTTCCTCCACCAAATGCCCCAGCTCCTGTCGGGCAGCCCTCTCCTAGAGCCTCAGCTCCCCCCAGGAGCTGTTCTCTCCAGTCGCCCCTTGATGGCTGGGAGTGGTCACAGCTTCCCACTGCTGCCAGCACCAGAGTACTTCCCTCTTCCTGGCTGGCCTCCCTCAACCCTGCCCACACCCTGTGTAATATTCCTTTCAGCAGCCTCTCTTCAGTGCCCCCTTCCCTTTGGAGTGTGCTTTGGCAATGGTTAATTTCTTAGATTTGACAAATGAGGGTGAAATTTTCAATATGCTATAAAGAGTTAAAGAGATGTTTCCAATATTACCCTTCCAGAATTAATTTGGGATTACAGCCAAGCAAGTTTAATGTTTCGAAATATCATACACAATGCAGCTGAGCGCCAATTTTATTCCCTGGGTTAGTACTAATCAGCAAAATGTATGTAAGGGCCTCAGGAACAGACTGCCCTGAACATTCCTGTGTGTTGCCCCAGGTCAGTGGGTCTCCCTGCTCTCATATTATGCCCACCCACACCCCTCCTGTCTATGCCACTGGCTTTCAGCATGTCTTCTCTGCATGACTCTTAACAGCTTCATAACTGGCTAGTTTGCCTCCCGACAACTCACCCTGCCTTCTGCTGCCAGAATACATTTTCTACAAAAGCAGAGCTGATCAGGCCATTTTCCTGCTTACGGGCTTTTGTGGATCCCCATGGCTTCCAGGATGCAGTTCAAATGTTTATAGGTACCACACAAGACCCTTCCTGGTTTACCCCTGCCAATCTCCTAGCCTCATTTCCTGTTGCTCATCTGCCTGCCACACATAAAGACTTGCTGATTCCCAAACACATCATACTGTTGCATATTTACATAAGTCTGTACTTGCTGTTCCCTTGAACTAGAATGCCCTTTCCTCCCTTCATTCAGGTACCTCCTACTCATCCTCCAATATCCAGCTGTCACCTCCTCTGGGAAACCTTCCCGGATATTCCAGGTTGATTTAGCAGCATGCTGTGTGTATCACACTGAAATGGCCTACATCCAGGAGCTGACACATGGTAAAGAATTCAAAGTTCCTTGAAAGAATGCATTAATGCAACTTATTTTCTGCTTCTATTGTTTTTCTTGTAGTACACCAACTAGGACACTTTTTGAAGAAACTGCAATTCTTCTCAGCATTCAATTCTGTCCAGTGGCAAAAGTGATCAGGAGATTCAAAGTAGTAAAAATAATCCCCAAAGTAATGCTACCACTAGGCCCTGGAAACCAACCTTACATACTACAGACAGACTGAAGATTTGCATTGAGCTAAGCCCTAATTATGTTCAGTGTTCTTAACTTTAAACCTAGACTCCCAGGCTTTGTACTATGCCATAACCAATTGGACAACTAAATGATACCCGGTACAGCACAGCTGCTAAGATCACAGACTAATCCAAACTGCCCAGCCACTGTCCAGCTATGTGTCTTGGGCAAGTTAGTTAATCCCTTTATGCCTCAGTTTGCTTATCCGTAAGATGGGAATGATATTAACAGTACTGACCTCGTCGAATAAATGATTTAACATATGTGAATGGTTACAACAGTGCTTTGCACAAATTAAGTACTTCTTAACCAGCTATTTTTTGTGTTTCTCCTATTAACTGGCAAAGAAAGAGGAATATCTAAGAAGCAAATCAGAGGTAATTTCAGGACTGTCTCTTTGCTGTGTGGAGACACTCCTGGCTCTCCTAGTGCCCACTTAATTAATTCACAGATCAGAATTGCAAGACCTAAGTCTAATATCGCCCGGGGTCTGCAGAAGAGACACTGTCCTCCTTCCAGCTGGCTCCTCCAACACAACCAAACCAACACGGGTTGTTCATTCCTCACACATCAGCTATAGCTGTGGGAACAATGAGTTCTGCCTTTTTTTTCCCTGTCTACTGCTTTCATATTTAAGGTCACCCCTGTGTCTGCAGTGATTATCCCAGGAGATCTCCCTGTATATACCTCCCCATGAACAAGAAAATTTACATCAATTAACAAGAGACAAGCTTAGGGGAAGAAGTGCTTCCTGAACATCACCTGTGGACTCGACTATAGCACTCTTGTGGGATCCCAACAAATACGTTGTCCACCCCACTCCCAACTATTTAAAGAATATTTGAGAGCACTCAAATTCTTTGGCATAAAGACTCTTTGAAATGCAAGGTTATGTAGAATCCTAGAATTTTACTGCTAGAAGATGTGGTGGGAAATTATACAAAATGGGGAATCAGTGACCCAGCACCGTGGCTTCCCAGCTCCTCTGTATCCCCCCATATTTCCCAACCCTTGCATTTGAAATTTAAAATGTTCTTTAAAAAGTTAAAGGCTTCCAGTGTCGAGTGATAGTCATGTACTGCATAAGGATATTTCAGCCAACAATGGACCAAATATATGACAGTAGTCGCAAAAGATTATAATGGAGCTGAAAAATTCCTACAGCCTAATGATGTCATAGCTGTCATGTCATAACATGTTTTTTTAAATATAGGGTAGCCTAAGCTTATGTTTATAAAGTCTACAACAGTGTAATGTCCTAGGCCTTCACATTCACTCAGCACTCACTCATTGACTCACCCAAAGCAACTTCTAGTTCCACAAGCTCCATGCATGCTGTGTCCCATATGGGTGTAACTTTTTTTACATTTTATATTGTATTTTTACTGTACCTTTTGTATGGTTAAATAAATCCTTACCATTGTGTTACATTTGCCTACAGCACTCAGTACAGTACCATGCTGCACAGGTTTGTAGCCCAGAAGCACTAGGCTATGGCATACAACCTACCATCCAGGTTTAAGAACACTCACTCCGTGATGTTTGCAAAAACAATGAAATCGCCTAACACCACATTTCTCAGAACCTATCCTCACCATTAAGCGATGCATGAACTAAAGTTTCAGCTGCACCTGTTTGGTTCATTCACATGAAGTATCTAAAATAAAGACAGGAGTGCCAGGGCCATGCAAAGTAGGTTGCTACTGATGGTTTCCTTTGCCCAGCGATCTGGGTTAAATCAACACCACGGCCTCCCCAGCGTTTCTTGTTCCTCCTTCCCTGACATGTTTATCACCCTTCTGATTATATTTGTATTGTCTACCTCTTGCATGAGACAGACCTCCAAGAGGGCAGGGTTCGGGGCCTATTTTGTTCACTGCTGCATTCTTAACGTCTAGAGTCACACTTGATGCTCGGGAGGTGAAAATACACTGATTGCTAAATGACTGAGGTCTATGAGACCATGCCAGGTTTACAGTAAACACCCCAAGACTGCCGATTTTCCCAGTTCCTATTCCTGGCATCCTTAGCACCAGAGTAAACCAAAGCCCTCCTGCTTGGTTAGTCCTTAACTCATTTGTGGTCACAAACAGGAGAAACACAAATCATTTAAGCATAGAGGTCAAACCAGACTGAATCATGTCAGGGACGCCAAACCTTACCTTTCTCCGGAGGGAGAGATCCTGACCTAATTCCTTTGTATGGATGACTACTCTCCCAGTCAACCGCTCCACCCTTTACCCTCCCATTCTCCTACAAAGTTGATTTAAGTTTTCTTAGAAGTCCGTATTTTCAGACTATCTTGTGGAGATGTACAGACATAAGAACCAGGAAAGAGAATCCTCTTCCTCACATAAGCACACCTCACACTCATCTCAAATGAACACAAGACGTACTTGAGTTTGGATCACTTTATTTAACTGCACAGAGATAATTCAGCCATTTTTGGGTAAAGGATTGAGGAACAAAAGCAAAACGGTCACTGATGGAAAAGTGGGAGAATGGATAATGGCCACACACAAGAGAACACATGCTGCCTTAGGATCAAGACACAGTATTCCTGTGAAAAGCAACTGGTAGGTCCTGCTATTAAGCTCTAACATCAAGCAACTGAATACTTTCTCCCTCATTGAGCCTTCCTCCATTATCATCCCTCTCCCGATGATAAACTGGAATATACCTAAGTAAAAAAAAAATGCTGGCTTTATCAAGGGCTTCCCAGAGACACAAACAAGCAACCCCAAGGCTTCCGAAGCATCCCATAAAATATATCAGAAGGCCCTTCCCTTACCTGTCAGCACCACGGGCACAGGAACCATTTCCTTTTTTGCCTACCACCGTGCGTCCTGTGCCTGGCCAAAAGCTCATAAAACCAAAACAGGGCAATGTCTATGGAACAGGACTACAATTTGGTGCCAGTCACTGACCCGCTATACAGAGCAGGTTATTGATGGGAACTCACGAACCCAAACCTCCATTCCACTAGGGATAAGAGAGCAGTCCACCTAAAGTATCTCCACAGCCCAAAAGCATAAATGTCCCCCTCCCCCAGTGTCTTTCAAAATGCTTTCTTGGAAAAAGTTCTTCCTTTCCATTAATAAAACTTACTTTAAAAAACAAAAGTGAACTGCACCTAAATCGGAAGCAGAATTGAGACTAGATCTCCAAACTCAATCCCTGCAGGCTGTCATTTATTCAGCAGGTCACTTGAGTAAAAGGACCATTATCCGTGGCTTCTGTACAAATATATTTCCTTCTTTAAGGGTAGAGAGTTTAAATTCCTGCAAGGCACTGCACACTAACACACCCACTAATAAATCTGCAACTCTCCTCTCCTGGCTCAGTTTAAGTGAGGCCAGTCTTTCAGTACCTGTTAAGCAACGTTGAAAAGTCCAAAGCTTTATTTTTTTCTTCTTTAAACCAAAAACTTCTGCAGTCAGGAGTCCACCAGGGTAAGATGAAGTAAGAGATTTGGGGTAATTTTGGTCCCATTTACAGTGTTTAACCCACTGGCTTCAAGGGAATTGGTCAAGTTCCTCGTGCTGCACTTGGACCCCCTCTGGCCTCGCCCCTCCCCCAAGGGAAAGGCGCAGCGACGTGGCCACCAGGGCCACTCGGCCTGGCGTCTGGAGCACTGGCGGTAGCGGCGACCACAGCCTCTAGAGACAAAGTTCTGTAGTGCACTGACTTCTATCATACTCAGAGTCGGAGTGTCTCAGAACTTTGCCTCAAAAGACCAAACGTGCTGTCTTTCTCCAGAAGTTTCTTCCTGCAGGTGTGCTCCCCCACCCCCCAGCTAAGACAAAGAGTAACTCGTTAAAAGCAATTTAGCTCAGGATGCGACCGATAATGGAACGGGTCAGTAATTATGGAAAGTTACTGCCGCAGTCAGCAAGAGCAAAAGCCCAACAGAAACGGTGTTTTAACAGCCCGATTCGACAAATTCTGGTCGCAATGTCACAGCAAATGGGCTGCAAGAATCGCACACTCTCCTTCCTTCCTACCCGTCCTCAGATTATAACCCCCATTCCTGGTCGAACCCCCACCTCCCCGGTAGTTATTTAAACTTTTGCCAGCAGCTAACTCACTCTACCTAACTTGTGGCAACTTTTTACCTTCCCATTTGGAAAGCTGGGGGCGGGGGCGCTGCACGAGGACGAATTTTCGGAGCTGGAAGAGTTAAACGGGGGGAGCAAATACAGGCCCGGGAAAAGCCCCGCAGATGGGACGGCCCAAGAAAGCCCCGCTTTGCGGGGCCTCCCCTGAGACTCCCCTTCCCCAGCCATTCCCAATACTCTATTCCCGGTCTTCCGGCCGTCCGCGCCCAGCCCCGGGAACTCGGGTCGAAGCCGTCCCATCCCCTCCCTTCTACCCACCCACTCTTTGGGATTCTCCCTGCCCCATCAGGCAGCGCTTCCCGCGGACCCCGTTCCCGCACAACCTTGCACACAGTCCCCAACAGGGCTCTTCTCCCCCGCCTGGCACCCCCTTTTCCCTGCAGCAGAAGCGACCACTCTGTCCCCCATTCTAGCAGACCCCCTCCCCCCACATACCGCACCTGAACAGCTGTTGCGCGCGTGCAACAGGTCTGGAAAGTGCTTTCCCATCTTCCCCCAAACCCTCGCCACCGTTCCATCCCCCGCCACCCCTAAGAGCCAAGGCCGGAGGGGCAGTGGGCTGCGTCCCCCGGGCCGGGGAGCACGGGCGGCTGGCGGAGTGCGGGGCGCCCAGAGGCTCCCGGGGCTAGAGGCGGTGGTCGCGCTGGGCCGGGACGCCTTCGCGAGTGGCCCCTCGTGCGCCCGCCGCAGGCTCCCCAGCCTGCCCTCCAGCGCCAGCCGCCAGGCATTCCCGGGCCGGCTCCCCCCTCGCGCTCCGCTCCGCTCCCTTCCATCTTGACTTTTGCCGACGTGGAAATTTTGGGTTTGGAGACGACCTGCGCTCTTATTGGCTGCCGGCGGGCGGGGTCGGAGGTCACGGCTGCTCTCGCTATTCCGCGCCAAGGGGAGCCGCACAGCGGCTCGTGTCAAGTCAGCAGGTTCCCTCCGCCTCCCCCGGGGTCACGTGCGCCCCGGGCGGGCCCGGGAAACGCCTCCTTATGCAAATAGAGTGGCCGCACGGGGCTGGGGGCGGGGGCGGGGGTGGGCGGGGGCGCGTGGGGGCGGTGGCTGGGGCGGGGGTGCGGCGGGCCGGCCCCGCCAGAGGCGGTGCTGGGAGGGCGGGGCGCTCCAGGTGGCCACCTGGCTCGACTTCCGCCCCGCCCTCCTGCCCACCAGCCTCTACCAGCCTGCCTGTGCCGCCTCCCGCGACATTCGGGCCGGGCTCTGTCCCCGGCCAGCCCCGCTGGGCCCAAGGAGTTAGCGTTTTGCAAGGTGCCCCTGAATGCCCGCTTCCCCCGGAGCCCCCTCCTCCAAACCCAACCCAAGCGCTGCCTGGGCCCGGTCTCTCCTGACTGGGGAGGAGGCGGCGGCGACGCTGCCTGCAGGGCAGAGTGCGAAATGGAAACCTCGGGAGGACAGTTTCCTCCCCTGGCAGGGAGTTGAGAACTAAATGCGAGATTCCCGGTAAGGGAATTCTAGGACAAAGCAAAATCAAGAATTCATCAAGGTTAAAAGTCGTTTCTTTTAATAAACTGCCCACCACCCATCCCCAAATAAAGAGGCCAAATTGCTAACTAAAAGTAGTAAAAATGCCAGTTCTGCATTTTTTTTTAACACGTCTACAAGGACTAACCGAAAGCCCGGTTTTCCTCCGCCCTGACGTCTGCTGGGTACTGGGCACCCGAGACTGAACTAGGGGACACGTACTCCTTCCCGCATCTAGATGGGGGTGTGACTCGGGGGCGCCCAGAATTCCCTAAGAAGAGGTCACGGGCACGTAGAAAGAATCAGTTTTAACGTGGTTCCCCAAGCACGCCAAAGAAGATGCTTTTCTAGAAAGAAAGGGAAATTGATGAATGACCACGTGACCAGGATGTCTTCCTTCCTTCCCTCTCCCCAAGGAAAAGAAAGTAACTGCATTGCAAAGGTAGAGCCCATGTTATAAATCGGACTCTGATGCCGGCTTGTAGTCACCAAGGAAAAAGAAGGGGACTGCATTTTTAAAAATATAAATATTTCTCAGAACTGGCCTAGTTATTTTTCCCCTCAGGTAACAAAGTATGTGTATCATCTTTATAATGGTTCCATCTTAAGTCTGACCCAGTGATACAGAAAAACATAAGATACGTTTTTATGGGAAGATTCTTACCTGGAAAATTCTTCCCATCCACTCTTCTTAATTTACTTTCCTTCTCCCCATTTCCCCCTATGGAAAGATAAATCATTGCTCCTTCCAACTGTTTTATCCTCAAGGATCTTTGTCTCCACTCTCCTTTCTCTTCCCTCTCCACACTTGCTTGTTTATCTGACCATTCCCGGGTTTGCAGGGGCCTCTCCCCAGGCATTGTCTCCTCAGCCCTCCGCCCCCCACCCTCGGTCAAGGCCCGGCGGCAGTGCTTGCTGGGCCTCGGAGTGGGTCCCCCCTCTGCTGCCTGTTATGTTGTGTGCACTGGAATATTGATTTTTCAGTGTGTGTGCGCCGGCTCTGTAAAAATCAATATTTCAGTAGCTCGAGCACAGCGCAGGGCAGTGTAATGGAGCCAGCCTGCTGATGTAACGTGCGGGGTCCACCCTCAGCGATTGAGGTCAGTCAGAAAATGGCAGTATGTTTTCCCATTTCATTGTTTGCTTCGGAGAGAAGGAGTTTGCATACCATTGTGTACATCAGATTCCAGGATGAGGTAACCTTACTACTGTTGGGTAACAGATGAACCAAGTTAGAAAAAAGACAACGAGGTGATGATGGAAAACCTCCGATTATCCTTTGTAAGAACGGATCTTAATAAAATATTGGGGGAGGAGGGGAGTTATTGTCTGCCATCAATCCTACCACATTTCACAATGAGAAAATGAAAATAGGCTCACTCCAGGAAAGGACTGGAGTTGATCTTTTAATACTGGATATGTGGGTGCTTATTATTCCACAGCCCCTAAAATATGCTTCTGATTAAAAGGACGATATTTTTCGCATGACTTGAAGAGAAAAAACAATAATGGTCCCAACTTGAGGGCTAGCCTCATGACATTTGCAGCAGATGTGGAAAGACAACTGGCCTTGGAGTCAGGAGGGGGTGTTCTCACCAAGCACCCCTATAAGGAGAGCTTTTAGTGAGTCAGTTCACCTCTATGGGCCTCAGGGAATTTACCTATAATTTAAAGGTTTAGACTAAATCACCTCTAAATACCCTTTTGCTCTAACAGCTATGAATCTACAGAAGAAATAGTGTTATAGCTAAAACCTTCAAAAACAAAAATACGATTGAGTATGTACCATGGATAAGAAAAATAGCTTAATACCAAGAGTGTTACAGAAAAAGAAGGCAGAGATGCTCCGACTTCTGGTTGCATGTTTTATTTTACATTATATTCCAATGCAATCTTTTTTGGGGGTAACTTGACCTAGCATTTCTAATTTTAAGAGTTTTTCCTAAAGAAATAATTAATATCACTAGAAAGATGTTTATCACTGCCGGTAGTACAATATTGAAACATTAGAAACAACCTATGTATTGAATAATAAGGGATTTATTATATAAAATATGAGGAGTGGTATACTTATTGAGTGGGATACAACTATTTAATATGGTGATGCTGAATGACTATCAAAATAATATGGAAGGTTTGCATTCATTGAGATGGATGTACTATTTAAATCTCTATGTGTCCATGTATGCTTATGTCATAATGGTAACAGATACGGGCTCTGAAGCCAGATGGCTTGAAGTCACATCCTGTCTCTGCCACTAGCCAGCTCTGTGGCCTTGGCCAGTTGTAAACTAGGTGTATTAGTTTCCTATTGCTGCTGTAAGAAATTCCCACAAACTTAGTGGTTTAAAATAACATACATTTATCCCAGCACTTTGGGAGGCCGAGACGGGCGGATCACGAGGTCAGGAGATCGAGACCATCCTGGCTAACACAATGAAACCCCGTCTCTACTAAAAATACAAAAAAAAAAATTAGCCGGGCGAGGTGGCGGGCGCCTGTAGTCCCAGCTACTCGGGAGGCTGAGGCAGGAGAATGGCGTAAACCCGGGAGGCGGAGCTTGCAGTGAGCTGAGATAGCGCCACTGCACTCCAGCCTGGGCGACAGAGCGAGACTCCATCTCAAAAAAAAAAAAAAAAAAAATACATTACATACATTTACTGTCTTACGGTTCTAGTGGTCAGTCCAAAATAGGTTTTGCTGGGCCAAAATCAAGGTGTCGACAGGGCCACACTCTTTCAGAGACTCAAGGGGAGATTCTGTTTCTTTACCTTTTCTAGAGGCCTCTTGCATTCCTTGGCTTGTGGCCCCTTCCTCTGTCTTAAAAGCACAGCACTCCATCCCCTGCTTTTGTCATCACATCTGACTCTCATCCTCCTGCCTCCTTCTTTTAAAGATCCTTATGATTACATTGGGCTCACCTAGATAATCCAAGATAATCTCCCCTTCTCAAGAGTCTTAATCACATCTGTAAACTTCCTTTTGACATATAAGGTAACACAGTCACACATTCCACGGTTTGGAATGTGGATATTTTGGGGCTGTCATTCTGTGTACCTTGTTGGGCTAAAGTCAAGGTGTCAGCAGGGGTGCCTTCCTTTCTGGAGTACCGAAAGGAGAAATCCATTTTTTGGTTTTTCAGTTTCTAAAGGTTTCCTGCATTCCTTGACTCTGGCCCCCTCCTCCACCTTCAAAGCCAGCAAAGGCTGGTTGAATCATTCTCACATCCCATCACTCTCATGCTGCCTCTTGTGTCTCCCTCTTCCCTTCTGATTGCATTGGGCCTACCTGGGTAATTTAGGATATTCTTGCTATTTCAGGATCAGCCAATTATCAACCTTAATTTTGTCTGCTATCTTAATTCCCCTTTGCTGTGTAACATAACGCATTCACAGGTTCCTGGGATTAGAATGTGGACATTTCAGGGAGGTTGTCATTCTGCCTGCCACACTGCCTATGACTGATGGTGATAATCTACATCATAGGGTTGTGCAGAAGATTAAACAGTCCACACATGAAGAGTGTTTACAAAATGCCTGGCATTTTGTAAGAAGCACTCTATAATAACTAGCACAGAGTAAGCATTTCATAATAATGATCCGTTAGAGTTATTATCCAGAAAGGAAATACAAAACAGAGAATAGTTGCATCTGAAGGTGGGATTAAAACTGATTTTTATTTTCCTCATTTTGCTAATTTTTGTTTTCTTTTTCTACCATGAACATGTATTATTACTTGGGTTCTTTAAAATTTTTTAATATAAATAAGAAAAAACCATTAAAGGAGGTTGTCACATAGGAGAATAATTTAATTTGGGGTTAGAAGGTCCAAGTGCTCACCTCAGCAATGGTATGAACACAAATTGTGGTACTGGGAGAGTAACTTTACCTCTGTGCACTTCAGTTTTCCTCCTCAGTAAAATGAGAGAGATGAACTATGTGTTTCAAATGGTCTTTCCAGTTCTAAATGCTCTACACCTGACATTTTAAAGATCAACAGATTGATAAATGGATTTTAAAAACCCATGCTGCTTAGTACATAAAGAACCCTGGCTGCTTTGCCTATGGAGTAGCCATTTTTTTATTCCTTTACTTTCTTAATAAACTTGCTTTCACTTAAAAAAAAAAAAAAAAAAAAAAAAACTCCACAACATCAGTAAGAAAAAAGACAGCCCTATAGAAAAAAAAGAATGGAAAAAGGCATAGACAAGCATTGCACAGAAAAAGAAAAGCAAATGGCAAATAAGCATAGGTAAAGATGTTAAGCCTTATGAGAAACAAGGAAATGCAATTTAAGACTTCAGTGAGATATCATTTTATACCCACTAGGTTGGCAAAAATTCACAAGTCTGACAACATCAACAGATGGTGATGATGTAAATCAGTGGCACTCGGGGTCTTTTCACACAACGGGTTATTATACAGCACTGAAAATGAATGAACTACAGCTCCTCACAAAGCTATGGATGAAGCTTGGAAACATAATGTTGAGCAAAAAAAAAAGAAGATGGAAAAAAGCAAGTCCCAGGAGACTACAGATATAACGATGCCATTTTTATAAAGCTCAAACATAGCCAAACCATATATTTCTAAGAAATTCATAAAGTGATAAAAAGCAAGAAAATGATAAATAGAAAATTCGGGATAGTGGTTGCTGGTAGGATGTGGAGGGAAGGAGGGTGAGAAGAACCACCCAAAGGTGAATGCAATTGGCAATGTTCCAGTTCTTAAATTGGACATAACACTTAGGTTGTAAGTGTTCAGTGTATTATGTTTTGTGATTTGCATATGTGTGAGAGAGATATATTTCATATGTACCAAATATTAGATTTAATTTTTTTTTAAGAATTCTGTTTAGGGGCTTCTGTATTCTAATCTAAGATGCTTTAGTTCTTGGAGTTGAGGCTAATCACTAAGATTCCCTTCAAACTCATAAAAGCCAGCTCTTTATTGGCAATTTGCTATTTGTAATCCCTCTAGTTAAACAGACTTCATAACAGCCACCTACATCTGGGCTTGTGCAAAAAATGTTTTCAGTTTATGCTCCAAGTGAGCCTCATTTTCTCTGAGAACTACACTGTACTCCCAGAGTTGGGGGGTATACCAGCAGGAGCAGGACCTCCAAAAGTCTCTTGCAGCGTGCCCTTTGTGTGCCCCTGGAGCCCTTCCTTCATCTTGCCTGCAGCTAGCCATTTGGGCAGCTTCTGCAGCTAGGGCTGAGCTATACAGTTCATAAATATCCTGCTTAGCCCATGTGAATTTGTCTCTACTCCGATTCATTACAGTTTTGATTTTAATGCTGAAAAATCACATTCTGTGTGCTCCTGACTTGTCTTCTGTTGTTTTATAAAGTTTGTCCGTCTGGCCAAGACATCATCTAGGGTGGCTTGGTCTCACAGTCCTGCAACAATCTGGTATTAGTGTTATTTTTGACTTTGATTCCATTGTCTCCCAAAGAATAAGCCAATTTTGTTTGATGTAGTTTTCTACTTCCGTGACTCTAAACGAAGCATTTGGAAGTAATTATTAGAACTCACAGGTACTTTAAATATCAGTGTTTCCACCGGAAGGATTGGCTTACATAGGGTTCACCAAATGAAGTGATGCTTAGCTCATGGAGGAGGGATGAAGGTGGTCTCAGGGCAGCAGTAATATCTGGCACCCAAACATTGCCACCGCTTGATCCACCTTTGGATGTTGGATGCTACACACACACATCAGTTGGGTGGAGTACCTTTTCTTTTTTTTTTTTTGAGAAGAAGTTCTACTTTTGTCCCCCCAGGCTGGTGTGCAGTGGCATGATCTAGGCTCACTGTAACCCCCACCTCCCGGGATCAAGTGATTCTTCTGCCTCAGCCTCCTGAGTAGCTGGGATTACAGGTGCCCGCCACCATGCCTGGCTAATTTTTTGTATTTTTAGTAGAGATGGGGTTTCACCATGTTGGCCAGGCTGGTCTCGAACTCCTGACCTCAGGTGATCCGCCTGGTCTTAGCCTCCCAAAGTATTGGGATTACAGGTGTTAGCCACCGCGCCTGGCCTGGAGTACCATTTTCTAAGATCTGCTACCTAAGGTGGAATGGCCCCCAGTTCTGTACACTTTGTGTGAGGTCTTCAGCTTTGGAGATACAGATTAAAAAAAAAAAAAATTTTGTCATGAAAAATTGCCAAAAAATATACCAAAGGATAAAGAATGTGGTATAAATATAATCCCACAAAAATAGATATAAAAATTACAGGAGGAGAAGTGTAAAGAAATCTGTCACCCACCACCAGTTTCAATAATTAGGAACTCATGACCATTTGTGTTTCGTTTGTACTTCCCCCATGCTCCCCAAGATTATTTTGAAGCAAATCCTCAATATCATGGGGTGTAAATGTTGTGAATGGATCTTCATGACAAGCGTTCTCAAAACTCCTGATAGGATATTAGGAATGGCAACACTGAGTGTAGGAGGCCTTTCTTTGCAACGTTATTACATGCTGTTCATTCTAATTAATTAAATAAATGAGAAGACCAAAGTTCTTTGCAGTTGAGACTCGCTTTAACTTCCCAGTAGAAGGTTTTCTTGAATAAATTTAACATATGGAAAATTACTGCAGGACTTTATAGTTGGGAGGAAGGGGAGCAATAGAACAATTTAACTTTTTAAAAGTTTATAATTCCTCAGTCTCACCATCAATGAAATATTGAGAGAGTCCATGAAATAACATCAGTCTATTACAGTAGTCTTAACTGGTGTCTATGATCCATCCTACATGAATTGCCAGCATTATTTTCCTCAAGCCCACCTTTGCCCAGTGTTTTAATAAATGTGAGTGCCTATTATGTACAAAGCATTGTACTAAGCCCTGGAGAGCATTAAAAGATGAATCAGATATGGAGATATGGCTCTTATTCTTTTTTTGGTTTTGTTTTTGTTTTTTAAGACAGGGTCTTGCTCTGTCACCTAGGCTTGAGTGCAGTGGTACAATCTCAGCTCACTGCAACCTCTGCCTCCCAGGTTCAAGCGATTCTCCTGCCCCAGCCTCCCTAGTAGCTAGAATTACAGGCACATGCCAGCACGCCCAGTAAATTATTATATTTTTAGTAGAGACAGGGTTTCGCCACGTTGGTCAGGCTGGTCTCGAACTCCTGACCTCAAGTGATCTGCCTGCCTCACCCTCCCAAAGTGCTGGGATTACAGGTGTGAGCTGTGGCAGCCAGCCTCCTATTCTGTAATAAAGAATTTGTCTGGTCTTTGTCCTGGGCTCCTGGGAGCTTAGAATTTTCTGAGAGATAGGAGTGCCTTGGTTATTCATGGTGGGTCCCGAGCCCCACCTGAGTTCTGATAAGGAGATGACCTAGGGTGGGGCTAGTCATGATGGAAAAACCGACTATGTGATGAGGCTTTAAGCCAGGAGATATCCAGGGAAGGGAGGGACTGGAGATTGAATTCAATCATGTGACCAGTGATTCACACGATCATGCCTACATAACAAAACCCCAATAAAAATTCTGGGTGCCCAAAGCTCAGATGAGCTTCCTGGTTGGTGAACATATCATCGTGCCCAGAAAACTCACATTCTGCATCCACACTGAGAGGACACAGCAGCTCTGCATTTGAGACCCTCGCCCTCTGTGTCTCTTCATTTAGCTTGTCCTGATTTGTGTGCTTGATAATAAAACCGTAATTATAAGTACAGCCCCTTCCCTGAGTTCTGTGTTATCAAACTTGATGGGGTCACAGGAACCCGCGAGTTTGTAGCCAGTTGGTCAGAAGTGCAGGTGGTCTGGGGACTCCCGAAGTCCGGCTGGTGTCCGAATCTGACGGAAGGGCAGTTCTGTTGAAGACTGTGCCCTTAGCCTGTGGAGCCTGCGCCTGTTCTGGGAAGGCAGTGTCAGAATTGCATTGCAACATTGCATGGAAGGCTTCTAACTTCAAACATTTACAGGTTAGTAGAGGAGATGAGATATAGATGCTAAAAAACAAACAACATAAAAAGTGTCATGTAACAATTCCAAATGTGCTGTGGGAAACCGGGGAAAGGAAAGACTCTGGAGGGGTCCTTGGGGAGAAGGTGGTTCTTGCCCAGAGTCTTGAAAGATAAGTGAGACTTGGAAATGCAGAAATTGTAATAACAGACAACATTTATTGGGTGCTTACATGTAATAAATTATTTAATATACACAGTCCTCTGAGGTCACACTAATATTGTTTCTCTTTTACAGTAAGTTGAGGCATCCAGTGATCAAACTTGCCAAGGCTTACACAGCTAGGATTTAAACCTAGACAATAGGTGTCCAGTGGCCACTCTCTTAACTATGTCGCTCTACTGCCTTTGAACTGGGAGGAAAGAACATTCCAGGAGGAGGGAATAGCAGAAATTGATGTGAAAGCACATAAGGGAAAAAATAATTTCAGATAGGTACTTAAATGCCCAACTAAAGAATCTGACCTTGGCTCAGGAGACATTGGGGAACCTATGGATCTTGGGGACAGGGCTTTATAATGGGATTCTGTGGACTTTGAAGCACTACAATGATGTAAGGAATTGCCATTGAAAAGCATGGTCCCCTCCTCCAAACCAGAGAGTTGCTCTTCCCCTTTTAAAATAAAATCACTTTCTCCTTGGTACTCTAGTTGTGGTGTACAGACTAGAGACTCCAAGGAGGAACTATGTCATTCTCATTTTTGAACCTCCTGTGACAGTTGGCCTAAGGCACTCAAGTATTTGCTGAATGATGGATATTATACCAGGTTGAACCATATTAAATTGCCAATATTTGACCCTTTTTGACCTTCAAAAATGGCTGTTTATTATTTCAACCTGTTTTAAGAATCATATTACAATCATGCTGTAGAGATAGACTGATGTTAAAATTCAAGTACATTGCTGTCAAAGGCATTAAAGTAGAAATTAGAAACTTTATAAGGAAATAGTGTTTGGTTACAAACTTAATGTTGTACAGATTTAAACTAGAATGTGTATATATATATATTCATATTCATGTATATATGAAAAGAGAGACATAAAGGCCTATTTATAGGTAATTTCTACAAAGACAGTTATCTATGCAGTCTGATCATGATTTCAAATCAGAAGCTCACATCCCATTCAAATAAGGTTTATAAGTTTGAGGTAAAGCCCAGCATAGTAGATCAAATATGAAGGAAGAGAAAGAGAAACAAGAAAATTGGATAAACTTTATCCAATAGTTGACAGTAAAATAGTGTTTCATAAAGGATTATGGGAGATTCTCTCAGTGGGAGAGAAAAGGTTATTCTTTAGCCTTCTTCTACCGAGAAGTCAGGAAATTTTAAAAATTTGGGTAGGTGTCATGTTAGAGATGATGCCATCCATCAAAGGAAGAAGACAAGCTGATGTTAATGTCACTCCTAAGGCAAGAGACCTGTTCACATCTCCCCAGGCCCACATAAACCCTCTCACTGAGCTCATAGATGGTTCCACAGAGGGTCAAGAGTCAAAGTTGAACCCCCAAGGGAGGCCATCATCTGTGCAGCTTAGCCAAAAGAAAGGAACTAGTGCCCCAGACGGCGTACGTCAAGAATGCACCAAGTTGACCAGCCACCCTCAAACTTCCAGAGAGGAGTCTACACATATGTAAGAATCACAGCTCAAGGAGAATGAGAATCTACAGTAGATTGAAGCTTAACTCAAAATCCTGCCCAGTGAGCCTGTCTTTAGTCAATGTGTTTGTTTACTTTAACTGAACAGGAGATTGTAAAAGACAGTTTGTTCCTGAAAGCAGCTTAGACCTATTTGTTTGCAGACTCTCCTGAAACAGACCTACTAATGGGAAAGATTTTCCTAAAGATTCTTTTCCAAATAGAGTGCTCTAAACTAAATATTCAAAAGAGATCATTGTTGCCAAGCTAGAGGAAGTGAAGGAGCTGGATTGAGATGTAAATCATATGGCGTTCAATTTGCACACAAAAGGTGTTTGCTTCAGAGTCGGAAGGTAAGAATAAATTAAGTGCAAAACTTTCCACCTACATGAAAAAAATGTTCATCAACTGGAATTACTTGTATCTTAATTTACAAATAACTGGGGAATTCTATTACAAATTCCAAGCTATTTAATTTTTCTAACATCATATTCAGAAAAACTATAGCTTCTAACCTTTAAACTTAATAATCAATACTCGTTTTACCTTTTAGATGCTGATCTTATAGATGGAATCTATAGTGTAGTTTACTAATACTCTGTTAAAATGTACAATTGGGCCAGGCACGGTGGTTCATGCCTGTAATCCCAGCACTGTGGGAGGCTGAGGCAGGTGGATCACTTGATGTCAGGAGTTCGAGACCAGCCTGGCCAACATGGTGAAACCCTGTCTCTACTAAAAATACAAAAAGTTAGCCAGGAGTGATAGCGCGTGCTTATAATCCCAGCTACTCAGGAGGCTGAGGCAGGAGAATCACGTGAACCTCAGAGGCAGAGGCTGCAGTGAGCCAAGATCATGTCACTACAATTCAGCCTAGGTGACAGAGCGAGACTGTCTCAAAAAAAAAAAAAAATTACAAGCCCCCTTGACGGCACATTTTGAAGATAAGTCTACCAATACCAGGCCCCTCCACCAAACCACACAACCACATGTACAAGCATCCTCAATCCCTCTAAAAATCTCAATTTGAGGTCCTATGGAACTAACAGTACATTCCTGAGAATTGTTTATCTTTACTCCAGGTTCTGTTCTAATCTCAGATTTTTTTTTTTTTTTTAACAAGGGAAGAGAGATTTGGAAGATTGACTCTTAAAACTGGAATGTCTGCAGGGCCCTCCCTCCGGTTGCTGGCAATCCTACTAAACGTGAGACCTCTGCCTAGCACCCCAGTTGCTTTCCCTTGATCTCACTCCCTTTCCTCCCTTTCGTTCCTCCTGGCCTAACATGAGGCAGAGCCTGTGTCTCCTGCAGCCCTTCTTGCTAGGAGACATCAAAACCCCATGAACTCTTTAGGGAAGCCGTAGCGCCGTTCTCTGAAAGGAAAGGCCAGATTCCAAGCTCTTAGAATGCTTATCCCTGGTTTTCAGTTCACTCTCTTTATTTCCTGTTTGGTGCCTTCTTTCCTGCTCCAATCTCCACTGGGCTAAGGGGTGCAGACGAGTGCCTATTTTCTTGGCCTATATAGCTTCCCCACCCACCCTCTTGTTTCTCTTCATTAGCAACAAAGCTTTTTCTTCATCTTTAGCAGTAAAATAATGATATAGCCACCATTTTGGGAACAGTGCCTGGAACTATATGGAATGACACATCCACCCCAGCGCTCAGAGCTCCCCATCCCCTGCCTTCTTCCCATCTGACATAGTATATGCTTACCCAATGCTTTTTTCTCCCCAAGACTGTAAGCTCCCTGAGGGCAGGAACTTTGTCTTTCACCCCTGTTGTCCCCAGACAGCAGCACATACACACTGTAGGCATGCTATAAATAGTTGCTGAATGGATAAATGTGCTTAGAGTGGAAGATGTAAACAAAGGGAGTGAAGACCAGATATGCACCACATAACTTACCTAAGCCTTTGTCATGTAACCAATAATTGTAAAGTTTACAAGCAATAATTGTAAACCCAGTAAAGGGTTATGGAATTACCCAAGGGGTGTTAACACAGTCAATGACATTCTAATGCTGCCATCTAGTAAGAAAAAACCTACTTTTGCTTTCAGATGTCTGTTGTAGCCTGACATTTATTGTGGGGATTTTTATTTTGTAAAGAAGCAATCTGTTAGGCAACTGTGTGAGACCTTCTTATTTAAAGCATATAAAATATTGAGTCATATCATTAAACTCAATGTTTTCCTTTCTTTATATTCCTCAGCCACCAACAACTTGTTCTACTTCTTAATTTGATTATCTTTTTGGAGAAAAGTCACCTTCACCAAAAATCTATATCAGAAACACATATGCCTTTTTAAGCAGTATCCTTTTAAAGATAGACTACAAAATCATATGGTACTTTCTAAAATCTGAACAAGTCAGAAAGTGTGTTTCACTAAAATAATGAAAGAAGAGGAAAAGGGAAGAGAATGGCTTATAAACTCTTTTAATCTTCCGATAAGATTAGTTTTTAATAATTTTATTTCTTCATCTATTGTGAATATCACAGTAAAATATTTGATTTACTCAGGATCAAGGAATCTCCTGTCAAATCAAAAGCTGATGAATGCATTCTCAATACAACTCAGTTCAAGTCTGCCAAACGATAGTAGGGATAGCTCTGCTCTGGATTCAATTTTGCCTATTAAATATGAGTTGCATTATTGAAGTTGGTGCTGATCCTCGGGTTTATTTCTGCTCACTGACAGGTTTTGATTGCAACTTTCCATGACATCGGCTCTCCAATCAGTGGAGAAAAAGCCTTTTGCATGATACAGAACCCCAGATGTTCCAGTGTTCTGCTCCTTCTGCCTGGAATTCGAACGTTCTTTTGACTTACCAGGCACCATTCAGTTGCTTTCCCCTTTATGCTTTCAACAAATATCCCTCTGGCACCTATCACAGAGTTTTGCAATCAATAATTTATACCCAGAACTATTGTTGGCCCATATGGCACCTTTGTGTAAATTACAAAAAGACACCCCTTCCTATGGGTGAGTCAGAGAAAGATGGGATAACACCAACTACCTATTTTTATGAAGTTTAGGGAGAAAATTAGGGTAGGGGAGTACACACATCTTCTTCCTTCTTTCTAGACCCAGTCCTCCATCATGAAACAAGAGAGGGATTTGCCACCCACAAATTTTTTTGCTGTTTAGTTCAATTGTGAGATGGTTCCTGCTAACAGTAATGAGAGTTGTCCTGTCAAGACCAAATCTCTTTCAGAATAAATGGAACTAGGTTTTGTGCAAGGAAGATTTTTTTAGAGACAAGTCACATGATCTTCAAATGCACACTTTGCAGGTTGTCAGCCATTCAATGATCTCTGACATTTTTAGGGATGGTCTCATATTCCAGGTTTTCAATGAGAACAAGAGGGAAAATGCAGTGGTGCTTTTTTCTTGTGCCTGAGATCACTGCAACAATAATCTTAATCATGTCTGCCTCCTGCATGCTCTTTTGGGTAGCAGGGAGAGAATCGAAGGGAGAGGGAAGGAAAAGAGGTGTGGGAAGGGCTGAGAGGTGGCTGCCACTGGGATCTCAGAAGTATCCCCCGGACACAATCAGGATGCCCTGGAGCCTGGGGTGCTTTTCTCGCTGGCCTTGGCTGCTGAGGGGATGGAGTGCATACTCTCTCTCTCTCAAGGGTCCTTCTCAGTAGGCTAATGGTGCCTCCCCATGAGACTGGCTCTGCACAGACTCCTCCGCTCCTACTTTCTCAACCATGCTCTGAGCACTTTGATGGTAGTTACTGATGCGTATGGCTAGGAGTGCTCATTTCCGGAAGTCTTGGATTTTCAGCCTGAAGAAACCCTAGAGACATCTATTTCAGTGTTTTCAATCTCTTTTATTATACCCCATAGTAGAAAAAACATTTCACATTGCAACCCTGTGCACACATAACCATATAAACAGAGATTTAACAGAAATGACAACTTTTGGCAACAATAATATGTCATACGACATGTAATGTGCTCCAACATTTTCTATTCTTTTCTTTATTATTATTATTATTATTATTATTATTATTATTATTATTGAGACAGAGTCTCACTCTGTCACCCAGGCTGGAGTGCTGTGATGTGATCTTGGCTCACTATAGCCTCCGCCTCCCAGGTTCAAGCAATTCTCCTGCCTCAGCCTCCCGAGTAGCTGGGACTACAGGTGTGCACTGCCACGCCCGGCTAATTTTTGTATTTTTAGTAGAGACAGGATTTCACCACATTGGCCAAGATGGTCTTCCTCTCCTAACATTGTGATCTGCCTGCCTTGGTCTCCCAAAGAGCTGGGATTACAGGCGTGAACCACCGCGCCCAGCCTCTTTTTTTTTTTTTTTTTTTTTAATTTTTAATGCTGATCACAACTCACTCACTGATCATGATTCACTAGTGGATTGAGGCCTACAGTTTGAGACTCACTGATCTATTTTAATCCTCATGGGTTATAGAGCAGGAAACCAAAGCCAAGAAGGTTAAGTGATCTGGCCAAGGTCACACAAACAGTTACTGCCCGGTGGCAGAGCCAAGACTAAAACCCTGGTAGCAAAATCATCTCACTTAGCTAATTATTAATAATCAACACTCCTCTTGCAAAATGCTGTGCCAGTACTGAGAACAGTGCATGCTGTTACAAAAACATGTAGTTTTTTTTTTAACGGTAGAAAGTTAAAGTCATTCAAATTAGAATTAAATAGAATGTCATTCCCCAAATCCCCGTATACGTATTTTCAGTTTCAAATTCCAGTGTCTAGAGGGCTAAGTCCATATATATGTGTATATGTATGTGTGTGTATGTGTATAGGTATGTATATATGTTTGTTTTAAATTACATCTGTAATTTGGCTCTAATGTGCTGGCTCATGTAAACTTCTCTTTACTGATGTTTCCAATGCAATAGAAAAAAACCTGAGCAACCAGTCCTTCCAAAGATCTTCAGTTAAGCCTGTATGGTCAAAGAAGGGCAGTGAACAGCTCTGGGATTCAAAGGGGCCTCTCACTTACGCAAGAGGGGACTCCATTGAGGTATGAATAAGAAGTGGGATGCATCAGACAGAAAAAGCCAAGCCGCAATAGTGTGAGGCTAGAGCCTCCTCTGCAAAGCTCAACCACGTCACAGCCCGTCATTCTTGGATGGCTCCCCATCAAGTAACTACACCCATAGTAACTACAGTTGACTACAGTTGACTCTGACCTCACCACCCCTGTAAGAGTAATAATTCCGGTAAGAGAAGTTCGTTTTTAAAAACGTCGCCCTAATTCTCGGCAACCAGCATATTTTCTTTCATAAAAGCATGGGTGCCTTCCTGTTCCACCTATTTTTATCCTGTAGAAAAAAAAAAAAAAAAGTCCCTTCCAGCCAATGCAAATACTCTCTCACTCTGCCTCACCAGCAGCAAAGCGGGTTGCAAACCTGCACAGGATATGGAACCGAGGAGGCAGTGTGCCTGATTTTGCTGTCGTGTTATTCTTTTCATTGATATGGTACCTTTTCTGCGGTTCACGTGTCAGCTGATGAAAGCAGCTGTGACCTTTTACAACAATTGGCCTCTGTCTTTACATTGGCTGTCTTTGCTTTACTGGGATTCATGAAGATCACCTTGGGGGCATCTTTCAACCCATTCCTGTGAAATGGCAACCGAACAGAAAATGGCACAAAGGGAAAGAGACAACATTTGTGGATACACTGAGGGATAGATATTGGTACTTTTAGTTTGTGAATGTGAAAATGTCACAGGTCATTTCCGAGTATATTCCAGCTGGAGGCAAGAAATGCTTTGGGGTAAACATGAGGACCACATGTGCAGAAGCACTGACAATTAGGTATGAAAGTCATATATGCAAAATTGCCACAAAAATTCCCGCTGTGATCATTTGGAAATTGCCTTGGAGTGTGGGTTTCTGGCTCATTTTCCAAGCTATGCAATTCCTTTCCAGAAACCCCTAGGCAGCACTGCCTCCCTTCCCTAGGCCCACCCTCCCTCAGCAAATCACAGTGAATGTCCTGACTCCTAGAACAGCTCCTTTTGGGGAAATAGGAAGAATAGATCAGAGGGTTTGATTATAACCTTTAAAAATCAATTTTTAAAACTGGTATAGTGCTGTACTTTCTGAAGACAGATATCTTAAATAGTGCCTAACTATGTTTGTTTTGGCAGATACGTGGGTGACTCTCGCATTGGCAGACATCCATATCCGTATTTATGGCAAATATGTCAGCATTTAATCCATCCCAGTGTCTGTGAAGGAATCAACAATGATAAGTTATCGTTTCTCTCTTATTATATTGTTTTACTTCTTTTCAAAGACTGACACAGAAATTGCCATGAAATGGAGAATAATCAATCCTCAGTAGAAAATAGCATACCAAATCTTACAGCTCAGTAGTTGGCTGGTCTATGTAATCTTCGTTTCATTTCTCAGCTCCTCTTTGAGTGACTCAATGTAGCACCCCACAACTCAATATTAGCAAGGAGGTATCATTTCACAGGAATGACTGCTATCATTGGGAGGGAAGGTCCATAAACTAGATTTCCTGCTGATGACATCAGCAATTCTGTGACATTTAAAGAAAAAGAATTGAGTACCATTTCCAAAAGGGATGAGTACCTTTGAAGAAATAATACTGCCCTTATTTTTACTTCCATGTGTCAGTTCATCCCTAACAGATAGGTGCTCTGAGGAACCTGTATCCGTAATGTGAACAATATACTTCCTTTAATATTAGTCCCAGGTGAAATTAAACCAATCAGGAAGCACATGACAATCTCTCTGATATTAATAGTCAAATGGTCTCTCAAAAACAACAATCTTTTGTGATTGTTGTTATTCCAGCGAATTGGCAATTTACAAATAGGTTGTGTCCAAAAAAAATTCATTTGTATATTTGGAATATAGAGTGTCAAGTACAAGTTCCCATATATGCAGCATTACAAATGGTATTCCCAAACCAGCCCGCAGACACCTATTTCATTTATATCTTGCTGATGGTGTTGGAGAAGACAAAGAAATATGCAGGATTCAAAAGGTAGGAGTTGGCTTTGGAAAGACAATCTGTGGCACAAGATCCCAACACAATATCCTCATAATTTCTACCACTTCCAGAAGGAAGGAAGGAGGAAAGAAAGCAGGAAGGGAGGGAGGAAGGGAGGGAGGGAGGGAGAGAGGGGAGCAAGAAGGGAAGGAGGGAAGGAGGCAAGAGAGGGAGGGAGGGAGGAAGGGAGGGAGAAAAGGAAGGAAGGAAGGAAGGAGGGAGGGAGGGAGGGAGGGGAAAAAGAGGAAAGCAAGGGAAGGAAGGGGGAGTGAAGGAGAGAGGGAAGGAGGATAGGAAGGATGGAGGAAGGAGAGAAGAACAAAGGGAAGAGTGGGAGGGAGGGAAGAGAGGGAGGGATTGAGGTAGGGAAGAAGGAAGGAACAGAAGGAAGAAGAAAAGGATGGAGGAGGTTGAGAAGGAGGAAAGAAAGACAAGAAGTCTCTAAGATGACCTCCAATTATCAGCACCTCCTGGTATTCATACCCTTGTGTAGTCTCTTCTTGAGTATGAGCTGGCCTTATTATTAACTTCACTTGTGGCAAATAGAATACAGAAAAAGAGATCGGATGCCACTTCCAAGATTAGGCTATAAAAAGGCAGTGGTTTCTGTCTTGGGCTTTCTCTCCCCTTCTCCCTTTCTATAACTGCTTGCTTTGGTGGAAGCTAGCTGCCACATAACAGGCTGTCCTGCAGAGAGGCCACATAGCAAGGGGCCAAGGACCACTAAGCAAGTGATCTTGGGGATGAAGCCCCCTCACAAGTCATGCTTTCAGATAAGACCAAAACCATTACCAACAGCTTGACTGCATGAGACAACTTGAGCCAGAGGTGCCCAGCTAGGCCATGCCCAGATTCCTTACTTACAGGACCTGTGAGCTCACAAATGCTTATTGCCTAGGGTTTAGAGTGATTTGTTATGCAGCAATAGATAACTAATTGGAAGGAAGGAAGGAAAAAGGGAGGGAACAAGGGAAGAAGGGAGGGAAGGAAGGAAAGAAGGCAGGAATAACTGTGTCTGCCATGATGCAGTCAGGGAACAGAAACCACTCTGAGTATTTTGGTTTCTCAGGAAACATCAAAGCTGAGCAGTTACTAGGAGACGGTGACACAAACCAGAGATGAGCAGGAACAGGAAGCTATACTGCCCTTAAGTGGAGGGTCAAAAGAGGAGGCGGTGTTACCAGAAGCCAGAAGAAGCCAGGTCACCCTGCGGAAGCTGGAACCACAGGGGCCTGATCGGTAGGGGCTGGAGCCGTAGATGCCATTCAAGACAGGGAAGGACAGGGAGAAACATTGTGGTTTCTCTCTTCCTCTCACCATGCAGTTCCCATTGGTGCCTTCCATTGGCCAAACCCAGCCAGAAACCAGTGGACACTGGATCCTAAGAGATAGTCCACAAGGGCCAGCCTCCTGCATTACACAGCAGAGCTGGGAAGGGACGGCCTCCTAGGCCAGGCCTGGCACACTAGTTAACTAGCTAAAGAGAAGGGGAAATATCTATTGTCAGTCCTCAGCAGATTCAGCCAGAAGGGGCTACTTATTAGCTCTGTGAACAAGGACCATTCACGATCTGCATGAAAACTCAAATTATGAGACAACAAAAATAACTCTAGCAATCAACAGTACCCCCTGGTAAACCACAAGGTAAATCATGACACCTGCCAAATGAGTCCTCCAGAGATGGGAGGGACCACGACGGCCTGGGACTGGTTGGATTTGGGAACTGGAGAGAAGGAAGGTCAGGATGAAGTCAGGGCTCCTGGGGCCCGAGGGAAGAGGAGGTGATGGAACCCATGTCAGAGGGAGCAGAGCAGGGGAGGCTGGCAGGAGTGAGGCCATCCAGTGCGGGCACCATGTGTGGAGACACACAGGTGTTCCACTGGGTCCAACACTAGGTCTTCACAGTCAAAAGAGAACTGAAACATGAGGGTAAAGGGAGGGTAGCCGGTATGAGTGACTGGTGATCTAGGCAGGAAGCCAGGTTGTAGGGCATTTAATGAGTAGGTGCAGTCACGTGGTAGAGTTTGACAGTGAATGGAAAGACAAAAACAAGCTTGCAGCATGGCAGGTTCCCGCCAAGGATCTGTTTTGAAAACAGAGGAAGAGAAGGTAGAAACTAACACCAAAGGCTAAGAACCTGCACAGTAAATTGCCTATCAGTCTTCCTCATAGCCTACAAGCTACTCGAGACACATTTGCAGCACATGTGTCTCACTCAGTTTTCCCAGGGCCTTGGACAGTGTCTGGCCCATTGTAGGTGCTCAATGCATGGCTGTGAGACGAATGAATGAGCCCAAGTGAAACCACAGAACGTCATGAGGGCAGGAGAACCAGGCAGAACCCACGGAAGATGCTCTGAAGTGATGTGGCAGCGTGGTGGCCTGCTGGAAAACCCCAGCAGCGGCCAGACCCATGTGGGCAGCTGAAGTCAGAAAATGAGATGGTTCTCTCTGAGCAAATATGCAGAGTTATAAATAGCACAGGCCTATGCAAATCGCCACAGCTGCATGGCAAAGGACTAGAGGGTGCGCTCAGCACAGAGAACGTTCCTGGCCACCAAATTCCTTCTGAGCTATCTCCACCATCAGCAGGGGCTGCCGCCCAGAGGGGAGACCCACGCCATGAGAAAGGTCATAATTGACTTACGTCTTTTTAAGGCTGCTCCTGAGGGACTTGTCCTGAAGAGCCTTATGCTTCAAAGCTCACTCACCTGTAAAAGTGTCCCAGTCACTGAGCTGGTTCCACAAAGGCATTAAGAAATGACCACTGTGGACTAGGCACGGTGGTTCATGCCTATAATCCCAGCACTTTGGGAGTCCAAGGTGGGTGGATCACCTGAGGTCAGGAGTTTGAGACCAGCCTGAACAATATAGTGTAACCCCGTCTCTACTAAAAATACAAAAATTAGCTGGGTGTTGTGGCGCACACCTGTAATCCCAGCTACTCAGAGGCTGAGGCAGGAGAATTGCTTGACCCAGGAGGCAGAGGTTGCAGTGAGCCAAGATCACACCATTGCATCTGCTCGGGAAGCTGAGGAACAAGAATTGCTTAAACCTGGGAGGTGGAGGTTGCAGTGAGCTGAGTGAGATCACGCCACTGCACTCCAGACTCGAGATACAGTGAGACTCTGTCTCCAAAATATATATATATATTTCTCTAAATTAAATATTGAAATAAATTTTAAAGTGCCTGGTTCATGTAGTTATAATAATAATAACAACAACAACTACTACTACTACTAACATGTGTTGAACATGAACTAAGTTCCAGAAACCATGCTAATCTACAAAACGGTGGACACACTCCCCTTGCACGCCCTGTGGTAATTCACAGTCCACACTCAGAAACTGCTGTTGGTTGCATGTCAAAACTTCAATGTTTTTTATATTTATTTACTCTGCATCTTCTCCCAAAGATTTGAGGTGGTCTGCAAGAATACATACGTCAAAATAAGATTTTTTTGTGTGTATAGGTCAAGTATCCCTAGTCCAAAAATCTGAAATTTTTTGAGTGCCGACATGACGTCACAAGTGGAAAATTTCACACCTAACCTCATGTGACAGCTCACAGTCAAAATGCAGTCAAAACTTTGTTTCATGCATGAAATTATTTAAAATACTATATAAAATTACCTTCAGGCTGTGTGCACATGTGTATATTAAAATAAATAAATTTCATGTTTAGGCTTGGGTCATATTCCTAAGATATCTCATTATGTATATGCAAATATTCCAAAATTCAAAGCAATAAAAAAAAAAACCTGAAATCTGAAATGCTTCTGGCCCCAAGCACTTCAAATAAAGGATACTCACCCCACATAAGTGACCTGGGACTGCTATAACGAAGTACCAGAGGCTGGGTGGCTTAACAACAGAAATGAATTATCTCCTAGCTCTGGAGGCCAGAAAGTCCAAGATCAAGGCTATGGAAGGGTTGGTTCCTTCTGGATGAGCTAAGGAAGGATCTGTTCCCAACCTCTTTCCTTGCTTTTGGCTTGTGATAGCATAATTCTAATCTTCACATTGCATTCTCCCTGTGCACATGTCCATGTCCAAATTTCTTCTTTTTATGAGGACACCAATTACATTGGATTGGGCATCCACCCACCTCCAATGTGGCCTCATCTTAACTGATTATATCTGCCACATCCCTCTTTCCAAATAAGGTCACATTCTGAGGCACTAGGGGGTGGGGCTTCAGCATATGAATTTTGAAGTGATACAGTTCAACCCACAACAAAAAGTAAAAATCAAGAAACTATTGGGTTCCCAGCAAACTGAACACATACATTCATCTAGTCACCCTCCTAAGACCTCACTAAGACTACAATAAAAAGTTAGTACTCCACATGCAGAAAGAGGCTCCAGGGAAGACAGTAGTAAACAGGAGATGGTGCGTGGGTAGCCAAGACAGGAGCAGTAACTGACCTGGCAGAAAAGAATGAAGTTACAGCCCAGGTCCAATAGAATGTAAGTCAACTGACTGCTCAGAACCCTGGAGAACCTGCACCGGGAGATGCCAGATGTTAGGGGAGGCAGATGTCAGGTAGGAAGCCGGACACAGACATGGGTTTCACAGGCTTTATTCAGAAGCATTGGACCTCCTCCCCACCACATACAGCCAGAGGACAGGGTTTCCCAAGCAGCCTCCTAAAAGACTCAGGAGATTGATTTTTGGAGGGATTGAAAGGAGAGACTCAACCTAGAAGACACCAGCCTTATAAGAGCACTGGAGTAGGGGGTAGGCACGAAGCTAAAGCCAGGAGTAGAAATGAAAGCCCACAGAGCCATGAGCTCTAGGTCCCTTCTTCTACCTAGGTGTCAGATCGTCAGCAACAGGGAATATGAGTACAGACAGGAGGACTGGAAGACCCACACTGCAGACCCAAACGGACCGGAGGTATATCCTGTGATGTGCACATTTAAGATTCTCCTAACAAAAAGTTGGCACTCACCTGGTTATCCTCTTCCTGCCAATCAACAATTCTTGCCCTTGTTTACAGAACATCAAGTGAGCTTTTAGCATCTCATTCTTAAATATGAAAGAACAACCAGACATTTGGTGAAAGCCTATGACCTGAAGACACAGACTGAGCAAACAAGGGGACCAGGAGGAAAGAGAAAATGAAAGGAATCAAAGAACATTTAAAAACATATTTTAACTAATATTCTCAGAGAGATACGGAAGAACAGAATTTTCAATAAAAAGAGAACAATTGGAGAACATGAAAGGACTCTTGACAATTAAAAATATGATAACAATTGAAACTCATTCAGAATATTAGACGATAAAGGCAATAAAATATTTTAGAAAGTAAAACAAAATGTTTCAGAGTCAGAAAACAGGGTCGGGCGCAGTGGCTCATGCCTGTAATCCCAGCACTTTGGGAGGCCGAGGTGGGGAGATCACAAGGTTGGGAGATCGAGACCATCCTATCTAACACGGTGAAACCCCATCTCTACTAAAAATACAAAAAATTAGCAGGGCGTGGTGGCAGGTGCCTGTAGTCCCAGCTACTTGGAAGGCTGAGGCAAGAGAATGGTGTGAACCCAGGAGGCGGAGCTTGCAGTGAGCCGAGATCATGCCACTGCACTCCAGTCTGGGCGACAGAGCCAGACTGCATCTCAAAAGAAAAAAAACGAGTCAGAAAATTGGAAAGAATAGATAAGAACATTTAAAAATCAACCTGGGAAGTCCAATATCTGAATAATAGGAGTTGCAAAATAGAGATAGGAGAAACAGAGGGAAGAAAATTATCAAATAATAATAATTAATAATAAGAGAAAATTTTCCAGAATGGAAGGAAACATGCCTCCAGATGGTAAAGGTCCACTGAGTACCTAACATGACAAATGGAAGATCTAAATGCTCCCAGAAAGATAACACAAGTCACATAGAAAGTACTGGGAAAGAGAATGACATGACAGGTAAGATAGCATAGTGGTTAAGAACATGGACCCACTACCTGGGCTTGTAACTCAAATACTAGTTGTGTGATTTTGGGTAAGTTACTGAACCTCTCTTGCTTCAGTTTCTTCATCTCTAAAACAGAAATAATAAGACTACGTCCCACTTATCTAGCATAATGGACATAAGACACTTAAAATAGAGCCTGGACCCTAGCTCATGTTATAAAAATGCTGACTGTTTTCCTCAGACTTCTCAACAGTAACATTGGAAGCTAGAACCCATGGAGTAATAGCTTCACATTTTTTTTAGAGGAAATATTTTCAAATCTAGAATTGTATAACAACTAAGCTACAAATCAACTGTGAGGGTAGAATAAAGACCTTTTCAAACATACAAGGTATTTAGAGCTTGATTTCCCTTATATTCCTTCTCAGGAAGATACTGCTGGCTTAAAAAGAACCAGGCAAGTTGAAGACATAGAATGCAGAAAAGAGAGGACTCAACAAAAAGAGAGGAATTCCTTAGGTGATAGTAAACGGAAGTCCCAGGATAACAACTATGCTTCAAGTATTCAGTCTCAAAAATGGAGGACAGAGGGCTCGAGGAGACAGACCCCCAGGGGTCTGAGTAGATATATGTGAATTGAGTAGATATATGTGAATATATAAAAAATATTATTGGCCAGGCACAGTGGTTCATGATTGTAATCCCAGCACTTTGGGAGGACAAGAGAGGAAGATCGTTTGCACCCAGGAGTTTGAGATTATCCTGGACAATATAACGAGACCCCCATCTCTACAAAAAAAAAAAAAAAAAAAAAAAAAACCTTTAAAATTAGCTGGGTGTGATGGCATGCACCTGTAGTCCCAGACACTTAGGAGGCTAAGGCAAGAGAATTGCTGGAGCCCAGGAGATGGAGGCTACCACAAGCCATGTTTATGACACTGCACACCAGCCTGGGTGACAGAGTGAGACACTGTCTCAAAAAAATAAAATAAAATTATTGATAGACAAGTGACAGAGATATAGAGCACTCAAGGAAAATTATAATGACACAGAAAATTAGGTTGATTTAAAAATTAAGCAGGTTTTAACTCCAGAAAAAAACAAAGGGTGAACAAGAAAGAGAACGTGCTTTAGTCATTGTTCGCTCAGAAGCAAATAATATTTGTATAGTCAAAATCATGTAAATGCTAACTTTTGAGTTGCTTGATTTAACTAAAAACTGAGATACAACTGAGTTAGGGAAATGGAGAGTGGGGAAATGGTTAAAAGGCAGTGGAGAGAGCTCAGTCCTCATTTACCAAAATGGGAAGTCAATAGTTAAAATCTAAAACTGAAATTTAAAAAATAGCAAGATGGGCCGGGCATGGTGGCTCACGCCTGTAATCCCAGCACTTTGGGAGGCTGAGGCGGGCGGATCACTAGGTCAGGAGATTGAGACCATCCTGGCTAAAACAGTGAAACCCCGTCTCTACTAAAAGTAGAAAAAATTAGCCGGGCGCAGTGGCTGGCGCCTGTAGTCCCAGCTACTTGGGAGGCTGAGACACGAGATTGGCGTGAACCCAGGAGGTGGAGCTTGCAGTGAGCCCAGATCGCACCACTGCACTCCAGCCTGGGCAACAGTGCAACACTCTGTCTCAAAAAAAAAAAAAAAAAAAAAAAAGGCAAGATAAGCATATAATTTCAAGACATGGACATGAACACCTGGGGATGCAGCCAAAGAGTTACAGTGGGACTGTTGTTGGGGTTGCAAAAGGCTGAGGCAGGAAACTCCTAGTTTTGCATTATAAATATTTCCTTGTAGTACTATTTGACTTTTTAAACCACACAGATGTGTTATTTTGATAAAAATTAACTTTTAACTTAAAAACAGAAAGAATAGTGGGAGGTAATTCAAAATAGTAGTAGTGGGTATATGTGGATAGTGTGGTTACCAGTGATGTGAATTCACTCTATATTCTTTTTGCATTGTCCACTTTTTAAAAAATAATGTGTTAATTTTACAATTCAAAAAATACATTTTATTTTTTAAATACAATCAGGATGAAGAGAAAAAAAGAAAGATTATATAGTTTGATGCAGATTAAAAAGTGATTTTCAAAAAAGGCAAAATTATGATTCACACAAAAATATAAAATGAACACACATCAAAGATAAATTAAGTGAGAGAATCAATGAGGTATTACAGTTTATTCAAAGAAGTCAAAGAACTACAAATTTGCATACAGTAAAGAAATTGAAATGAATTTGCAAAAACTGGTTTATCCATAAAGCAATAATCAATTGCATTCTGCAGACAAACTATATATGTTTCTATGGACAACAAATACTTGTGTTGCTATCAGTTCTCTATAACTTTTCCAGGGAGTTGTAAAATCAATAGGGTTGCATACTCCTATAGGATCAGATAATCCCCAAAGGCTCCCTTGAAAGGATACCCAGTAAAGATTTTTGTCTGGGGAAGCCAAGATCGAAGATTTATCCCAGCAAGCACAACTAGCAGCTGCTGAGAAATTCAAAGTTCAAGGTGAAGCTGTCTCAAACATTCAAGAAAACACACAGACTCCAACTACACAAGAGGAGAGTGAAGAGGAAGAGGTCGATGAAACAGGTGTAGAAGTTAAGGACATAGAATTGGTCATGTCACAAGCAAATGTGTGGAGAGCAAAGGCAGTCCAAGCCCTGAAGAACAACAGTAATGACATTGTAAATGCGATTATGGAATTAACAATGTAACCATCTGAAAGCAACTTTTTTTGGTGTCTCAAAGGAGTAACTGCAGCTTGGTTTGAAATTTGTACTGTTTCTATCATAAATAAAGTTATGGCTTCTTGTTGGAAAAAAAAAAGATTTTTGTCCATTTGAATGTCTTAAATTTCTCCTTATGTATAGTTAAGGGCTAATGAGTTTATGCAATCTTGTGTCTTAAAGTCCTGCTGGTTATTCAATAGTGGGATGCAAGTTTTGTTTGAATTCCTAGAAGCAAAAGCAAAAAGGGAAACTAGTTATAAATTTTTTGGAGTGTCCAGTGGGGTTTAAAATAATTTGAAGCTGAAAAAGTTTCATTTCATTTTTAATTGCTTGCAATTTTTTTCTCTAGAGGTAAAAAGAGATCAATGCACCTTTATAGCCAGCTTCCTTTATTTGCGGGAAAATCACCAAAATGATCCCTGTATTTATACAATATAGAGCAATACCCACCCGTTGCTCTTAGAAAACCCTGTGAGGATGCCATTAACTCAAATGCAGTTAGGTTAAACGATGTGTTTAGTACAGGAAATTGGGCTTATTTTAAGTAATATCATGTCCTTGGAGAGTTTCTTTCTTTTTAATTCTTCTTAATTATTTTCTATAGGGATTTAGACTAAAACATCTCTGAAAATTAGTTTTTGGGGGGAGATATATGTCTTTTTGAACAAGTATTTGCTCCTAAGAGAGAGAAGACTGGATTTCTCAAAAAGCCTATGAAAATCTGACCTCTCTTATGCTAGACTGTGAAAGGGGGCTAAATTTGTCTGGACTGAACTATAGGAGCCACATACACAGTGTTTTTAAAAATAATCCAATTTGGGGAAATATACTAGCAATTACTGAAATTCTCTTCTTCAAGCTGGCAAAGCCAGACCAAACACCACAGGTATGGATTTCCTTGTTCCTATTGTTAATCTTTCTGGGACAGTCTGTGAGCAGAAGGGACAGAAGAGATCAAGTTTCGCCTTCCCAGAGCAAAACTCAAGAATTGTTGGTTTTTTAATATGAAAAGGAAATACGTGAACTTGAATTTCTATTAATGAAGGATTGGGGGAAAACAACAATTATAGCACAATATATCCAAACAATGAAATACTATGTAGACATTAAAAAGAATATAGAGAACGGCCACGGTGGCTCACACCTGTAATCCTAGCACTTTGGGAGGCTGAGGCAGGCGGATCACCTGAGGTCAGGAGATCAAGACCAGCAGGGCCAACATGGTGAATCCCTGTCTCTATTAAAAATACAAAAATTAGCCAGGCGTGATGCCGGGTGCCTGTAATCCCAGCTACTCAGGAGGCTGAGACAGGAGAATTGCTTGAACTCAGGAGGCAGAGTTGGCAGTGAGCCTAGATCATGCCACTGCACTCCAGCCTGGGCGAGAGTGAGACTCCATCTCAAATAAATAAATAAATAAATAAATAAATAAATAAATAAATAAGAATATAAAAGGTATATATGAACTGATTTGGAAAGTCACATATGGTTAAGTGGAGGAAAACTAGTTATACAACACTATCTAGATGAGCGTATAACCCATTTTTATGTTCATTTGTTCATTCATTCAACAAGTATTTCTTAAGCATCTCAATGGGTTAGAAATACAACAGTAAACCAACCAAAGTTCCTATTCTCATGGAGTGTACTTTATAGTGGAGAGAAACAAATAAGAAACAAATGAATATATCACGTTCACAAAAAAAATGGGGCAGGTCACTGAGATAGATATTTTCGAGGGTGCTGGTGTAGAACGAGTAGTCAGAGGTCTTTCTGATGACTCAGTAAAATGACATTTGCCTTGAGACTACCTGAATACATATGTGCATATATGTATATAATTATTTCTGTTAGGATTGTGTTTGGCACTATGTAACAGAAAACAACTGCAGTGGCTTAAACACCTCAGGTTCTTTTTCTCAAATGAAAAAGGAAGGTGGGGCAGAGCTGGTGCAGCTGCTCAAGGAACAATTACCCTCTATTTTCCCAGACTATCATCCTCCATGTCTGGTCACAAGATGGCAGCTGCCACTCCAGGATTCACACCCACACTTCAGGCAGGGTGAAAGAGGAAGGGCAAAGCACAAAAAGGCACAGACCAGCTACTCCCCGCCGCTTTTTTAATGAGGAAAATAATAGCATTGTCAGAAGGCCTTCCCCCAGTAGACTTCTGCTTACCTTTTATTGGCCAACACTGTGTCACATGATGGCTCCTAGCAGGAAGAGAGCCTACACACTTTGATTTCTCAGTTGAGCACATGCTGCCTTGAATGCAAGCCTGAGTATGGGCAGGTACCTGGCAGTGTCTGCCTCATGAGTGCATCGAAGACGAAAAGAATGTACACCAAATAGTTAACAGGGCTTGTCTCTGGGGATAGCATTCCAAGTGATCCCTAACCTTCTCCTTTGTGATGGCTATCATTTGCAGCTGTATCATTCTGTCTGATAACAAATCTGGAATCTCTGGTCCCATCTCAGACCTGCTGAATCAGAAACTGTGGGACTAGTAATCTGCAGATTTACTAGTTCACCAGGTGATTTTGAAGCTTGGGGAGGAGAGGGCTGAGAACCAGTGCACAATACCATTTAAACAGAAAAAGAAGATATTTGCATTTTGCGAGAAAAAATTATGACAAGTCAAGGATCTCATTTAAGCGAACAAGTCCTTTTCACAGTAGAATTACAAACACAACCTAATTAATGAACGTGTCAACCGTTTCTTCTTTCTTTTGAATCATTAGCATTTATTCAGGTCCTTAGCAGTAATGGTTTGTCAAAGCTGACATTCAGAAAAAGTACAAAAAAGAAAAAAAAAAAATCAGCCTTGTGTTTTGATTAATTCCCGTACATCTTTCTTATGTTTCATCTCCCAAATTTACAAGGATTTGATTGGTTTATGGTAAACTTTTTTTTTTTTTTTTGTGGAAATGGAACTCACTCTGTTGCCCAGGCTGGAGTGCAGTGGTGCTATCTCGGCTCACTGCAAGCTTTGCCTCCCGGGTTCACGCCATTCTCAGCCTCCGGAGTAGCTCGGACGACAGGGGCCTGCCACTACGCCCAGCTAATTTTTTTTGTATTTTCAGTAGAGACAGGGTTTCACCATGTTAGCCAGGATGGTCTCAATCTCCTGACTTTGTGATCTGCCTGCCTCGGCCCCCGACAGTGCTGGGATTACAGGCGTGAGCCACCGCGCCATGCCTGCTTATGGTAAACTTTTTAAAGAAAAGTAAGTACTTGTCTTAACAATATCCTGCAGAAAAGATTAATTATTTTTACTTATCACAGGATGTAATTTTAGAATCCAAGAAACTCTTCTACCCTTTAAATCCTCAAGAATCCAGAAAGGAGAACAAAAAGAATAAGGAGAGGAGGTGGGAGAAGAGAGAAGCCAGTGTCAAATGGGCAGGCTCGGACCACAGACTTGGACTGAAAGCATGGCAGCTGAGAACTGCAAACTATTTTCTATTTTCCTTCTCCTTGAAATGATAAGTGGGCAGGGAAAGAAAAAGGGAGGATGATACAGTTTTGATTGGGTAATAAAGGCAATAGTGAGATTAATTTTTAGGCATCGCCAAATGCCTAGTAATAAAACCTGTGTCTCTCGGCATCAAGAAGCAGGGTTTTTCTTTTTCTGTTTTGTTTTTTTTTTTTGGTGTTGTATAAATACCATAAGATTTTTAATTTCTTCTTTTAAAAAATATATTATGTAGCTGAGGCTTAATTAGCAGGTGATGTATAAATGAGCATGGAAAACTTGTAGCACCTGAAATGATATTTCACTAATTTGAAAATATATTGTCTCCAGTCACTATTTACAAAAAACAAAAACTTTGTTGCTTTTGTCTTGCAAAAGGTCTGTAAGCAGATCCTGAATTAATTTCTTACAACCATATATGTAAGAGACTAACATGCCCATTACTCAAATTTTATCAATCAGAAAATGTCACCCAGAGAAACGGTATATATGTAATAAAAAATACTAGAATTTCACATAAAATTTTAATGGCTGGCTCTTTCTCATTGTGAGATTTCACCCCAAAAATGGATGACAAACTAGGATCTGAGTCAAAGCACAGATGTCCGTGGATGTCAGACAGCAGGGAGGTGGCCAACTTCACGACACGGATCTTCTGAGGATCAATGAATCTTAGGTCACTAGTATGATGACTATCATACGCTTCACAAATACAAGAATACTTTCAAAATATTCTGTTGTTGCAAACATTTTTGTGGAAATTATAACTTTCAATTCTTGCTTATTGCCATCATTTTTATAAAATAAAATATCTTCTATATTCACAGACATTTAAACTACTGACATCCAGGACTACTTACAGTACTCTCAAATATTGCCAAACTTGAGTAGACACAAGCAAAACAAGCCAGGAGAGTTGAAATTGGATAAAGTAAAACTAAAGATGCTTTACTATTGAGAATCACTGGAATCTCTCCAATGCCAGACAAAAAATGCCTAAGTATGAATGAGCTGCATTTGCCTTGTAAGTTACATTTATACTTCTTTCTGTCATTTGAATGACCTAATCATTTATAAAGAATAGATCAATCAGCAGGAAAGTCTGAAGAAAAGAGAATCCCAGAAACAAATGCTAGTGGTGTTCATCCTAACCCTTTGAGAAACAGCTACCCAAGGGCAGCCAGTCAATCTTCATATTTCAGTATGTGGGTTTTGCCATCAAGCAATCTGTGGGGGTTGGAGATTTGAACCTCCCATCTTCAAACTGCTACCTATGGTGGGGCTTTTATTGGCCCCTCTATACCTCAGTATCATCATCTGTAAAATAGGAATAATAATAGTTCCCATCACATAGGCTAGTTGTGGGGATGAAATGAGATACCATAACCTAAGTGTATTAGAATGGTGCTTGGCATGTGGTCAGCACTCAATAATATCACTTAATAATAATATCACTTAATAATATCAGCTATTATTATAATTATTATAATATCAGCTATTATTATTATTATAACTGTATAATAATATCAGCTATTATTATAACTGTATAGTTATTTCAACATCAAATGTTGCTTTTGAAAAAATACAATCTAAGTGTTGCATGTGAATGCTTCACACAGTTGAATATTAAGTTAAAATTCATTAGAGTTTAATTTTTTAAATGATGCTCTCCTGTGAGGCTGCTGAGTCTCTTGAGTATACGACACCACCACCACCACCCACCCCTTTCCCTGGTGGATTTCATGGAGTCTGAAAGACAGAAATAGAACACAGCTACTATATGTAAGTTGGGGAGGCCAAGGGAGCAACATACCTACTGTGGCAGACACACCCTAAGGTGACCTCCAATGAGTCACACCATGTATAAGCCCCTCCTCTTCAGGATGGGAAGAACCTGTGACTATATGTCACTGCCATCATTGGAGAGAGAGAGAGAGTAAGCAAGAAAGAGAGCAAGAGAAAGAGTGTGTGAGCAACTCCATCTGGAGTCAGAGAGAGAGAGATTCTCTCCTGAGCCTTGAAGAAGCAAACTTCCACATTGTGAGCCGCCCATGGAGAGGGCCTGGAGGTAGGGATCTGTGGGCCCCTCCCGCTGACAGCCAGGACAAAGCCAGGGCCCTCCATCAAGCAGTACCAAGGAGCTGAATTGTTCCAACAACTTGAATGAGCTTAGAAGCAGATTCTTCCCTAGACCCTCCAGATGAGAACACATTTGAGGCCACACTTTGATTGTGGCCTTGTGAGACTGAGTAGGGGACCCCGTCAAGTCATGCCTGGACTCCTGACCCACAGAAACTACGAAATAATCAATGTGCCTCTTCAGTTGCTAGATGTGTGGCAACTTGCTGCACAGCAGTAGAAAATGAACACACCGGCCTTCAACGATGCTTCCTGTTATGGGTTGCATTAGGTTCCCCAAAAGATGTTGCTGTTGTAAGCCCCAGTGCCTGTGAATTGGACCTTATTTGGAAATTGGGATCCTATTACAGATGATCAAATAAGATAAGGTCATTAGGGTGGGCCCTGATCCAATTTGACTGATTCCCTTAGAAGAAGGGGAAATTTGGACACAGAGAGACATGTCACAAGGAGAATGATGAGAAGGCCTAAGGAGAACACTATCTCCAAGCCACAGGACACCTACAGCTTCCAGAAGCTCAGAGAGGCATGGGGTGAATTCTCCTCACAGCACTCAGAAGACACCAACTTTTCCAACACTTTGGTTTTGGACCTAGCCTTCAGAACTGCAAGGCAATCATTTCTGTTGTTTAAGCCATCCAGTCTGTGGCACTTTGTTATGCCAAACCCAAGCAACTAATACAGTTCCCAAAGGCAAGACGCTGGGAAGGATTCCTTTCCAGTCATGAATGGAAAAGGACTGATAGGAGCATAAAATTCATCCATGCATGCATGCATCCATCCATCCATTCAATAGACACAGAGCCTTTATTTTGCCAGGTGTGGCACTACACAGTCACCAGATGCCACACAGGCCCTATGTGCTATGCAGTGAGGTTACAGGGATCAAAGCACAGCCCCTGCCCTCAGGGAGCTCGCCATTGAAGGGAAAGAGGGTACAGCAGGTGCAATGTGGGTTTTGCCACATGCTAGAGCCCAGGACACACAGAGTGTGGGGCGCTCATAGGGAAAACACTTAATCTCTTCCTGAGAGAGGTAAGGAAGATCCCAAGAAAAGGAACATGCAAGAGGGGGTGGAAGGAGAAGGGAGAGGGCGGTCTGAAGACAGGGACTCACATGGAGGCATAAAAGAGCAAGGACATTCTAAGAACTACTTGCAGCTCTGCGTGACCGGAGCCAAGCGGTCGTGGGAATGAGGTGCAATGTGCTAGTGTGTGCCCTGCAGAAAGGTCTGAACTGTATCCCGAAGGCTGGGGCAGCCACTGAGGAGCCTGATGGAAGTCAGCAACATGACTGGATTCAGGCAGGACTGGGGCAGAAGGTCCTGCATCATGGCCATGGCAGAAGAGATGCGTTCCAGAGATATTTAGGAGGCAGAATTGACAGAACTTGATGTATGGCTGTATTGGAGAATTAAGGAAAAGAGAGGAATCTAGAATGATTCCCATTTCTCCTGTTGACTAAGGAGGTGGTGATAACTTTCCCCAAGCAAGGGGATATGGGAAGAGCTATAGGTTGGGAGGAAGATGAGATCACTTGTCAGCCCAGCAGCCATTGCCCCTCTTTCCCTTTGCTAAGAAAGTCCCAATTTTGTTTGGTGTCCTCTGAGGGGTGATGACATCAGGGAGGCTGGACCCTCTCTCTGCACCCAGGCAGTCAATCTCATCAGGCCTAGACCTACACTGTCCAATACGGTAGTCACTGGCCAGTGCAGCTATTGCCCACATCATGTAGCAGCTAATTCAAACTGAGATATGCTGTGAGTGTTAAATATGCACTGGATTCCAAAGTATGGTTGGGGGCGGGGGGAGAATGTAAAAATAAAATTAATAATTTCTTATTTAGTTATACGTTAAACTAATGTTTTGGATATATTGGGGTCACTAAAATACATTATTAGAACTAATATCATCTGTTTCTTCTTTTTCTTAAAATATGGCTGTTAGAAAAATGTTAATTATATACCTGGCTCCTATTATACTTCTACTAGACAGCACAGGTGTAGTAAAAGTTTTCTTCCTTTTCCTTGCCTCTTGTACATGCTTTAGACATTGGCCAGAGTTCCCAGTCCCATTCCTTTACCAAGTAAAGGGTTTAGGTAAGTGTGTGAGCACGATGCCATTCTGGCCAATGAAAATGGGGGGTTGGCAACAAGTTTCTGGGGCTTTCATTTTTCTTAAAACAGAATATGAGATAGGGAGGGACATTCCTTTTTCTGCTATGGATGTTGTTATCCCATTGTACTTCCTGGAGCAATGGCAGCTATTTGGAGGCCTTGAGAATAACTGGCTTAAGAAAATAAACCACAGAAGAAAGATGGAAAAAAACTGTGTCCTTGACAACAAAATGGAATCCATGGATTTTTGTGTTAAACTTATGGTTTTACGTTAAATAAATTAATATATTGTTAAAATTGAATTTGTTGGATTTCCTGTTACTTGCAGACAAAAAGCATCGTAACCGGCCTTTGTTGAGAAAGCAGTGTCAGAAGGCTGTTACTTGAGTGTGTGTTATTCCTGTACTTCACCAATATTCAAGTTTTTCTCTGAAAAATAAGGAGAAAATTGGAGAAATATTTGGGTAATTCTTTTGCAATTAATTCTAAAATGCCACCCTCTTTCATGCCTCTGAGGAAAAAAATCATCAGTGGCTGAAATGGCGTTGGAAGGGTGACACTTTTTCGATTAATACACTACTTTTTGTTTCCAATCTGTAAATAAGGATTAGGCCTGGGTCAGGAAATAGAGGATTGATTCATTCCTGTAGTAGCACACATGTAGTTCTCTTGGGGTCCGTAAACAGTGGGAAGGAAGCCATTTTTCTGGCCAGCTGCCAGTCTCCAAACCATGCTGAACTTGATTGTCATTGTCTTTGAAGGCAGCTTTATGTGGCTTCATGGAGATGGGAGCCTGATGTGATAATCACAGTCTATTGCATTTGTGGAACCCATATTAAAAATATCAGTTTCACAGATCTTTTCTCTGGTGCTTGATTACATACTAATATGAAAATGTTGGTGTACATGACCTTGACCCACTAATCAACAGCATTATTCATCTGTCCTCCGAAAGGCCTAAATATAACAAGCAGCCACCCTCAGAAGTGAGAAACACTGGGAACTCTGGCCAATGTCTAAAGCATATAAGAGAGGCAAGGAAAAGGAAGAAAACTTAAAGCAGCGTTGGCTACAGAGAAATTTGGGAGTGTGGAAGCAGTAGAGAGAAAACAGAAAAGGTGTGGGAGGGAGCATGGTGTTGAAGGGACCTTTGAGCTCCCATGGTCCAGCCCCTTCCCTTAAACATGAGGTAATGGGGCCAGAGCGGGGCTCTTGGCTCCTTCCTTCCACATGCACTGAATGCCAGCCATGAACCACTCTCTGCCAAACACAGGGCTATGAGGATAGGAAGACACCCATGCTCCTGCCCTCCTAGAGCTCTCAACACGAGCTGGTACAGAGTCAAGATCAAACCCAAGTTAGGGACTTTTTTGTTTTGTTCTTATTTTGTTTTGTTTGTTTTGTTTTTCCTGCAAAATCACTGTCCTGCTCTATCCCAGATAGTCATCAGCACTGGCTCTCGCACTAGTTCTGCTTTGTATCTGTGCTTGTGGGGTTTGGTCACCATGAGATTAAGAAAATGAAGTGGTAAAATTTTGCTCAGATGTTATTCTAAGGAAGGTCTTTCTCTCTCCCTCTCTCTCTCCCTCCTTCTTTTTCCTTCCTTCCAGCATATATTATTTCCCTGTGTAGATTTATGATTCTTCCTCACCTTGACCTTGGGAACAACGAAGACATTTCTTGGTTGGAATCACAATCCAGACAGAAGTACTGCAAGCCTAGGATTCAAGAAGTAAGTGCCATGCACCACCCGTGTTCTCATATTTCTCTGAAATGTTGACTTGCAATGTAGCTATCCTTTAGAGAAATAGGAAATAGGGCAACTTGGCATCCTTTGCCCCACCTGGTGCCTGGATTAATACACTGAGGTTAGAATGGCTGAAGGGGAGAAAGACCCAACACATTTAGAATGATATCCAAAGATGGCCCCAGACCCGGTGGCTCACGCCTGTGATCCCAGCACTTTGGGAAGCCAAGGCAGTTGGATTGCTTGAGCCAAGGAGTCTGAGACCAGCCTGGGCAACATGGTGAAACCCCATCTCTACTAAAAATAAAAAAAAAAAAAATTAGCTGGGCACGGTGGTAGACACCTGTAGTCCCAGCTATTCGGGAGGCTGAGGTGGGAGGATCCCTTGAACCTGGGAGGCAGAAGTTGTAGCCTGGGTGACAGAGAGACCCCATCTCAAAAAAAAAAAAAAAAAGGTTGGGGGATGTCAGCTGTCAGGGAGGACTCTCTCTCCCCTCTCCTCCCCAGGCCTTACATTCCACAGTCCCTTCTCCCTGAGTCCCAGCCCCAACCAGCCACAAAAAGCAGGTCTGGGACTTAAGCACTGAAAACCTGGCCCAGGAGAGTTGGACAGGGCCGGCACGTCTGAGGCAGGGGTGGCCAGTGATGAAAGGAGGATGGCAGGATCAATAGGGAGGGGGAGAAGAAGAGAAAAAGAGTGAAGGCCGGGCTCAGTGGCTCATGCCTGTAATCCCAGCACTTTGAGAGGCCGAGGTGGGTGGATCACCTGAGGTCAGGAGTTCGAGACCAGCCTGGCGAACATGGTGAAACCCCGTCTCTACTAAAAATACAAAAAATTAGCTGGGTATGGTGGTGGGCACCTGTAATCCCAGCTACTTGGGAGGCTGAGGCAGGAGAATCGTTTGAACCTGGGAGGCGGAGGTTGCAGTGAGCCAAGATCATGCCATTGCACTCCAGCCTGGACAAGAATAAAACTCCGTCTCAAAAAAAAAAAGTGAAAAGAAATGTGTCCCCTACAGAGGCAGTGGGGGCATCAACCTGGATCTTCTGTGTGCCTCACCCACCACCACATTGTACCCACCAGCCAGACCTGTGTGCTTTTCAACATATTCCAAACCCATCACTTCCTCCCTCCACCCTGTCCAATGCACCCCCATCACCCATTTTAGGGCCCTTGCCTCCTAAATGGTTTCCTGGCTTCCACTCATTTCTCCAGAAAATTCACTCTTCAACAAGCAGCCAGAATGGTCTTTTAAACCATAAATCAGATCATGCTTTCCCACAGCACCAACAATGCCTATGTGATCTGACCCCCAAGTTCTTCCCTGACCTTAGATGTTTCCACTTGCCCCCTAGCTCACTCATACAGTCACACTGGCCTTCTTTCTGTTCTTTGCACAGCTAATCACATTCTTGCCCTAAGGCCTTCGAGCTTCCTGTTCTCTCTGCCTGGAGTGCTCTCCCTGCAGCTCCTGCCATGACTGTCTCCTTCACGTTCCTCAAGTTAGCTCAGTATAACTGCCTCCAGGCAGCCTTTTCTGACCGCCCTGGGCCAGCCTCATTCTTCTTCACCTTTATACCACTCATAGCTATTTGAAGTTATCTTGCCCATTCTTCTTACCTTTTTTTTAAAGTCTGTTTTTCAACAAGACTGAAAGTTCTAGCACAGCTCAGAGACTATGCCTATCTTGTTTGAGACTGTATCCACAGAGCCTAGAACAGAGCCTGGCACAGGAGTAAATGCTCCATAAATGTTTTGTTGAAGGAATGAGTGAGTAAATGTAGAGATGTGGAGTTGCCCCAGGAGTCCAGAATGAAGACCCCAGAGCAGGGATGCCATTTTACACATAAAAACACAGTGCACCCAGTTATATTTGAATTTTGGATAAATAATGAATGCATGCAATGCTAGCTAAGTATAAGTATATGCCCCAAATACTGCATGCATCATTGTTTGTCTGAAATTCAAAGGTAACTGGATGTCCTGTGTTCTATCCAGTTCTATTGAGGAGCTGGTGTGAGTTAAACAGAGCAAAGACGACCCTCCCAGTTCTTTGCCTCATAGACCCTTATGGGTTGGAACAGACATGAACTGGTGTAAAGAGCTGTTTTCTTCTTTCTTCTGGACTTCATGCATGTGCATGTTCAGCTAATAGTAAGGTAATTTTGTTAATGGGTTTACCACCCCTCTCTTCTACCACTAAGAGTACAGAATGGAATAGAGGGCAGTGAACAAAAAAGCGAGGGAGCACACACAGCCACGGGAAGGCGGGGCTTGTTTCAGAATGACACAACCACCCCAGGCAGCCGCTCTACCAAGGAGAGCTGTCCCTGCTCAAACCCTTTCTCATCGCACAGGAGAAAAAGGAGGCTTGATCATAAACTTTGGCAAAAATTGAATAATTAAATAAATTAAATTTTTACTTGGACTTTGCGATTAAAAGAAAGCCCACATTCTCACAAAAATATCTGCAGTTCTTTTAGTCTCAAAAATACCAAATCTAGCAACTTTATGAGTAAACAAAGTTAGTACATTCCAGTGTTATCTTGTTATGTCCATAAAACGGGTTCACATATGTAAAGTGCATTTTAAAAGCTGTATATATTTCAATTTCCTCCAAAAGTTTAGTCAAAGGAATTTTCTTTTTTTAAGCCATGGATTCAAAATCTGATTCTAGAAATCATATAGATGTGCTGAGAAGTGGTCTGGTCCAGAAGCACAACTTCCAGGAGGTTGTGGAAAGGCCCTCAGGGCAAAGGGACTTTTGCATATCAAACAGGTCAGGTCCAGTCCCACCACACTGAAGGAAAGCTAAGCATGAGATGCTCTGTGTTGCACTGTTTAAAGGCTGCAGTGGGTCAAGTTCATTCCTAGAGCCCTGGCACTTCATCCAGAGGAAGCCCAGAGTCCTTATGTGTCCTGTCAAATTTCACATGAATGACAAATACCTTTGATGAATGCAAAATAGAATATTGTTTAATATATACCTCAGTTGTTTTATTTGTTTTGTTTTTGAGGCCAACAGGGCTACTAATTAGCAACAGCAATTGTTCCTTGGATTGATATAGCCATTTCCAAGGATCTCAGAGCAATTTATACATTTTATCCCATTTTATTCACGGTAACTGTCTAGGTAGGTTGGGTTTTGGTATTGACATCCTCTCCTTGAAATTTTATGGACTGGGCAGGTGCCTAAAAAATTTAGTCATCTGCAATAAATTAGAAGCAGAAAGTCTTCTCTTACCCAAAACCAATTCAATACTTCAGTTCCACTGGCAATTAAAGAAGATACAAAGGTAATAACATTCATTCTACTTACCTACCAACCACATCAAACATCCACCCTTTTCCCATTAGCCACATTCTTACACATTTTATATTTATTTTTATTTATGCATCTCATTCCCAAAGAATCTGTGATGATTGTAGAAAACACAAAGAAAAAAAATATGTAAATGTTTAATGTAAATATATAAAATATTTACATACATTAAAAAGCATGCAGGGCTTTTTGTTCTTGAATCTAACAACATAGAACTTTCTAGAGCAGAGGCTTAATTTGTTTTATAGGCTCAACCTATAAAACAAATGAGCATGCTGATTAGTATTGAGAACAGGGACCTCAAAACTGGGCTTTCAGATGCTGGCTGAATGAAGGGATGATGCAAAGGCAGAATAGACCCATCACTAAAAGTAAAGCTTACAAGTCATTGTTATTGCCATTACTTTTAATGGCAGAAATCACAATTACTTTTGCACCAACCTAATGTATGCCAGCGTGTACTATCTTTTCACTGCATGGAAGATGTCCAGAGCTCCTGCTGGGCAACTTCACAGAGTGTTGAGCCTGAGCATTTGTACTGGGATTCCTGTGACAGCTCATTTTGTTACCATTAACCCATCTCAGTATTCTCATATCATCCAGCATTTTCTCCAGTAAGCTAAAATCCTATTTCTGGTTAGCTTCCAGATAAAAGGTATAAGCATACCACAGTGCAAAAGCCTAGTCCTAGAAAAGAATTGTTTATCAACTAAAATTTTGTGAATTAAACTATATTTTAAATGGATAAAGTGAAATGAAAAACAAGGAGTTTGGTGGGGAGTCTACTGTTTTAAAAAGCCCTTCAATAAATTTTTAAACCTACATGTCATATAACTTTTTATATTTTATTTGATTTTTTAAATTCATGAGTAGTAATAATGCACACTTATTTAAATAAGCCAAAGAATACAGAGAGGTACCAACAAAAAGCTAATAATCAGCTGGATACAGTGGCTCACACCTGTAATCCTAGCACTTTGGGAGGCTGAGGCAGGAGGGTTACTTGAGCCCAGGAGTTAGAGACTAGCCTGAACTACATAACAAGACCTTGTCTCTACAAAAAAATACAAAAATTAGCTGGGCATAGTAGCATGTGCCTGCGGTCTCAGCCACTCAGGAAGCTGAGGTGGGAGGATCACTTGAGCCTGGGAGGTTGAGGCTGCAGTGAACCGTGATTGTGACAATGTGCTCCAGTCTGGGTGACAGAACAAGAAGACCCTGTCTCAAAAAAAGAGCTAATAATCTTACCAACTCCCTAATATTTCAGCTCCTATTTTCCCCCCATGTGATTAATATTGATGGTTGGAAGCAGATTCTTCTACACTCTTCTCACAAAAAAATATATATGATGGAATTGCAGTTCTTGTTTTCATTCTTCTTATTACAACAAATTAGATTATACACATTATCCTTTATATTTTCTTTCACTTAGCAAGGTAGAACAGATATCCCTCAGATCATTATGTATGGTTCCATCTCACTGTTTGGTAACAGCCATGGTTATCAAATATTTACATAGTATAACTATATAATGGTTTGCTAACCATGCCCCTTTAGATGGATGTTCCATATTTTTCTTTTTCTTTGTTTTCCTGCCACAAACCAAGCTGCAAGAAGCATGCTGGTACCGCCTTGCCTGTAGGACTAGTGACTCTTGTGCTTACTTTCAAAGTTTAGATTTTTGCATACTAATTCTCCTTAAAAGAATTAGAAGCTAAGATTGTGTCATCAGAAGATCCAAGTTTTGTAGACTGCATTATATAAACAGGAAAAGTCATCGCCTGTGCCTCAGTTTCCTCATCTGTAAATTAATAGAGAATAGATACCTGTTGGAGTAAACTACCATCTCTCTCTCTCTCGCTATCTCTCTTTCTCTCTCTCTTTTTAATGCATGTTTTTACATCAATTGAGCTGAGTGCCAGTGAACCCTGAGCCAGCTTTCTGTATAAGTAGAGCAGCAGCTGCTCCTTGCTGGAGGCAGGAAGTGTTTGTCCTGCAGGCCTTTGATCATCCCGTAGCCTTTCCACACTGGGAACAATTTTTTCCCCATCTGCAGTCTCTGTAACCGGTTCGTGAACTTTCACTCTCCTGTAAACTTACAGAGTTGCATAAAAGTATGAACATTCAGCCTCAAAGCCATCTGAGCAATGGATTCCTTTATAAAACTGCAACCTACTTATTCAACCGGGAAGGTGAAACGCCAGCAAATGTTTGTATATTTGATGAGTGCGAGCACGCAGGGTGTCAAGATGCCAGAGAGAGCTACAGAGCTCCAAAAATCCTTATTTTGAACCTACACCACCACAGAGAATGATCATATTTTTCTGGCTGTAATAGTAGAGTTGTAAGATTTAGGAATTAAAGAAACTAGATGCCCAGTTAAATATGAATTTCAGATAAACCACACATAATGTTTTAGTTATTTTATTATCATTTATTGTACTATATATTACATAGTATTTTATGATTATAGCATTACATGGGGCATACTTACACTAAAACATTATTCATGGCTTGCTGAAACTCAAATCTAACGGGGCATCTTGTATTTTATCTGGCAGTCCAATGTAATAGAAGAAATTTGTTCCCCCATCCGTCCCCACCAATCCAGAACTTTCTTTGCTTTTATCTCTGTGTCAGAACCACATAGCAGAAGGATTCACCTTTCCTTCCTCAGCCAAGGCTTCCCTGCAAATTTGGGCGAGCTCATGACTTGATCCCAGCTCCGTCGGCATAAGGGGTCATCTAGGCCCAAAACTCTTTGCCCCAGGACTGATCTCACTTGTGGTTATCTTACATCTACTGCGTCAACTTCCGGGTTGAAGGATCTCTGTATTTCAAACTCCCTCTCTCACTTTGACCATAAAAAACGGCCCACTCCCTGACCTAAGTCTGAACTTTCTAGACTGCATACTTCTGTATTCTCTTGCCTCTTCTGCATTTCTGGTGCCCTCAGGGTTTTACCTCCTAACTTCCAAATCAAGCTAAGATTGTTTCATGAGAAGATCCAAGTTTTGTAACTTGTGTCGTGTAAACAGCAAAAGTCAGCACCTGAGCCTCAGTCTCCTCAATTTGTAAAATGGGTGTTGAATTCTGTTAGGAGATACTCAAGATTGTTCCTAGCTCTGACATGATGTGGCTCCAGACTCTTCTCCCATTGACTTCAATCCTCCTGGCCACAGCCTTCATCTGAGCCTCCCTCTGGGACCTGAGAGTGCCTATGTCCCAGTATGCTACTCAGCTTTTTGACAGAAACCACTTAGCATGGCTCCAAGGGTAGGATAGCCAATCCTTGCTCTTCTAAACATTTTCCTTAACTGTCTAACTTCATAAATTGTTGGCTTTTAACATTTGCAAAGTGCTTGACCAAGCAAAACACTCACCTTGTCAGAGATGGTCATTCCAAAAGTTCCTGTAGTGTAAATTATTGTCCTGTGTTAAATCAAGCTATTTACATGTTAACATAATTAAGTACTATATAGCTGCAACAATCCTAAATTGTATTGACTTTTACTACACAGAAATCTTCATAAGACATTGTTTGGCCCCAAACAGAAATACATGTTTTTTTAAAGAATAACCAGGCAACATGTATAAATACACATGAACAACAATCAGAAGAGAATTCAAAAGAGCAAGATGTGTTGCAAATACAGAAGTTTTAAAAAATAAAATTGCTCACATATATAATGGTTTTAAAGGTTTTCAATCACACCAAATATTTTAAAGTAGAAGTTTTGTAGTGAAAAACCTAGAAAGGCCAGTCTGATTAAGTACTCCAAATTCCTTAAGACCCAAACCTTCCAAATCACTGGGCTATTTATCTTGTTTATTTTAGTGCAAAACATTCTTCAGAAATATGTAGAAATTTATACCATGCAATGAGAGTGTGAAACATATTCATTATGGGAATTAGAGAATCAAACGAATGAATGATCATTAGAGATTATCTAATCCAGTGTTTTGTAAACTTGTTTCTCCTGACCTGCCATAAATACATTCACAAGATAACAGTTACTATTCGTAAGATGATTTGATGCTGTTATTCTACTTCATTTCTCAAAAGTTGGCTGTGCCCCATCTTATTGATTTCATGGTTCATTAATGGATCACAACCCACAGTTTGAGAAACACTAAAAAAAAATTCCTAGCTCATTCATCTCTTAAAACTAAGAAAAATCATCTGGGCACAGTGGCACTTGCCTGTAGTTCAAATTAATCGGGAGGCTGAGGGGTGAGAATCCCTCGAGCCCAAGAGTTCTAGTCTAGTCTGGGCAACACATTGAGACCTTGTCTCTAATTTTTAAAAAAGAGAGAGAAAAATAAGAGGTCAAGGTGATAAATGACTTCACCAAGGTTAGTGCAAGGTAATCATATAACCATGAGAAACAAGAAATAGGCCTGACACAGTAGCTCATACCTGTAATCCCAGCCCTTTGAGAGGCTGAGGTGGATGAATCACTTGAGCTCAGGAGTTCAAGACCAGCCTGGCCAACATGGTAAAACTCTGTCTCTAAATACTAAAAAAAAAAAAAAAAAAAAAAAAATCAACCAGATGCACACCTTAATCCCAGCTACTCAGGAGGCTGAGGCATGAGGATTGCTTGAATCTGGGAAGCAGAGGTTGCAGTGAACCAAGATAGTGCCATTGCACTCTAGCCTGGGTGACAGAGCAAGACTGTCTCAAAAATTTTTTTAAAAAGGAGAAACAAGAAATATGCTAATAAATACACGAGTCTATTCAATCAAAATAGTAAATAGGGACTGGCCAGTGGGATATATTGTGTATATTAAGCCAGTTCCTAAAAAATTAAGGTACTGATACAGAGAAAAAAATTTTTAAAGGAGAGGGGGCCACCACATATTGAGTATCTGCTATGCATTAAGCATTCATGATACTGCTTGGCTCTGTGTCCCCACTCAACTCTCATCTTGAATTGTAATCTCCATGTGTTGAGGGAGGGATCTGGTGGGAGATGATTGGATCATGGGGTCAGTTTCCCCCATGCTGTTCTGGTGATAGTGAAGGAGTTCTCATAAGATCTGATGGTTTAAAAGTGGCAGTTTCCCCTGAGCTCGCTCTCTCCTGCCACCGTGTAAGACGGTGCTTGCTTCCCCTTCGCCTTCAGCCATGATTATAAGTTTCCTGAGGCCTCCCCAGCCATGCAGAATTGTGAGTCAATTAAACCTCTATTCTTACAAATTACCCAGTCTCAGGTAGTATCTTTATAGCAATGTGAAAACGGACTAATACAATTAGTTTAAGCAAAAAAGAAGAATATATCAGAACCAAGGACAGAATCTATTGGAAACCATCAAGATTTTTTTCATTCTGTCCCTTATCTCTGCCTCTAAAAAAAAATTCATTTGTCAAAAAAAAAAAAAACCCAGAAAAATTGTAGAGAAAATCAGTGAAGTCAAAAGCTGGTTCTTCGAGAAAATCAATAAAACTGGCAAACCTATGGCCAAAAGTGATGAGGACCATAAAAGAAAAGAAACAAATGATCAATATCAGGAATGAAAGAGGTGGCATATCTATATATTCTATGATATTAAAAGAACAATAAAGGAATATTTAAAGCAACTTTATGCCTACAAACTCAACAATTTGGATAAAATAGAAAATTCCTTGAAAGATATATTACGAAAGCTTACTCAAGAAAAATAGATAACTTGATTCTCCCTGTATCTATTTTATGTATGTATTTATTTATTTTTTGAGATGGAATCTCACTCACTGTGTCATTCAGGCTGGAGCGTAGTGGTGTGATCTTGGCTCACTGCAACCTCCACCTCCCAAGTTCAAGTGGTTCTCCTGTCTCAGCCTCCAGAGTAGCTGGGATTACAGGTATGCGCCACCACACCCAGCTAATTTTTCTATTTTTGGTAGAGACAGGGTTTTACCGTGTTGGCCAGGCTGGGCTTGAGCTCCTGACCTCAAGTGATCTGCCCACCTCGGCCTCCCAAAGTGCTGGGATTACAGGCATGAGCCACCATGCCTGGCTGCCCTGTATCTAGTTTTAAAACTGCAATTGCAGTTTACAATCTTCCCAAAAAGAAAACTCCAGGCCTAGATGGCTTCTTTGGTGAATTCTACCAAATGCTTAAGGAAGAAATAATATCAATTCTACACAAACTCTACCAAAAGAATTGAACAGGAAGAAATACTTCTCAACTCATTCTCTGAGGTCGGCATTATTCTGAAATCTAATCCAACAATATGTTAAAAGGATGATACATCCTAACCAAGTGGGGTTTATCCTGAGAATGCAGGGTTGGCTTAACATTGAAAATTAATTCAATGTAATATATGAAATTAATAAATTTAAAAATAAAAACATATGATCATCTCAGTAGATACAGGAAAAGCATTTAACAAAATCTAACATTCATTCCTCATCAAAGCTCTCGGCAAACTAGGATGAGATGGAAACTTTCTCAGTCTGTTAAAGACATCTATTAAAAAATTATCTACTTAATGTAAACACTACACTTAATGTTGAAAAATTGAATGTGTCCCCTCTAAGATCAAGAACAAGACTGTTATGTTCACTCTCCTCACTTCTGTTCAACACTGTATGGAGGTTCTGAACAGTGCAATCAGGTGAAGAAAAAAGAAAATAAAAGAAAAATTCATCCAGATTAGAATGGAAGAAATTAAACAGACCTGATAATCATCTACATAGAAAACCCAATGTAATCTACAAAAAAAAAAAAAACCTGCTAGAACCAATAAGTAAATTTAGCAAGGTTGCAGGATACAAGGGATACAAGATCAATATACAAAAATCTACTGTATATCTATATGCCAGCAACAATCAGATATTAAAGTTGAAAAAAATACCATTCACAATAGCCTAAAAATATAAAATATTTAAGGATACATCTGACAAAAGACATGTAAGACCCATACACTGAAAACCACAAAACATGTCTGAAAGAAATTTTTAAAAACCTAAATAAATAGCAAATGGATTAGAAGAATCAATATTGTTGATATGTCAATATTCCTCAAATTGATCTATAGATTCTGCGTAATTGCTATTAAAATCCTAGCAAGCTTTCTTTTTTTTTAAAACAGGGTCTTACTATGTCAACCAGGCTAGAGTACAGTGGTATGATCATGGCTCACTGCTACTTTGACTTCCCTGGGCTCAGGCAATCCTCCCGCCTCAGTCTCCCAAGTAGCTGGGACCACAGGCATGCACTATCATGCCTGGCTAATTTTTCTATTTTTTTTGTAGAGATGGGGTTTTGCCATATTGCCCAGGTGTGTCTTGAACTCCTGGGCTCAAGCAATCCACCCACCTCAACCTCCCAAAGTGCTGAGATTACAGGTGTGAGCCACCGTGCCTGGCCCAGCAAGCTTTTTATGTAGGAACTGACAAGTTGACTTTAAGTTCACATGAAAATGCAAATGACTTAGCCAAAATAAGTGTGAAAAAGAACAAAAAAAATTTTTGAATAGATACTATTCAAGCGACCCGCCCATCTTGAACTTCCAAAGTGCTAGGATTACAGGCGTGGGCCATCCTGTCCAACCAGAACAATATTAAAAAGATAACATTCACCTGATTGCACAAATTATTATGAAGCTACAGTAATTAAAATGGTTGTGTTTGACATAAAGAGAGACAGATCAATGGGAAAGAATAGAGAGTCTGGAAATAAATCCACACATATATGGACAACTTATTTTGGCCGGCACAAAAAGGTAATTTTATGGAGAAAGGATGGCCTTTTAAACAAATGGTGTTGGAACAATTGGCTATCCATATGCAAAAATAAGAGTGAATTTGGATTTATATCTTGCACTATATTAAAAAATTAACTGGAAATTTATCATAGATTTAATAGAAAGCCTAAACCTATAAAATTTCTAGAATAAAACAGGAGAAAATTTTTGTGGTCTTGGGTTAGGCAAAGGCTTTTTAGGACAACAAAAGCACAACCAATAAAAGAACAAATAGCTTGATTGGACAGCATCAAATGTAAAGACTTTTGCTTTTCTACTAAAAGAACAAAAAGATACTCCACCAACTGGAAGAAAATATTTGCACAGAATCTATCAGATAAAGAATTTATACCCAGAATATATAAAGAGCACTCTGAACTCAACAATAAGAATAAAGACAACCCAGTAAAAGACGAACAAAAGATTTTATCAGATCCTTTACAAAGAAAATCAAGACCACTTCACAAAGGATCTGCAAAAAAGCACATGAAAAGATGTTCAACATCGTTAGTCACTAGAGAAATAAAAAATAAAAATCACAACGAGATACTACTACACATCCATTAGAATGGCTACAATTAAAAAGACTGACCATGTCAAGTGTTGATGAGGATAAGGAGCAGCCCCTCTGTGCCTCAGTTCTCTTATCTGTAAAATAGCACCTACTTTATAAGGTCATTATGAGGATTTAATGAGTAAATACATCTCAAGTGCTTAGAGAAAGTGCCTGGCACATGGTAGGCAGAGCATGAATGTTGGTTGTTTTCACTGTCCCAGTAAGGAGGTGTGATAACCTGCAACTGTCTCTAAGGGTAAGCAGCAATTTAACAAGAGAAGAAGAAAGGGGAAGGGAATTGGAGCAGAGCAAAGGCCACTCAGACATCTAAGTGAGACAGGGAAAAACACTGTGAAAGGGGAAACTCATTAGTTATTTACAGTCCCTTAGCCTCATTTTCAGGAGGGCAGACCCTGGTAATCAGGAGGGCCTTTGTTTGCTGAAGGTGTGGAGGAGGTGAGGCTGCCTCTGGAGAGGTGGTTTCTCCAGCACAGCTGCTGGGGCAGAGCGTGGGGTGCACTTGCCTCGAGGAGGGAATGCTAGAAGAGGTGACCTGCCTCATGGAAGTGACATTGAGAACGCCGTGCATGGAACTCTCACCACCAGCAAGAGCAATAAGCTCGGGGAAAACGTTCATTTCTCTCTGGTACCTTTTAATTTGGGGAATCAAGAAAAGTGACAAATTCCTTCTCCACGGTAGGCAGAGGCTGAGGACCCAGCCTGCCCTTGAGCCCTAGGGCAGTGGGTTACGGAGACAGAAGACCGCAGTGGTTACTAACTGCCTTCCTGAGCACCTCCCATATGCCAGGCATTGAGCTAAGAGCTGCAGGAACCCAATGATTAAGACACACTTTCTGCCCTTGAGGACCTCACAGGTCCAGTTGGAAGACAGACCAGGAAGCAAATAATTACAATTAAACACTGTCACATTACTGTTAGAAGGGCCATTTAAGAGGTGAGTATAAAATGCCTTAAAAATGTGGATACGGAAACAGTCTCACCACGGAGCAGATTACAAGTATTAGGACTAAAGGAGCAAATATTAGAAGCAAAAAGAAAGAACATTTCCCTGCTAATTTTGGCATGCTTAAGCCACCCATAATGAAAACAGCTTCTTAATCAAATCCAGCTTTTATTTCCAGGCCGAACCACAGCCCTTTCTGTTTTCCTCTTAAGCCAGTATAACATTTTATTCCAAGCTGTTTTCTCCCATCATCTGTCAAATAGGGCCACTTTAGATCTAACACCAGGCTCTTGACGGGGAGCAGGGGCTGCATCAGTAGAAGAATGTCCTTACATCCCTGCAGAACTCTCTGGGTTCTTTGCTATTACTAGAAAAGATCAGAAGAAAAAGATAACATAAAATTAGGTGATTTAGCTAATATCCTCCTATCTGGTTCTGAGGACTATTCACACAAGGAATGAGATCTGTTCTCTCAGTTTAATTTGAGCGCTCTTGATTCCTAGTACAGAAATACACTATAAGCTCTGACCATAATCCTTCTCTTAGTGTTTGTTTGTGTTGCAATATTTACATTTGTGATCTTCAGAATCATTAATGCTGTTCTGCAGCCATTGTCTCATCAAGTGAGCTAACAAATGATCATCCATCAATAAGAACCTGAAAACCTGGCACCTACAGAGATCAAAATAACCGTCCTCAGAAGCCCGATACACAATCATAACTCAAGCAGCAGTGGGGATCCACAGTGCTCACACTCCCAGATGGTAATGGTCTAGCCTCCAACTCAGGCTGAAGAATAGACCACAAGTGGGCACTAAATTGCCTGTCAGGTGTCTGAAGCCCCACGGCTTAATTATTAGCACAAAGATTACAGCCTCTGTATCAATGTGACTTTACTATTTGTTCAAAGAAATTCTGGCTCAGGAAGATAAGGCTGTAAACCAATAAGATACCTCCAATATTCATTTATCAACAATAGATTGCTCAACCAGCCATCTTCTCAGGACAATAGGTTATTCATACAGGTAAACAGTCCCCTTCCCAAGACAGTAGGTCACTCACCTGGACAAATCCACTTGCCTATCAAACAGCTATTCATGAAGACTCACCTTACAACTCTCTTCTTTGTTGCATCCATCAACTCTAAACAATTTTATCATAAACTTTACCTAATTCTAATCAGATTCCTATGAAAATTAAACCACTTGAACTCAGGCCCCAAAACTCGATGACTATTTTTCTTCTGAGACACTACTAAGTCTCCACCAAGGTGATACTTCCCTTATTATAGTAAATAATAAACTCAGCTTTGTTTGATCAGCTGATTATTCTGACAGTCTTTTAGGAGAGTCAGATACCCCAGATGGATTAAATGAAGGAAATGTAATGAAGAGGCTCCTTTCAGAAGTGAAGGCAAGATTACTGGGATACACAAGGGATGGTGAGGTGTCCAGGGACCAGCAAAAGTGGAAAGCCATTGCCACCCCTAGGGCTGAAGGGACAAGGGGAGGAATTAGTGTCAGTGGAACCCAGCAAGAGTGGGGACTGTAGAGTCATGGCTGCCCAGCCAAAGCAGAAGTCATGGAGGCCCACACCCACCATCAAAAATCAGGGGGAGTAGGGAGGGAACAATGCCTCTGTTTCTTTTGCCCTTCAGTTGCCTGCTGGTTCCTCTCATTAAACAAACCCAAATGGAAGCCAGCAAGCAAGCAGACCCCGATAATGCCGGAATCAGTCTGCTGGGGGCCAGCAAAGGGCAGAGAAGGGAGGAGACTGGATCTGTGTGAACATGGGGAAGTAGGATGGTAAGTGAAGAATAACCAGTACACAGCACAAGGAATATTGGTTGAATGAATAAATGAATCCCCACTGGTCTTCAGCAAGGTTATAGTAATAGTATTTGCTAATGAATGAATAAATCAATTATACTGAATATGCATTATCTCTACTTAGCATATTGGCTTTGCAGGGGGCAGGGGGATCATAATCAGTAAATGTCAACTTTGTTCCTTTGCTTATAACTTTATTTCAGCCAAGATAGTTAAGGCACTGATATTAGTCCATTCTCACATCGCTAATAAAGACATATCCAAGCCTGGATAATTTATAAAGAAAAGAGGTTTAATTGACTCACAGTTCTGTAGAGCTGGGGAAGCCTCAGGAAACTTACAATCATGGCAGAAGGAGAAGCAAACACTTCCTTCTGCACATGGTGGCTGCAAGAAGTGCCGAGCAAAAGGGGGAAAAGTCCCTTATAAAATTATCAGATCTCGTGAGAACTCACTCACTATCATGAGAACAGCCTGGAAATAACCACCTCCATGATTCAATTACGTCCCATGGGGACCCTCCCACAACATGTGGGAATTATGGGAACTACAGTTCAAGATGAGATTTGGCAGGGACACAGCCAAACTATATCAGCACTCAAAAAGTAAAATAGAGAAGAAAAATTGGGCATGTTTTAGAGATGTCATAGATATTATCTGTGATATAATTTGGCTTAAAGCCTGGACTTAGGAGTTCTGGCACAAATATCCTTCACCTACTCCCTAAAATGTCATCAAACCAAGACTTCTTATCTAGGAAGTTTACCATAATTGCAAGAGCTCACCACATCACATTTTCTGGAAGGACTTGAAAAGGTTAGCAAATTTGGAAATACCAAACCAAAAAAAAAGTTGCCAAAATAATCCTTTTTTAACAGTTCTGTTTTAAATTATATAGTCTAGTAGAATGTGAGCTTATGAGAGTTGGTCAAAGCCAAGGAAGCAAATTAGCTTTTTGGGCTATCTGCCCTGTAACAGATAGCCCCCAGTATAATTAAGGGTTAAAAAAACTCTAGTTCTGAAATCAGATAGACCTGGTTTTGAATCTTATACTACGTGACTTTGGGCAAATTACTTGCATCCCATGCCTCAGTTTCCTCATCTGTAAAATGAGAATATTATTCTGTGCTTCTTTTTTTTTATTGGTGGCTATTATTTTTGGCCACCACAATCACCCCCTACCTCTTTCAATACTTTTTCCTATAACCCAGGACTGGAAGTCTGGCAACTACTACATGTCCATCTCCATTTCTTTCACGGTTCTTAAAACCGTATATAAATACATTCTGCCAATGATACGCCCCTGTGCAAGTTTCGGAAGTTCAAGCTTTAGCAGATGTGAGCTTCATAGCAACTTCTAAGTTTTCCCTTCCTAGTTATCAGCCTGGGTGCTTCAGGACGGCTATGACCAGCGGTGACCATGGGCAGCAGTTTCCTGTTGTTTTCCTCATCTCGGTGGTGGCAGCAGTTTCTTATAGTAAGACTGTAAGGGTGAACCTAAAAGCTCACGGTGCCTCCCCTGACTTTTGCTCCTTCAGCCTTTTAAACTTTTTTTTTTTTAATAAACTTCTAATTCCTTCTGTTAAACTTCTTCCTACATGAAATATCTAAGATGGTTTCTGCTTTTCTTTTCTCTTTTTTTTTTTTTTTTTTTTGTTTTGAGACAGGGTCTCGCTCTGTGACCCAGGGTGGAGTGTAGTGGCACAATCACGGCCCACTGCAGCCTCAACCTACCCGCACTGAGGTGATCCTCCCACCTCAGCCTCCTGAGTGGCATGGACTATAGGTGCATGCCACCATGCCCAGCTAATATTTTGTATTTTTTGTACAGACAGGGGTTCACCATATTGCCCAGGCTGGTCTCAAACTCCTGGGCTCAAGTGATCCACCCACCTTGATCTCCCAAAGTGCTAGGATTACAGGCATGAGTCACCAGGCCCGGCTGGTTTAGGTTTTTCTAACTGAACCCTGAATGAGATCTACCAGAGTGTACATAAGTTTTATACCCCAAAAGTACTTTTTGTAGAAATGATCTTTGAATTAATCACTCCTGTGGAGGTCCTTCATCATGCACATAGCTGTTACGGATCCTTCTATAAAACTGAAGACTTCAGAATTCTCCAAGGCAGTGAAGGTAAGTTAACAAGTATGTTAATCATCCTAATGGCACTTTGATTTAAAAATCCATTTATTTGGTTCATGTGACCATTTCAAACACCTTATTTATAGAATTATATAAAATATAGGCTGAACCAGGTTTCTTGGTGAGAAAAGTACAATTTATAAAATTCAAACATACATTTAGAAACTCGATGGCATTTTCATTTACGAAGAGCCATTAATAGTCATTCCTCAAGACAAACCTTTAACTTTACATGATTGCTCTCCTAAATGTAAATGTAAATACCTTACATGTTTGTTTATTGTTCTCTCATTTAGTTTGAGAGAACCAGAAAGCTCATCTTCAAGTAACAGAAATTTGCTAGCAATTTGTATATTTTTTGCATTAAAGACAGAAGAAAAGTCAGACAGATTGTTATAAACACAATCGGTCTTTGCCAATTCTGCTAAAATATAGCAGGATAAAAGATGGTTCCAGGCCGCTCTCAAACCACTCCCTACTTTCAATCCCAGCACTTTTCATAAGTAGCGTATAGTATATATTTCAACATATGATAAGAGATATTGCAGATCTGGTTACAGACCACTGCAATAAAGTGAGTCGCATGAATAATTTGGTTTCCCAGTGCATATAAAAGTTACATTTATACTATACTATAGTCTATTAAGTGCATAATAGCATTATCTTAAAAATAATGTGCATACCTTAATTTTAAAAATACATTTTGTTCTGTGCTCCCAGAGGTTGAAAAAAATACTGTTTTGCTAAAAACTGTTATGATCATTTGAGCCTTCAGTATGTCAAAATGTTTTTCTGTGGAGAATTTTGCCTCAATATGGATGGCTACTGCCTGATCAGGGTGGTGGTTACTGAAGCTTGGGGTAGCCGTGAAATTTTCCTAAAATAAGACAATGAACTTTGTTGCATCCATTGACTCTTCCTTTCACAAAATATTTCTCTGTAGCATGTGATGCTGTTATCAATGTTAGCATTTTACCTACAGAACTTTTTTCAAAATTGGAATCAATCCTCTCAAACCCTGCCACTGCTTTGCCAACTAAGTTTATGTAATATTCTAAATCCTTTGTTGTTATTTCAACAGTGTTCACAGCATCTACACCAAGAATAGATTCCCTCCCAAGAAAGCACTTTCTTTACCCATCCATAAGAAACCACTTCCCATTCATTCACGTTTTATCATAAGATTGCAGCAATTTAGTCATACCTTCAGGTTCCATTTCTAATTCTAGTTCTCTTGCTATTCCTACCACATCTGTGTGACTTCTTCCACTGAAGTCTTGAACTCCTCAAAGTCATCCATGAGGGTTGGAGTCAACTTCTTCCAAGCTCCTGTTAATGTTGATACTCTGACCTCCTCCTATGTGTCATCAATGTTCTTAATGGCATCTGGAATGGCAAATCATTTCCAGAAGGTTTTCAATTTACTTTGACCAGATCCATCAGAGGAATCACTATCTGTGGCCTTATGAAATGTATTATTAAACAATAAGGTTTGCAAGTTGACACTACTCCTTGATCCATGGGCTGCAGAATGGACACTGTGTTAGCAGGCATTTAAACAACATGAATTTCCGTCTGTGTCTCCATCAGAGCCATTGGGTAACCAGGTGCATTGTCAATGAGCAGTAATATTTTGAAAAGAATCTTTTTTTCTGAGCAGTATGTCTTACAAGTGGGCTTAAAATATTCAGGCCAGGCGCGGTGGCTCAAGCCTGTAATCCCAGCACTTTGGGAGGCCGAGACGGGCAGATCACGAGGTCAGGAGATCGAGACCATCCTGGCTAAAACGGTGAAACTCCGTCTCTACTAAAAAAATACAAAAAACTAGCCGGGCGAGGTGGTGGGTGCCTGCAGTCCCAGCTACTAGGGAGGCTGAGGCAGGAGAATGGCGTAAACCCGGGAGGCGGAGCTTGCAGTGAGCTGAGATCCGACCACTGCACTCCAGCCTGGGCCACAGAGCGAGACTCCGTCTCAAAAAAAAAAAAAAAATTCAGTAAACCATGCTGTACACAGATATGCTACCATGCAGGATTTGTTGTTCCATTTAGAGCACAAGCAGAGTATATTAATAATTCTTAAGGCCTCTAAGATTTTCAGAATGGTGAGCACTGGCTTCAACTTAGAGTCACCAGCTTCATTATACCCTAACAAGAGAGTCAGCCTGTCCTTTAAAGGTAGACATTGACTTCTCTCCAGCTATAAAAGTCCTAGATGGCATCTTCTTCCAATAGAAGGCTGTTTTACCTATATGGAAAATCTGCTGTTTGGTGTAGCCACCTTCACCAATGGTTGTAGATAGATCTTCGGAACTTGCTGCAGCTTCTACACCAGCGCTTGCTGTTTTGCTTTGTACTTTCATGTTATGAAGATGGTTTTTTTCCTTAAATCTCATGAACCAGTCTCTGCTAGCTTCCAACTTTTCTTCTGCAACTTCCTCACCTCTCTCAGCCTTCACAGAATTGGAGAAAGTTAGGGCCTTGCTCTAAATTAGGGTCTGGCTTTAAGGGAGTGTTGTAGCTGGTTTAATCTTCTATCCAGACCACTCAGACTTTATCCATATTAGCAATAAGCCTTTCCTTTTTTTTTTTCTTTTGAGATGGAGTCTCACTCTGTCGCCCAGGCTGGGGTGGAGAGGCGCAATCTTGGCTCACTGCAAGCTCCGCCTCCCGGGTTCACGCCATTCTCCTGACTCAGTCTCCCGAGTAGCTGGGACTACAGGCGCCCGCCACCATGCCCGACTAATTGTTTGTATTTTTCGTAGAGACGGGGTTTCACCGTGTTAGCCAGGATGGTCTAGATCTCCTGACCTCGTGATCCACCCGCCTCGGCCTCCCAAAGTGCTGGGATTACAGGCGTGAGCCACCGAGCCTGGCCTGCAACAAGACTTTCTTATCATTCGTGTGTTCACTAGAATAGCACTACGTCGCTTTTAATTTTCTTCAATAACTTTTCCTTCATATTCACAACTTGGCTAACTGGTACAAGAGGCCTAGCTTTTGGCCTCTGTCAGTTTTCAACATGTTTTTCTCACTAAGCTTAATCATTTCCGGCTTTTGATTTAAAGTGAGATATGTGCAACCCTTCTTTTCATTTGAACACTTAAAGGCCATTGTAGGGTTATTAATTGGCCAAATTTCAATATTGTTGTGTCTCAAGAAATAGGGAGGCCCTAGGAAAGGGAGAAAGATAGGGGAGTGGCCGATGCCTGAAGCAGTCAGATACATACATCGTTTATCAATTAAGTTCACTGTCTTATATGGGTGCAGTTCATAGTGCCCCAAAACAATTAAAATAACAATATCAAAGATGACTGATCACCAACAGTATTGTAACAGATATAGTAATGAGGAAAAAGTTTGAAATAATGTGAGAATTATCAAAATGTGACACAGACATGAGGTAAGCACATGCTGTTGGAAAATAGCATAGACAGACTTGCTGAACACACAGTTGCCACAAATTTGTGTTGCTTCAATTTGCAGAAAGTGCAACATCTGTGAAGTGCATTAAAGCAAAGTGCAACAAAACAAGATATGTCTGCACTCCATTTTGTATTAAAGCAGCACTCCACCCCTCCTTGATGAGATTGTAAGCTTCTTGAAGACAGGAACCAGGCTTGTCCAATTGGAGGAACTCTTGGTATGGTGTTCTGCATACTAAAAATATCACTGAGGAAGTCACAAGTTCACAGATTTGCAGAGAGACTCACCATTTGAGCCTTCCTTTAATGCCTGAGTTTTTCAAAGCCAAGTCCAGTCGTGACTTGCCTTAAACATCTAATTAATCTTATCTCTGGACTAATGAAACTGATTACATGGCACTTTATAAATATCTAAGGTACTCCCCAAAAGATAAACAGCGGCAATGGTCAAGATCAAAGCCTTGGGTATAGAATGCAACTGTTATGGCTCGAGGGTCATGGCTGCCTGGAAGAACAATAAACGCAGGCTGGCTTTGATCATCTCACTCCCAACACACAACCTTCAGTGGTTCCCCACTGCCTTCAAAAGGACACACTTCTTGGCAAACTCCTCTGTGCCACTACCACCTGGTCCCAGCCCACGCTGCCTGCCTTATCTTTCAATGCCTTTCACTACCATGAACAAGCTCACCAAACACTCCATGAACAACTCATGACTGCACTGACTGGCTTCCTGGTCTCCAAATACTCCCTTTTCTTTCCCCTGCCCCTCCCCATCGGGTGCATTCTGCATCAGCCAGCTCGGGTCCCTCCTCTTCTCAGAACCATTGTGTAATAAGCCTTTCCTGCCACCTCATACAGTTGACACTTCTTGCATACTCATTAAGCACTTTTCATGTATTATCTCACTTACTCCTCAAAATTATGAGGTAGGATTATTTCCTCCATTTTATGGCTGACGAAACTGAGGCAAACACTCTAATATTTTTAGACTGTGTAATTCAAGTCTCAGATAATATTTATAGCTCACTTATGCTCCAGAAGAAAATCTGGTTAATTTAATCCTAAAACAGCTGATGCACATCTATAAGATTTCTTAAACAAAGCAGTGAGTGCTTTCAAAATTCAGTATAATGATCTCAAAATTGCAACAGAATATATGGTATTAAAAAATACTTTACACATGTAGGCCAGGCGCAGTGGCTTACGCCTGTAATCCCAGCACTTTGGGAGGCCGAGGCAGGCAGATCACGAGGTCAGGAGATCCAGACTATTCTGGCTAACATGGTGAAATCCCGTCTCTACTAAAAATGCAAAAATTAGCTGGGCGTGGTGGCGGGCACCTGTAGTCCCAGCTACTCGGGAGGCTGAGGCAGGAGAATGGCATGAAACCGGAGGGGTGGAGCTTGTAGTAAGCCGAGATGGTGCCACTGCACTCAGTCTGGGTAACAGAGCAAGACTCTGTCTCAAAAAAAAAAACAAAAAAAAAACAAAAAAAAAACGCACAACTTTACACATGTAAAGATGCTCAATATCACTAATCATTAGATAAATGAAAAATCAAAGCCACAATGAGATACCCCTACACACACATTAGGATGGCTATGATTAAAAAAAGAAAGAAAGAAAGTAAGTGTGGGTGAGAATAGGGAGAAATTAAAACCCTTGGGCATTTGCTGGTGGGAATGTACAAGGTACAGCTGCTGTGGAAGATATTTTGGCAATCCCTCAAAAAATTAAACATTGAATTACCATATGATTCAGCAATTCCTCATCTAGAGTTGAAAGCAAAGACTCAGCTATTTGTACACCTGTGTTCATAACAGCATTATTCACAATAACCAAAATATAGAAATAACCCAAATGTCAAAGATGAATGGATAAACAAAATGTGGTCTATACATTTATTGAAATATTATTCAGTTTTAAAAAGCAATGAAATTCTAGCACATGCTACAACACGGACAAACCTTGAAGACATAATGCTAAGTGAAATAAGCCAGTCATCAAAGGACAGATGTTATATGATTCCACATAGATGTGCCAGCTAGAATAGCCAAACTCACAAGTAGAATAGTAGTTGCAAGGGGCTGAGGGGAAAAGGGAATTTAAAGTTTGTGTTCCATGGCACACAGCTTCAGTTTGGGAAGATAAAAAGTTCTGGGCTGGGCGTGGTGGCTTATGCCTGTAATCCCAGCACTTTGGGAGGCTGAGGCAGGTGTATCACAAGGTCAGGAGTTCGAGATCAGCCTGACCAACATGATGAAACCCCGTCTCTACTAAAAATACAAAAATTAGCCGGGTGTGGGGGCATGTGCCTGTAGTCCCAGCTACTCAGGAGGCTGAGGCAGGAGAATTGCTTGAACCAGGGAGGCAGAGGTTGTAGTGAGCTGAGATCACGCCACTGCACTCCAGCCTGGCGACAGTGCAAGACTCTGTCTCAAAAAAAAAAAAAGAAAAGAAAAAGTTCTGGAGCTGGATGGTGGTGATGGCTGCACAACAATGTGAATAATGCCACTGCACACTTAAAAATGGTTAAAATGGTAAAATTTTATGTGTATTTTGCTACAATAAAAAATACAAAGATACTTTTATATCATGCACTTGATCCTCCCAAACACCCTGCGAGGAAGTAGACGGGATTTACAAAGCAGAGTCGGGTTCATGGTTCTGGGTAGGGCCCGACACTCAGAATTGCTACCCTGCACCTGGTGATGCTGGGGATCTACAGACCAAGCCTTGGGGCAGGACAAGGAAGTGGCAGGACTGAGATGCAAAACCTGATTCCTCATACTCACAGTCTTTTAGCTCTTTCAGGGAATCCCTCAGAAGTGACTCTAACCTCACGAGGAGGAAAGGGCTCACTGAGAACACAGATCCTCACCATCTTGATGGATTGATCAACTCAAATATTTCCAGGTGACCATCATGAGGCTCACCTATTGTTGTGAATGCCGTAGACACCCTGAGGATATCTAAGTTACACCCTCCTTTGATCTTACACAGATTGCTCTAAAAAAAAAAAAAAAAAAAGACTACCTGTACTTTAGCTAAAATTAAACTATAATAAAAACTACTTGGATTGCAAACTAGTTGAACTACTTAAAGCTTTCCTTAACAAGATTATTTGTCAGAAGTTCTAATCCCCGATGCACATCAAAATCATCTGTTTATTTTTTTAAAATACCCATGCCCAGGACCCAGAGAGACTGATTTCATTGGTCTGCTGCTTAGTTTTGTTTTCTAAGTTCTCCAGGTAATAGCAGTCAGAGATGGAAATCATTGACCTAAGATTAAAACGCAACCTAAATTCAAGATATTTAATAAATTGCATTGGTTTATCTTCTTGATTGACATTACTAGATATCAGAGGAAAAGTATGGTATATTTTATGTGTTAACTCCAAATGCAAATGAAATATTTCAGCTATTTCATTGGGTCTAAATTTACTCTAGGGGCAAACTTTATGCAAAATCACACAAGACTGCTAGCAGCAATTACATGCCCCTAGCAACACAAGGGTTAATTTTAGCATCACAAAATTCTCAGTTGGACCCACCAATCTACTTAAAATTGTGGTTAGGCTTATCTGCTTAATTCAAATCAATAGCTGCTTTACTTCCCCTGCTGAAACAGAGCTTGCCACCATAGCCATGTTGATGGTACCCTTCTTATTGATTATCATCGTTCATATTCAGCCATAATTTGGATATTGCCAACCAACATTTCCAGCCAAGGACACTTCAAAATAATGCATATAAATTGTCTTATTGATCACAGAACATCTGCTGGCACTTAAGTATGTTGACATATAAACATGAACAGAAGTTCACATGTTTGGATTTCTGATGTTTACAGAATTATAATTTATAGTAAAACAAACTTATACTTTTTTAAAAAACACTTTCATAAAGATAAAGTAGTATAAACAGGTTTAAATTACAAAAACCATTAAAAGAATATAAAGTCCTATGGTTTTTTTCCAAATGATTTATGGAAGGAAAACATCATTATTTCTCTTTTACACTTGATATCGTTTAATTGCATTTTGCCACTTGCAAGATAAAAATAAATTTGCCAAATCATAATTACTGAAATCAGAAATTATAATGTAATGAAATAATGTGTTCTTAAGAGAGATATATGTGTATATCTTTTCTTATTTTAAGATTTCAAGAGTTCACAGTAAGATTAGCACAGTGCTTGAGACACGTTTCCCGAAGATAGCTTGGCAGAAGCAGAGTAGAGCACTGTTATTAAATAAAACACATGGCCAAAGTCTCAACCCCTGTCATGAGGTGACTGCTGTTAACTCTTTATTAAGAGTTAACAGCTGCAACTTTTCCCATAGAAAACAAGATAAACCAGGCAAACAGTGCACAGGTGCTGACCTGACCTGCTGCTGCTCAGAGTCTCAGAAAGGGCCACATGACATCATCAGGGGCACCGCCCTAACTCAGGGAAAAGAAGAATGAGTTTCCTGGAGAAACTGAGGAACAATACGTTCACAGACATAAGTTGAGAAGCTGCCATCCTATCTCTCTATCACTTCCTTTGCTCTGTTCCCAGAGCGAGAGAAACGATAACTCACCGAAGGCACTCCACAGTCTCATAGTCTCGCCTGTGCTAGGAAGCCTGGGAGAATATATGCCACGTAGACTGTAACAGGAATAATATTTGGAAACTATGAGCGGTGTGTTTTTTCATCCCACGCCCTAGTCACATTCTCTGCACACATTCCATAGCTCCAGGGAAGAGGGAGAAGAAATGCCATTCTGGATGGACAAGAATACGAGCCAGGCAGGAGAGGAAGTCAAAGCAAGTCTCCCGGGTCCAAGAGGAAAAGGATGGAGCTGATGAAAGATGGGCTGATGGACGGGAACAGATAGTTGGACCCTGAATCCTGCCCCCTCATCCACCTCTGGTTGGGAATCCTGATACGGGGTGGAGCCAGGCTTCAGCTGGATTAGGGGAGGGCTGGAAGATGAGGGGTCTTGATACTCTGTTCTTCATTGGGAACTGCAGGAGGTGACTCCCGGTCCTGGGTGTCACCCTGCCAATACAGGGTAGGCACAGTGGGGTGGAAGCAGTAGCCCAGTGTAAGTCGGGTAGGGAAGAGTCCTGAGTGAGTGTCCCTCAACAACACTGGTTCCTATGGAGCAAAGGGGAGTACAGAGTCCAGGAGATAAGGTGCTAAGGGATGAGGCGACTCTACCAGACAGGTCAGTTAAAAGGCAAAGCTGAAATTCAGAAAGGTCTGCATTGCCAGGGAGAGCTAAGGTGGAGAGCCAGGTAAACAGGGGAGAGAAGATGCACCAGCTCCATGGACTGCAGCTAAGAAGATCCCCGTCATGAGATCTCCTACTCTGTGGTCGCCTCAGCACTATTGATGTTTGGACCAGATAATTCTTCATGGATGGAGGCTGCCTGCACATTGTAGAATATTTAGCAGCATCCCTGCCCCCTACCCACCAGATGCCAGTAGCACTCCTCTCCCCTCTTCAGTAGTGATCATCAAAAACACCTCTGGACACCAAGTGTCCCCTGAAGACAAACTCTGCAGGTTGAGAACAACTGCATCAGCCCTAGACACTGCTTGGAGAGGATGGCAAGGGAAGAGGCTGGAAAACTGAGCACCTATCCCAGAGACAGCTATTTCACACCGAGATCCCAAGGCCTGAAGAAAGTAAGATCCCATCAGTGGCAAGTTGAGGGACCTGACCCCTCCACCTCCACCCACCCATCCAAGCCAAGTGGGTGCCCAAGAGCAATAGAAAATAACAATTCTGGGAAGAGCAGGTCATCACTCCATTTTACAGATGAGGAAACTGAATTTCTAAGAGGTTAAGCAAACCACCCAAGGTCCCACACCCAGTTAGTGGCAGAGCCAGCATTCAACACCAGCGAGGCTCCCTCCAAAACCATGCTCATTCCTATAAGCCAGGCAACAGCTCCCTTTCACACAGAGTGCCAAGTTAGAACTTCATGTGTATTGCAGTGTCATCTCAAGAAGACGTGAGCTCCCGTTGGGAAGGAATGATATATGCCTCTATGCCAGCCTGTCATTTGTGCTCCATAGATATTTGCTGAATGAATGAATGGATGAAACTCTCTCCTTCACCTCTGGGCTAAGCAGGCTGTTTCCCAAGGCCTCGCTGCACCTGGAAAAACAAGAATGAAGATAAAGCAAAGGCTAACAATTGCAGGACCAATGTTCCTTCTCAGAGATCCCTGAGCGAGGCAAAAATAATGTACAGCTGGCTTCCAGTCAACAGCACTAATGCGTGCGTCAAGAGATAAGCTCAATGAGCTTGCAGAGCAGGGAGAGATGGGAGGGAGCAGTAGGAGCCAGGCAGGAGATGAGGGACCCTGAGCAGTGACTTGGGCTGAATTTGAAAAGACCAGAAAATTAGTGGGGAAGAACACTCCAGAGTTTAGTTGGCACAAGAAGTAAGAACAGCCAGGTGCAGTGGCTCACACTTGTAATCCCAGCACTTTGGGAGGCCAAGGCGGGCAGATCACCTGAGGTCCAGAGTTTGAGACCAACCTAGCCAACATGGTGAAACCATGTCTATACTAAAAATACAAAAATTAGCTGGGCATGGTGGCAGGTGCCTGTAATCCCAACACTTTGGGAGGCTGAGATGGGTGGACTGCTTGAGGTCAGGAGTTTGAGACCAGCTGGACCAACATGGTGAAACCCCATCTCTACAAAGAATAAAAAAATTAGCCTGGCGTCATGGTGTGCACCTACAATCCCAGCTACTCAGGAGGCTGAGGCACGAGAATCGCTTGAACCTGGGAGGCGGAGGTTGCAATGAGCCAAGAGTGCCACTGCACTCCAGCCTGAGCAACAGAGAAAAAAAAAAAAATGGAACTGGTACTGGGAAACAAGATGGCAAGATCAGGGCGGGTGAGGGGCATGGTGTGGGATGGAGGTGCCACTGATGAGGAACCTGAAGTTCAGGCAAGACATTCAAGTTATGCAGTAGATTCCTCAGTAACAACAGACATTAACATTGATTGAGGGTTTACCATATGCAGGCGCTGCTCTAAGTGCTTTGCAGGGATTACCTCATTCGTGGAAGGCTGATTTCCCAGCTGAGGAAACCTGGGGGAGCTCAGCATCCCTGAGGCCTTAAGGAAGGTACTCAGGCCACATGACTCCTGAATGATGGGACAGGGTGGGAACCCAGGCTACTGCATGCCCCAAGAACCCATGCTGTTCGCTGCCAGCCCCTATCCCTTCCTGGCATGTAATGTGATCAAAGTGATAAGCACAACACTAAAAAGGAGATGAAGGCACCAGGGTTCCTTCTTCATACCCTTAATCTGCATAATAGTTAACTCAGGGTAGGGCTTAGGCAGTGGCAGGTTGGGAGATTCAGGATATGTTGTAACAAAAGCTAGAGCTTAAAAGCTATTTGCTAAATGACTGTCTCTGTTGTGTGTAAGATGCAGTCACTTCACAGAGGGACTATATATTAACCCTCTTTGTTCCTTGGTTTGGTCATTGGTAATCTGTATCACATTAGCATATTCATCTTAGTTTTTTTTTGTTTTTTGTTTTTTGTTTTTTGAGATGGAGTCTGGCTTGGTCACCCAGGCTAGAGTGCAGTGGCACAATCTCAGCTCACTGCAGCCTCTGCCTCCCAGGTTCAGCAATTCTCCTATCTCAGCCTGCCAAGCAGCTGGGATTACAGGCGCCGGCCACCACACTCAGCTAATTTTTTTGTATTTTTAGTAGAGACAGGCTTTCACCATGTTGGCCAGGCTGGTCTCGAACTCCTGACCTCAGGTGATCCACCCGCCTCTGCCTCCCAAAGTGCTGGGATTACAGGAGTGAGCCACTGCCCCCGACCTCATCTTAGATTTAATACCACTAAGGAGATGGGGAACACAATTGTATTATTCCCTTCCTTGATAAAAGCTCAGCTCAGCACCACCCTCAGTGAGCACCTTGATGATGGAATCTGGTGGCCACTGACTGTAAAAACGTGTAGCCAGCAATAATTCTGGATCTTAGGAAATGTAATCCACATCCTGGTTGGTGAGGGCAACTGACTCGTGTGTGGGGTATTAGGAGGGGGCTTATTTGTATGTGTATTTCATTCATTCATTCAATAAGTACTCATTCACCAGGTACTATTCTTTTATATTTATTTTTTAATTTTTAAAAATTTTTTAGAGATGGAGTTTTGCCATGTTGCCCAGTCTGGTCTTGAACTCTTGGACTTAAGCAATCTACCTGCTTCAGCCTCCCGAAGTGCTGGGATTACAGGTGTGAGCCACCACACCTGGCTAGCCAGGCACTGTTCTAGGGGCTTGGGACACATCATGAATACGACAGACAAAGATCCCTTCCCTCATAGAGCTGGCATCTTCAGGGAGACAAGTAAGTAACTTATATAGGGTGTTGGAGGATAATTCCTGTCTTGGAAAAAATAGAAAACAAAGGCAAGTCCAAGAGAGATCAGGATGGGAGAGGGTAGGAGTAGAGCGGTTTGTAGTTTACATGGGATAACCAGAAAAGATGACACTTGAGCCAAGACTGAAGAAGGTGCGAGAGAAAGCCATATAGACATGGGGAGGAAGCCTGGAGCTCAAGGCACAGCAAGGACGTCAGTGTGGCTGGAATGGAGGAAGCTCAGGCTGAGGGCATGGTAGAGAACATGAGGTAAGAACATGAGAGGCTGGAGAGTCACATCATAAAGGGCTGTTGGAAGAGCTTGGGCCCTTTACTGTCAGTAAGACTGGGAGCCCCCGCCAGGTCAAAAGTATAGGGGTGGGACAGGCGCAGTGGTTCACACCTGTAATCCCAGCCCTTTGGGAGGCCAAGGCAGGTGGATCACCTGAGGTCAGGAGTTCAAGACCAGCCTGGCCAACATGGTGAAACCCCATCTCTACTAAAAATACAAAAATTAGCGAAGTGTGGTGGCAAGCACCTGTAGTCCCAGCTACTCAGGAGGCTGAGACAGGAGAATCGCTTAAACCCGGGAGGTAGGGGTTGCAGTGAGCCAAGACCGTGCCATTGCACTCTAGCCTGGGCAACATGAACAAAACTCTGTCTCAAAAAAAAAAAAAAAAAAAGTATAGGGATGACATGATCTTTCTTAGACAGAAGAGCCTGTAACAGGCTATACATAAGAATAGCCTGTAACAGGCAAGGGTAAGCTAGTGCAGTAATCCAAGAGAGAGAAGGTGGTGGCTAAAGCCAAGGTAGTCATATTTCCCCCCACTGTAGTGCCTGCCCAATGCCGTTCCAGAGCTGAGTAGTAACTGATGGGGTCAGAGTCAACCGAAGCAAATCCTCATGAAGAGACAGCAACAAGGGAGACCAATGCTGGAGAAAATGGGACACACCATCGTGTACTGTGCAAACGGCAACAAAATGAAGAATCAGACACACAGAACTACTGGTTACAAAAAAGAGTGTCCCGCCACCAGGACCATATTGCAGGCAGACAAAGCATTAACACCTGCGATATTGAAACCGCAGTCTCTTTGACCTGCTGCCCCCCAGTGTAAGTCATCAGCTTTGTCTTTATACTGTCCGGGAGTCTTTCCATAGGGATCAGCGTTATGGCCAGTCCTTCCCCAGATGATTCCTGTCCTCATGTGAAATGCCTTGCTTCCCCGTGAGATGTCTTTCTCTAGCCACTTATAAGTACTGAAGAAATCCACTCTGTTCTAACAGGTTGCTTTAACTATATTTCTAATGTATATTAATAGTTTCACGAAACCACATAGGAAGTATTTTGCATTTGTATTGTATTTTTTACCATAGAAGTCACCACAAGTGCTTCTTTGCATTTTCTTGTTTCCTGAAGCAATTTCCTCTGCTCTTGTTTTAGTTACAAAATGTTTTATTAATTTTAAAACTGGATTCTTTGGTGAAATTTTGGTGGTCTTGTGTTAAAATACTGATATGAAGGGCTTTGCCGGCTAAAGGAAACAAATATTTCTGAAGGTTTTAAAAGAAAGGTCCACTTGGTCCTTGTTTACACAGATCGCTTTTAACTACAAAGCTGAGACTGAAGAATGTGCATGGAAAACCACTTTGTATTTCCCACTGTTTTGTGCTCAGTGAAGTATCATTCTTGGATTATTCAGAATTCATTCAATCTAGCCACACCTCTAAAGTTGAAAACACCTATCGCCTCTTCCTCTGGGCTTTGAAGAAAAAGGAGGAATAATCCCAGATTTTCAGGCCCTTTAGCGTCTCTGTCCAGTTTTTCACCCAGATTCCTGCTCAGGTGAAATTGGCTGTTGGGTGAAAGTGCAGCTTGATAGTTCATCTTGGGAGCTCATCTCTTCCTCTGCCAACATGACTCTGGCACTGCCATCTTCATGTACTTCAATTTATCAGTGAAAGTTCCAGAGAGCATCCTATGACTCCCCCAGAACACCAGCAATGACCCCTATTTCCAGAGATGGAGTTTGGGGACTGGGGAGGTCTCATGTGATGGAAAAGTAGTTCTGTCATTTGACAAGTATTTTTTAAGCATCTGCTACCTGCCTGCACCCTGCCTTCAAAGATCCACCATGCAGCGGCTCCAAAATGCTGCAGCAGGTTAGCCTTCCCCCTGGAGAGGACATCAAAAGGCTCTCGCAGGACGTCTAGCTGTGGGACCACGTTGGACACATGGAGACATCCCCCTCGGTGCTGCCTGCATATCAGAAATACCCAGCATGGGCTAACCAGGGGACATCACTGGGAATGATGTGATGAGCAGGAAACTCATCCTCACACCCATGGTTCAGAACACAAGGCCTGGAGCCAGCCAGGTGGGAGTGAAACCACAGCCCCGCCAGGCACTGGCTATGGAACCTTGGACAGGTCACCCCACCTCCCTGAGCCTTGGCCTCCTCATCTGTAAGGTTGGGTCAGTCAAAGTGCCAACCTCACAAACTTATCAGGAAGGTTTGATGAATCCTCACACATAGTGTAGGGCCTGGAACAAAATGCATGGCCAGGCCATGCTCACTGTCATGTTAGTTATTGATTCCATTTCAGTACAGGGTAATGAGCAGCATCTGCGGGTGGTTGATCACTCAGGTATGAGCAGAACATGGAGCTAATGACTTTTTTTTTTTAATTTTTTTTATTTTTTGAGACAGAATCTCACTGTGTCACCCAGGCTAGAGTACAATGGCGCGATCTCAGCTCATTGCAACTTCTGCCTCCCACGTTCAAGCAATTCTCCTGCCTCAGCCTCCTGAGTAGCTGGGATTACAGGCACATGCCACCACACCCAGCTAATTTTTGTATTTTTAGTAGGGACGGAGTTTCATCATGTTGGTCAGGCTGATCTCAAACTCCTGACCTTGTAATCCACCTGCTTCGGCCTCCCAAAGTGCTGGGATTACAGCCACCATGCCTGGCCTAATGACATTTTAAGACAAAAATATGTGGCAATCCTCCACTGACCAGATTAGCCCTGCCCACCTCCAAGAGCACCAGCCTCAGTGACAGGGAAGATACAGATGTCTGAATTCAGAGCAGAGGCCACATAGGGAAGGGCTGGAACAATGTTTTGTTGTCACTGCTGCTGCTGCCGCCGCAGCTGTTTCATTTGAATTGAATGTGAATGCATGTGGAGAAGGACCTACCTATGTTCTCCAAGGACCTCCGAGGACCTACCTGTATTCTCTGATTGCCTTGTCCAGCAGCTGTCCTCCTGCCTTGCTCTGAAGCCTTTGCATGTCTGGCAACCCCTCGCCTCAGTAAACACCCAGATGTGCCCATTCAGTGGTGGCAAACCTCTCGGTGTCAGATTGTAATATAATCAGGATTCTTTAGTTCTACCGCTTTGGTAAAAAATGAGGACTTCCTTATCAGCCTTCTTCTTGGCCCTTAGCCAAGGCTTTGGGTTTCCAAAGCGTGGGTGACATTTGGGCTGTGGAGGTCACGCTCCAAAAAGGGCAGAGAAGGCTCTCTTACGCTTTCTGATGGGGCGTTCTCTTGGTGGTGTGCAGCGGACCTCAAATCCTGTGAGCGATTTTTCTCCAGACGTGGATAAGAGGCCATTCTTTTTGTTCATTCTCCTGTAGACTCCGGTTGATGTCTTGCCAATGTAGCAGGATGCTTCCCCACTCCAAATGGGCAGGAATCCAAGAAATGCAATTTTCTGTTTGTCCGGGCACAGATAGTTGAGGAAAAGCCCTGAAGCAAATGTACAGTTTATATTTCTCCAGCGCCTGTTGCAGATAGTCTCTTATTTCTTAGCAACAGGACAAAGCCTGAGGCAAAATTCGGTTCAACACAAGAACCACGCTTTTCCAAACCTATAGGGTCCTACTGTGCATCGGGTTCTCCATCCCCACTGTGCAGTGGTGTTTTCTCTTGTCGCATAAATTCCTCTCTACTGCTTGTGACATGAGTAACCCTGAGAAAGCAGAATGATTTTTAACATCATCTTATAGCAAACTTAATCTGGAGGGCAAATCTGCTGCTAACAGCCACACAACGGAAAGGCCACTTGATTACTTCCAAAGTCAAACTGAACAATCCTTTGCATTATCAGAGCCCTCTTCTGGGAGAGCCCACACGCAAAAGATCACATCTTGCTGTTCATAAAATAAGGCTTTGGTGAGTCAACGGGAGTCGAGGGCTTCGCTTGTGAATTCAGATTGTAGTTAGTGGTTGTTTTTTCTTTAAGCCACTAAGCTTGAATTAGATGAAGAGTGTGACTCATGAAATAGGTTTTATTTAAGGGATTTGGGGTCTTGATTTTAAATGGATGTTTATGGGTATGAGAATGCTGTGGGGGGAAAAAAAACATATAATCACGGGTAAATAATCAGATTAGAAATCCAGAATGCATTCCAGCTGTAGGATTCGTGTTGTTGTTGGCTGGCTTTGTTCTGGGGATGGGGGGAAGGGGTGCAGTCTATCCAAACTTGCCCCATGTAACTACACTTCCCACAGGATTTGTTTTTTTAACATCACAACAAATGCTTATACACTTAAAAGTGAGAGTTAAACAGTGTATCTTTATTTTGATTAGCCAACCAGTAGTTTAACCCTGTCTTTTTTCCACTCTGGTTTTCTAACCTCACCAGTGGCAAGAGTTGAAGAGAATCCCTTAGTTTTCACTGGGAACCTCATAACTTTTTTTTAACCTTTATTTTAGGTTCAGGGGTACATGTGAAGGTTTGTTATATAGGTAACTCATGTCATGGGGTTTGTTGTACAGATTATGTCATCACTCAGGTATTAAGCCCAGTACCGAATAGTTATTTTTTCTGCTCCTCTTCCTCCTCCCACCCTCCCCCGTCAAGGAGGCCCCAGTGTCTGTTGCCACCTTCTTTGTGTTCATAAGTTCTCATCATTTAGCTCCCACTTATAAGTGAAAACATGCGGTTTTTGGTTTTCTGTTCCTGCGTTAGTTTGCTAAGGATAATAACTTCCAGCTCCATCCGTGTTCGCACAAAAGACAAGATCTTATTCTTTTTTATGGTTGCATGGTATTCCACGGTGTATATGTACCACATTTTCTTTATCCAATCTGTCATTGATGGGCATTTAGGTTGATTCTGTGTCTTTGCTATCGTGAATAGTGCTGCAATGAACATTCATGAGTGTGTATCTTTATGGTAGAATGATTTCTATTCCTCTGGGTATATACCCAGTAATGGGATTGCTGGGACAAATGATAGCTCTGCTTTCAGCTGTTGGAGGAACTGCCATACTACTTTTCACAATGGTTAAACTAATTTACATTCCCATCAACAGTGTGTAAGTGTTCTCTTTTCTCCACAACCTCACCAGCATCTGTTATTTTTTGACTTTCTAATGATAGCCATTCTTACTGGTGTGAGATGGTATCTCATTGTGGTTTTGACTTGCATTTCTTTAATAATCAGTGATATTGAGCTTTTTTTTTCATATGCTTGTTGGTCACACGTATGTCTTCTTTTGAAAAGTATCTGTTCATATTCTTTGTCTACTTTTTAATGGGGTTGTTTTTCTCTTGTAAATTTCTTTAAGTTCCTTATAGATGCAGGATATTAGACCTCTCTCTGATGCATAGTTTGCAAATGTTTTCTTCTATTCTGTAGGTTGTTTACTCTGTTGATAGTTTCTTTTGGTGTGTGCAGAAGCTCTTTAGTTCAATTAGATCCCATTTGTCAATTTTTGCTTTTGTTGCAATTGCTTTTGGCATCTTTGTCATGAAACATTTGTCTGTTCTTATGTCCAGTATGGTATTATCTAGGTTTTCTTCCAGAGTTCTTTTAGTTTTGGGTTTTACACTTAAGTCTTTGATCCATCTTGAGTTGATGTTTGTATATAGTGTAAGGAAGGTGTCCAACTTCAATCTTCTGCATATGGCTAGCCAGTTATCCCAACACCATTTATTGAACAGGTACTCTTTTCCCCATTGTTTTTGTCAGCTTTGTCAAAGATCAGATGGTTGTAGGTGTGTAGCCTTATTTCTGGGCCCTCTATTCTGTTTCATTGGTCTATGTGTCTGTTTTTGTACCAGTGCCATGCTGTTTGAGTTATTGTAGCCCTGGAGTATAGTTTGAAGTCAGATACTGTGATATCTCCAGTTTTGTTCTTTTTGCTCAGAATTACCTTAGCTTTTTGGGCTCTCTTTTGGTTCCACATGACTTTTAAAATAGTTTTTTTCTAATTCTGTGAAGAATGTCACTGATAGTTTGATAGGAATAGCATTGAATCTATAAATTGCTTTGGGCAGTATGGCCATTTTAATGATATTGATTCTTCCTATCCATGAGCTTGGAATGTTTTTCTATTAGTTTGTGTCTTCACTGATTTCTTTAAGCAGTGTTTTGTAGTTTTCATTGTAGAGATCTTTCATCTCCTTGGTTAGCTGTATTACTAGGTATTTTATTCTTCATGTGGCAATTGTGAATGGGACTGCCTTCCTCATTTGGCTCTTGTCTTGGCTGTTGTTGGTGTATAGGAATGCAAGTGATTTTTGTACATTGATTTTGTATCCTGAAACTTTGCTAAAGTTGTTTATCAGCTTAAGACGCTTTTGGGACGAGACTGTGGAGTTTTTAGATGTAGAATCATGTCGTCTGCAAACAGGGATACATTGACTTCCTCGCTTCCTATTGGATGCCCTTTATTTCTCCCTCTTGCCTGATTACTCTGGCTAGGACTTCCAATACTATGTTGAATAGGAGTGGTGAGAGAGGGCGTCATTGTTTTGTGCTGGTTTTCAAGGGGAATGCTTGAGCTTTTACCCATTCATTATGCTGCTGGCTGTGGGTTTGTTATATATGGCTCTTATTCTTTTGATGTATGTTCCTTCAATACCTAGTTTTTTGAAAGTCTTTAACATGAGGTGGTGTTGAATTGTATCAAAAGCTTTTTTCTGCATCTATTGAGATAATCATGTGGTTTTTGTCTTTAGTTCTGTTTATGTGATGAATCACATTTATTGATTTGTGCATGTTAAGCCAACCTTGATATTTGGGATGATGTCTATCTGATCATGGTGAATTAGCTTTAGGATGTGATGCTGGATTCGGTTTCCAAGTATTTTGTTGAAGATTTTTGCATCGATGTTTATCAAGGATATTGGCCTGAAGTTTTCTGTTTTTGTTGGGTCTCTGCCAGGTTTTGGTATCAGGATGATGCTGGCCTCATAGAATGAGCTGGAGAGGGCCAGGCACGGTGGCTCACACCTATAATCCCAGCACTTTGGGAGGCTGAGGCAGGCGAATCACGAGGTCAAGGGATCGAGACCATCCTGGCCAACATGGTGAAACCCCGTCTCTACCAAAAATACAAAAATTAGCTGGGTGTGGTGGTGTGCACCTGTAGTCCCGCTTACTCGGGAGGCTGAGGCAGGAGAATCGCTTGAACCCGGGAGGCGGAGGTTGCAGTGAGTTGAGATAGCACCACTGCACTCCAGCCTGGTGACAGAACGAGACTCCATCTAAAAAGAAAAAAAAAAGAATGAGCTGAGCTGGGGAGGAGTCCCTCCTCATCAATTCTTTGGAAGAGTATCAGTAGGAATGGTACCATCTCTTCTCTGTACATTTCGTAGAATTTGACTGTGAAGCTATCTGGTCCTGGGCTTTTTTGATTGGTAGGCTATTTATTACTAATTAAACTAGACAGACCATTATTGATCTGTTCAGGGAATCAATTTCTTCCTGGTTCAGACTTGAAAAAGTGTATGTGTCCAGGAATTTATCCATTTTTTCTAGGTTTTCTAGTTTGTGTGCATAGAGAACCTCATAACTTTCATCCAGTTCAGGTACATTTGAGGGTTTCTTCTAACAAATGCATCAGTACTTTCCATTCCCCTTCCCTGCCACGAGTACACATAGGTTTGGTTGTTTTTAATTGATTAGTCTGATGTAGAAATGGAAAGATCTGTTAGGCATCAATTTGGAGTGTTGGGTTCAGATGAAGGCAAGAGGCAGGGACCATTGGTTCTTAGTATCTAAATGAACACTTCAGGATGGCCAGCCTCTGCAGACGTCTTGGATCGGACACCACTCACCACGAATGTTGCCTCTCTGATGGACCACCCGTTGACCCAGGAGAAACCAAAGCTGGAGAGGCCCAGAGTGATGGAAGGAGGTATTCTGGAAATGTCACCTCCCATTCCCTAATTTGGGATCTTGGCTCTGAATCCTTATTTGAATGCAGGTGAATTAGACCATCTCTCATGTTCTTTCCAACTCTAAAATTTCATCCAAGCTTGATTCGCTTTATGGGCCCATGAGGTCTCAGAGGTCATGCAGGAAAATTCATAACTGTGCCCCAGGAATTAAAGGTCAGGACCCTGGAAATGAAGTCTGGAGACTTAAGGGTACAATTGTCAGGAGAGCCCCAAAATGTGATTTTTCTTCCTCTCTAAAATTATGTATAGGGAAGATGATTATCTACTCCTTAGAGGTGTTATATTAATTGAGATAATGTGTAAAATGTATAGCACAGTACTAGGCACTGTGATCCACCCTCCCAATAGAAATTAATTTTTTATAATTCTGGAGGCTGGAAAGTCTAAGATCAAGGTGCTGGCAGATTCAGTGGGTGATGAGGGCTGTGCTCTGCAGATAATGCCTTATGACTGCATCCTCCAGAGGGGACCAACACTGTGTCCTCACATGGCAGAAAGTAGAAAAAGGGCAAAAGGCCTAGCTGGTTCCCTTTAGCTCTTTCACACAGGTGCCCATCCCATTCATGAGGGTGGACTCCACATGATTTAATTGCCTCCTAGACCCCCCACCTCTTTTTTTATTTAATTTAATTAATTTATTAATTTATTTTTTGGAGTGGAGTCTCACTCTGTTGCCCAGCCTGGAGTGCAGTGGCACAATCTCAGCTCACTGCAACCTCCGCCTTTCTGCATCTATTGAGATAATCATGTGTTTTTTGTCTTTAGTTCTGTTCATGTGATGAATCACACCACTACACTCCAGCCTGGCAAGAGAGCGAGACTCCATCTCAAATAATAATAATAATAATAATAATAATAATAATAATAATAATAAAATGGAAAAATAGATATCTCAGGAAAAATTTTAAACAATTTTAAATGAGAAACCTAGGATTCAACCTCCTGAGTAGCTGGGATTACAGGCATGCGCCATCACACCCAGCTAATGTTTTCTATCTTATTTTTTAGTAGAGACAGGGTTTCACCATGTTGACCAAGCTGGTCTCAAACTCCTGGCCTCAAGTGATTCACCCACCTCGGCCCCCGAAAGTGCTGAGATTACAGGCGTGAGCCACTATGCCTAGCCTCTCTACACATTTTAAAAACAAGCCTGAGATCTGTTTTCATGGTAACAACTAGTTTCCAGGATAGTAAACAGAAAAGCACAGTTTCTTCAGGTTCCTCTCAGCAGAGCACATGGCTTTCAGCATCCAACAGCTTTTGTTCCTTGTGCCATGGAAAACTTACTCTCTCAAGGAAGGCTTTTTTAGTTTTTACTTGCCTGTTCATTAAAAAAAAAAAAAAATCCAAACAATATCAAAATACATAGTCTTTCTCCACCTCATGTTTAATATGCATGGTTCCAGACTCACCTTTTCATATAAAAACATATAGGATATACATCTATACAGCTTTTTAAACTATAAAAATTAAATAATAATGTAGATTCTCTTTGGTGACTTATTTTTCAAATCTACCAACATATTGTGGATACCATAGATTTTTTAGGGAGAAAAAGAGAAAGCAGAAATAAAAACTGGGCTAGAAAGTGAAAACGGCTTCTTTAATCTGGATGCCAGGAAGAAAGTATGTACGAGGTTTGCTATGCTAATTGAAACCACATCCCAAGACTATTATATACTTTGTCCTAAGTATGGGATTGAGGAATGAACTACGTGGGTTGCCATTTCTTAAAGCACCCAGAACAAATAATAAATGTATGGAAATATGGCCTAAGAAAAGGTTTAAAATAAGTCTTAATCACATGCCATATGTGATTAAGCATATGGCATGAGCCTGAAATTGTACTTTCTTTTTTTAAACAGACAATATTGTTAGAAAATAGTGAATGCCAAAAGTACAGATTTACCTTTTCCTTTGAAAAAAATGATCAATTAGTTCTTTGTTTTAGAATTTTGTATTTTATTTTATTTTATTGACCTTGAGAAAGTTACTTTTTTTTCCAGAAGTTATTGGGGTAAAGGTGGTATTTGGTTACTTGAGTAAGTTCAGTAGTGGCGATCTGTGAGATTTTGCTGCACCCATCACCTGAGCAGTATATACTGCACCATATTTGTAGTATTTTATCCCTCGCCCCCCTCCCACATTCCCCTCAAGTCCCCAAAGTCCATTGTATCATTCTTATGCCTTTGTGTCCTCATAGCTTAGCTCCCACATATGAGTGAGAACATACGATGTTCGGTTTTCTATTCCTGAGTTACTTCACTTAGAATAATAGTCTCCAGTCTCAACCAGGTCACTGCAAATGCTGTTACTTCATTCCTTTTTATGGCTGCATAGTATTCCATTATATATATATATATATATCATGGTTTCTTTATCCACTCATTGACTGATGGGCATTTGGGTGGGTACCATGATTTTGCAATTGTGAATTGTGCTGCTATAAACATGCATGTGCAAGTGTCTTTTTCAAATAATGACTTCTTTTCGTCTGGGTAGATACCCAGTAGTGGGATTGCTGGATCAAATGGTAGTTCTACTCTTAGTTCTTTAAGGAATCGCCACACTGTTTTCCATAGTGGTTGTACTAGTTTACATTCCTACCAGCAGTGCAGAAGAGTTCTCTGTTCACCACATCCATGCCAACAGCTACTGTTTTTTGATTTATTGATTATGGCCATTCTTGCAGGAGTAAGGTGGTATTGCATTGTGATTTTGATTTGCATTTCCTTGATCGTTAGAGATGTTGAGCATTTTTTCTTATGATTATTGTTTATTTGTATAGCTTCTTTTGAGAATTATCTATTAATGTCCTTAGCCCACTTCTTGACAGGATTGTTTGTTTGAAAAAAACAATCGATTAGTTCTATGAAGTACCGAGTGTCTCTGTGCCAGGTACTGTGGTAGGAGATGGAAGATATCACTGAATAATAGCCAAAGGTCTATGCTGTTCCTGAAGGTCAGGTATTGGGACAGACAGTTGACTATAAGCATGTCAATAAAAAGAGTTAAACTCTGTAAAATATTTGAAGAGATTTATTCTGAGCCAAATATGAGTGACCATGGCCTATGAGGTCTCAGGTCCTGAGAACATGTGCCCAAAGTGGTCAGAATGCAGCTGGGTTTTATACATTTTAGGGAGACATGAGACTTCAACCAAACACATTTAAGAAATACATTGATTCGGTTCAGAAAGGTGGGGCAACTTGAAGGTAGGGGGGTGGCTTCCAGGTTATAAGTAGGTTAAAAATTTTCCCGGTTGACAATTCATCTAAAGTCCTGGGATCAATAGAAAGGAAATGTCTGGGTTAAGATAAAGGATTGTGGGATCAAAGTTCTTATTTTGCAGAGGAAGCCTTCAGTAGGCTTCAGAGAGGATAGATTGTAAAGGGTTCTTATCAGACTTAAGGTCTGTGTAGACATTAATGCTAGAGAGGCATAATGAGGCATGTCTGACCCCCACTTCCCATCATGGCCTGAACCAGTCTTTCAGGTTACATTTTAAGAGTGCCCTGGCCTAGGAGGAAGTCCACTGAGATGACTGGGGGGCCTTAGAATTTGTTTTTGGTTTATGGCAGAATAAATAGGTTTTGCCTATGTTCTAAGATAATATGTGCTTTTAAAAAAGAAAAAAAAAAGGAGCAGCTTAAAGGGACTTAGAATTTGGTGCAGAGGAGTGGGGCAGATTGGAGTATTAAGATGGGGGAATTTGGAATAGGCTTCATTGAGAACATAAACTTAGAAGAAGGCACATTTAAGCAAAGTTCTGAAGAAGGTGAGGGAGCGGGCCAAGTAGATACCTGGGGCAGAGGGTGCTGCCCCAGTGTTGGCTATGAGTTGAGTTGTGCCATCCCCCAAAAAGATATGTTGGAGTCCTAACCTCCAGCATCTGTGAATGTAACTTTATTTGGAAACAAGGACTTTGCATACATAGTCAAGATGAGGTCACAAGCGTGGGCCCTAATCCAATGGCTAGTGTCCTTCTGAGCAGAGGGAAATTTGGACACAGATACACAGCCAGAAGGCCATGTGGAGATGCAAAGACACACAGAGGGAAGAGGCCATGGGAAGATGGATACAGAGACTAGAGTGATGCTGCCTCAGCCAAGGAACGCCTGGGCTTCCAGAAGCTGGGAGAAGCAGGGCAGTATCCTCCCATGGAGGCTTCAGAGGGCACGTGGCCTGCCAACACCTTGACTTCCAACTTCTGTCCTCCAGAACCGTGAGAAAATCCATTTCTGTCAGATTCAGGCACCTAGTTTGGGGACTTTGTTACGGCGGTCTTAGAAACTAATCTGGCGTTCAGGACACAGGAGTCCATGTGGCTTGGAGGAGAGTGGCAGGGGTGAAGTGAGGAGTGGAGCAGGAAGGCTTTGGGAGGAAGTTGAGGGCGCATAAGTGACCCAGTTGGCCAAGGTAAGGACTTGAATTTTATTCTAGTGAAATGGGTTTGTGAGCAAGGGAGTGGTAAGATCTGACTGGTGTTCCAAAAGGTCTCTCACTGCCGCTGCACTGAGGATAAATTAGATAGTTGCAAGGAGGCCAGTTAGAAGGCCTTTGCAGTAATACTGGTCAGAGGTGACCATGGCCACGGTAAAAGGGACAAGAGATGGTTGGATTCCCCATGGATTTCAAAGGTAGGATTTGCTGATGTGTTGAATGTGGAGTGTGAGGGGAGAAGAAGGGTCAAGGATTACTGACATGCATGGAGGGTAACACAACCAGAGAGCAGCTCAGCTTAGGGGACTTGGCACTTTGATGATTCAAGCAGCATGAAACAAACCAACAACACATTACAGACACCAAAGAAGTAAACCACCATTGTTTACACCACCTAAGTGAAGCATTGAACAACCCTAAGCCCTCTGACTGGGCATTAGGATGCTATTTTTAAAATAATTTTGATTTATTGAGAAATCATTTAAAACCTTATCTTTTTTGTACTTACCCTTTTCTCTGGGAAACAAAAATGTAAACACATGGTTGTTCCTAGCTTTTTATGCCTTAATAAGGAAAAATCACCTCAGATATAGAAGATGCCATCTCTGAATTTAATAGAGAACAGTGAAATCTTTTCTGTCAGTTTCATGATGACGCCATGAAGGCATACATGCAGACACTGATGATTCAATGAGCGTTAGGGGCCCTAAATGCAGGAAACACTCATAAGCATCTGCTCCTGGTGCTGGGAAAGGCTTGGAGGGACAAAGATGAACAGTGCATGCTCCCATTCGAGGAGAGGAAGGCAAAGATGGAAACATAAACACACAAAAAACAGGGGGTGTAAAGCAGAAATAAAAGTTCTTGGAGCTACAAAGAAAGAAATCACTAAATCTTGAATTGAGATATCAGAGGATGTTATAAATTAGAGATGATATTTAAATTAGGTATGAAAATATGAAAAAGCTTGATGGGAAAAGAATGTAGGAAGAATATGCAAGGCTGCGGGAACACGTTGGGCACAAGCAGAGGCATGAGAATAAACTCGGTGTTTTATTGAGTGGGATGACCAGGGTCCAAACATGAAATAGGTGAAAGCAGGTGGTGGGGAAGAGGCATGAGAAGCACCAGACATGTTGCACATGCCCTGTCTACCTTCCCATGCCCCTTCTCTGAAGCTCTGTTGGGTCCCATTGCCTCTGCCAAGGACAGAACAGGCAACATGAAGGGTGAGGACCTTCCTCAGAGCCAACTATTTCATTGGCGACCATCAGCCAATCAGGTGCTTCACCTCACGTCTCACATAAGAGACACAGAGACTAGATACATCTTAGAGATGCCGGTGGTGACCTCTGAATTGAAATGCAATGTGGAATAGTCATGTTCAAGCCAAAGTAGGGAGAGAGATTTCAAAAGAAAGAAAAGCAGAAGCAATTATGAGAAAAGCCAGGGTAACCCACATGGAGAAAGAGTAAGAGACAGAGGGAGCCATTCTGTGTACTTTAGCATCTGGGAGGTCCAGGTGTACTTTCTACAACCAGCTTTTATGCAATTGTCCTGTGTTTTATAATGAATCCTCTCTTTACCTGAGATGGTTTGAATGGGCTTCTGCTTCTTGCCACTCTAGAAAGGGATCATAGAGGTGGTAGAGTGAAGAGACAGGCATTGAATGTTGCACTTTGGAGCAAAGATTTTATTTCTGTATTGTTCTCTTCATATCTCTTCATGTTAGAAATCAGGGAGCCACCTTTTGCCCACCCTCTTCCCCAAGTCCTCTCCATGTCTGTTCCTTGCTGTGTCTCTCAATAAATGCTCTGGTTTCAGAAACTGTGTCTGTAATACTTATCTATTGGTCCTTGGAACCAATCAGACAAGTTTTCTTTCAACGTGAAAGTAGCATGATTGGCCCTGTTTTTGGCTTTTCTAGTCAGTGACAATTTCCATGTATCCACGTTGGCCGTAATCCTACACATCACTTCCCCTCTTTGATAATGCGTGCCCTCACCTTAAATGCCCCCACGTCATATCCCTTCCCAGCTGTTTCTCCTTCTCTGTAAATTAAAGCCTCTAACTTTGCATGGTTTGTCCTATCACTGAAAGTCTCCATCTTAGATTTATACTTGTGAACTTCACATCCACAAGCTAATGGAATAAAAATTATTTGTAAGCAATAATGTATAAGCAATGGAAGATTCATGCTGCATTTTTATCTCAACCCATTTGTTCATACTTGTATTCTAATTTTAACTTAAACTTTTCTGTGATTATTTTTTGCTACATCTCCATTGAAACAAATCAATCAATACAAAAGTGGTTTGTAGAAAAATAGACTTTTCTTCCCAGCTCTGTTTCCACCACAAAAGAAAGCCAAGGTAACAGCCTGGAATGTATTATTTAACTTTCTCTAGGTTTATACAAGCATATATAATGTAATACATATATATATAATCCCATAAATACAGATGTGGTATTTGTCTCTTTAAAATGATTGGATTATGACTTACAAGGTACTCTACAAAAGAATTTTTTTCTTGTAACAATATGTCTTAAACATTTTCCCAGTTAATATGTAGATTGAACTCTCTTTCTTAACAGTTGCATAATATTCCAATGTGTGAATAAATCACAATTTGTTCAACTGTCCTGCATCAATAAGCATTAATATTTTTTCAATTTTTTGCTATTTGTCATACATCTATCCTTATTGGCTGGGGCATGTTATTTCTGTAGAACAGATTACATAATAATATGCCCTTTAAACAAAAATATATTGACATTAAAGATTTATGACTATAAAATGAAGTATCTTTGCTTCTCATCTAGAAATAACTCCATTACATCTCTAAGTCCTATTCTGTATTGTAGAAATGGGTGGCTAGAAAAAAAAAAACACTTTTGAAAAGACGAAAATGACTCATGTTTTTGCCTTTCCTGCTGAGTGTTCACCACTGCTCTGTGCTGTGGTGGGCAGAAGTAGCATCACAGTTATAGGCATTTTAATAGAAGAAGTAGGTGTCCTTTCTTCTGAAAATCCACTCTGTTGGGGAATAAAGCTGGTCTGCTTTAAAGCACCACTGAATTTAAAGGAGAAGAGCAAAGGAGGCACCAAGCAGCAATTTCCCTGTAATTTCCCTCACATCACTCAACCTAATAAGCCTCTTCTCCCAAACGTGGGCCAAGTGCAAAAGAGTGTTCTTTAGAAATGTTCCCATTTCTGCCACGGCTAAGCAGGAGATAGTTTCTTGTAAAGGTTAGCATAATTCCTGGCATGTTGCTAAGGTCAGGTCTCAACCTTTAGCCAAAGGAATGGGCCAATTTAGACGAAAACAAAGTTCAACTCCATTGGGTGGAGCCCAGCCTGGTGTCAGACTCTTTGAGGCCCAGTCTGGGTTGAGGCTCCCAACTGGTTAGACTTATCTTCACATACCGAAGGAGTCTGGCTAAAACTAAATGGGAACTGCAGAATTTTTGTAAACCATGTTGCACTTTGTAAAAAAATTTAACTCCCCCCAACCCCAAACCTAGCTAGGTAACAGCTGAAGTTGATTTTAGAATGTTAACTGCAGTTCTCCGTGCACACAGATGCATTCTCTGCAGCCATATGGTCATCTTTTCTAGACGGATCCATAAGAAGATCAGGAAATTTTATTATTGCTAAATTTTTGATGAAACACATATTAAGATGATGAGAAATGAAAATGACAAAGTGGCGGTGATGAAAACTTCCTCCCTTCTCATCTCCCAGTGATGTTCTGTCCAGGAACAAGGGTAATATATTTGACATTTGGTTCATTGAATGTGCTTCAGCGTGAAATTGTCAGAATTGCACATGGATTGCTCTTGATATTACATACGTTGCACGACTGTGCAGGGCGTGTCTCCCAGAGACTTTTCCCTAATGGTAGGAATTAGACTGTGAGCTTTTTCCCAAATATACTTTGGATGATCATCTGTTTCCCTGCAAGTGCAGGAGGAAGTTCACAAAGCACCATGGAAAAAAACCTAAGAGGAGTCCAAGGCTGAAATGAGGTAGGATGATGCTAAAGACACAATCAAGAAGATACTAAAGATACAACCCTTTCCCTGACTAACACTCCAGGATCTTCTGGAGTTACTCTCTCTAGGCAGCACTCCCTCTTACCCCTAGACTAGATGAGGGCCCTCCAGGATGTACCCACAGCACTTGCTACTCTGTATGGAAACTGTCTTCTCACTGACTGTTCACTCCAGGACAAGAATGGTGCCCTTTCTTGCTCACTGCTGTATCCATGGCACCAAGAAACAGTACCTGGCACAGGGGAGGCACACAGTGAGGCTGGGTACAAGAGAGAAAAAGGAAGGGCTGAAGGGGGTGATGTTAATGGGTACAAGAAGGTGCAAGAAAGTTCCCAAATCTAGGAATGCAGAGATGATTACCCACTTGTTCATAAATCTTAGGGTTTTTTAAATTGTTTGGGGGTGTTTTTTTGTTTGTTTGTTTGTTTGTTTGTTTGTTTGTTTGTTTTTGAGACAGGGCCTCGTTCTGTTGCCCAGGCTGGAGTGCAGTAACATGATCACAGCTCCCTGCAGGCTTTACCTCTGGGTTCAAGTGATCCTCCCACCTCAGCCTCCCAAGTGGCTGGGGCAACAGGTGTGCACCACCACACCTGGCTAATTTTTTTTTTTTTTTTTTTTTTTTTGTAGAGACGGGGTCTCATTATGTTGCCCAGGCAGGTCTCAAAACTCCTGGACTCAAGGGATCCACCTGCCTTGGCCTCCCAAAGTACTTGGATTACAGTACAGAACCACAATGCCCAGCCTATAAATCTTAGTTTTATATATGTATCTGTAGATAAAGAGAAGCAATAATGTAAGATACGCTTCTTAGAATAGGGTTTCAGGAAACACATAAAAGAGAGCTCTCTGGACTGGGTGTGGTGGCTACTCCTGTAATCCCAACAGTTTGGGAGGCCAAGGTGGGTAGATCACCTGAGGTCAGGAGTTCGAGACCAGACTGGGCAACATGGTGAAACCCCATCTCTACTAAAAATACAAAAATTAGCCAGGTATGGTGGCACTACGCCTGTAATCCCAGCTGCTTGGGAGGCTGAGGCAGGAGAATCACTTGAACCTAGGAGGCAGAAGTTGCAGTAAGCCAAGATTGTGCCACTGCACTCCAGCCTGGGCAACAGAGCAAGACGATGTCTCAAAATAAATAAATAAATAAATAATAAAGCATAGCTATGTACTGTTTGAAGACCTAAAATTCAAATTATATTTTATTTCTTTTCAAAGATGCTGAAATAGTTACAAACAAAAAGATACAATGTCTGGAATTCAAAATTACTGAGATATTAGGTAGGTGGGGATACAGCTGAAACAAAATCAGCGTTTATTAAAAATTGGTGAAACTGGGTGACAAATGTGTCAGGTTCTTTCTACTATTCTTTTTACTTTTATTTACTTTTGAAACTTTCCATAATCTTTTTAAATTATACAACAATTAGATAGGTTGCAAATATACAGTGTCTTGTTACAAACCACACTGACGCCACCTAAATTTTTTTTTATATATTGGGATACATGTGAAGAACGTGTGAGTTTGTTACATAGGTATACACGTGCCATGGTGGTTTGCTGCACCCATCAACCTGTCATCTACATTAGGTATTTCTCCTAATGCTATCCCTCCCCTAGTCCCCCAGCCCGCAACAGACCCCAGTGTGTGATGTTCCCCTCCCTGTGTCCATGTGTTCTCATTGTTCACCTCCCACTTATGAGTAAGAACATGCAGTGTTTGGTTTTCTGTTCTTGTATTAGTTTGCTGAGATGATGGTTTCCAGCTTCATCCATGTCCCTGCAAAGGACATAAACTCATCCTTTTTATGGCTGCATAGTATTCCGTGGTGTATATGTGCCACATTTTCTTTAACCAGTCTGTCATTGACAGGCATTTGGGTTCGTTCCAATCTTTGTTATTGTAAATAGAGATGCAATAAACATACGTGTGCATGTGTCTTTATAGTAGAATGATTTGTAATCCTTTGGGTATATACTCAGTAATGGGATAGCTGGGTCAAATGGTATTTTTGGTTCTAGATCCTTGAGGAATCGCCACACTGTCTTCCACAATGGTTGAACTAATTTACACTCCCACCAACAGGATACCACCTAAATTTTTAACTTAAACAAGCTATTGCTCGAGCTCTACCCACCCATCTCAGCCCTCAGCAACTCACCCCTTCCGTGCTGACTTGCTTTTATTCACGTCCGCATTGTTCTCTGCAGCCATTTCCATTCACAGGGCTTGAGACACTTTTCAGCCGACAGAAAAGTGACTCACTAAGGAGCCCTGACTCCTCCTATCCTGCTTCCCACTTACAAGAAAAAGCCCTTTTGATTAATTTCTGACAGTTTCTGCTTAGATTCACTCACAACTAATTACGTTGGTACAACCTACTCAGACAAAAGCAGCTCTAAAAGTTCTGCACCAGCCCTAGATTTAAGAGTAGGCAACATCCTGTTTAGGAAAAGAAAGAGGTAGCCCCAGACCCAACGAATTCTGTCTTCTTCGATTTAGACAAAAACCTGATTCATCTCTGTGTCCCCTGACATCCAACCCGGCACAAAGCCTTCCACAGACTGGGAGCTCAAGAAGTTCTTGCGGAGGGCATGTGTCTGGTTCCCTCAACACTCCACTTTTTCAAAGATACTCCAGAGCAGAAGCGAGCTAACAGGGGCTTGCTTCTCACTGTAACCACACTCGTCAGCTCACACTCATCTAGAGTTTTCAGCTGCTGCCAGGCACAGAGTCCTACTGAAGTCCACACCCCCATGCGCATGAAGCCACCCACTTTCCTGTATCCCACACAGCCAACATGTCACTCAGAGACACTCCCAGGTTGGTGCCACATTGTCTCCAGCTTTCAACTCCACAAAAGGGCTTCTCCCCTTTCACAGATCATTATTTTAACATCTTACTATTTTAGAAGCCTTCTATTTTAAAAATAGCAACTATCGCCAGCTCCTTCTACTGAAGCACCGTTGTCTAAAATGTGTTCACCCTCCAGCGAGGTGCCGGAAAGGAAGGAGGCTCAGAAGTTCCCTCTACCTCTGACAAGGTCCTCCTCTCTGCATTTTGGGTGCATTTTCATGTCTAGAAATACATCTGGAATCAGTCCAATGTATTAAAGATTTAGTCCTTATTTCTAACTTTGCTTTTTCTTCCTGATATCCTATAAAAACTTGAGCCTACTTGCTTCAATCCATTGAATTTTATAAATGAACAGAAATAAATATTTTGCCTCTGAGTTTTACCAAGAATGAGAAAGGATTCAATTTACTCTTAATATATCTTTAAGAAAAAAATTATTTAACTTAGTAAATAATGTGATTTTCTGGGAATTCAAGAGGCTTGCATTTTTCTTTTTGGCTTATCTGTATTTCCATTTTTTTGATAGGGAGCAAGTACTATTTTGTCATTTTAAAAAGTAGTTTTCATTTTTTCTTTCTTTTAAAGTAAGGTTTCTCAACCTCAGCACTATTGACATTCTGGACTTGATGCTTTGTTGGGGCTGGGTGGCAGGGGGCAGGTGTTGGGGGGGCCTGCTGACACCTTGATTTCTGTGTTAAAAGACAGAAATGGGCAAAACATGCACATGTCTGGTGCACTGCAGGATGTTTAGCAACATCACTGGCCCCTACCCATGGCCAGAGCCCAGAGGTGTTCCTGTAGAAGTCTGAAAAAACATCTGAATTGGTGGAACTGGACTCCCGTGCTTACCAATTGGACACCATTGCTTCTCAGATGAAAGAGAAGCAGAGCAGAGAGAATGGGAGGTAGTTTAATGTGAGGGGAGCTATTTAAGCAGAAATATCATAAAACCATCATCATCAGAATGCGCAGGGAAGAGGGTCCTCTGCTCCCAACCCAAAGGGAAATGGAAACTCCTGTTCCCTTCCACATCAACCTTCCTTGAATTCATCAGTCTGTTCTCCACTCTCCAAGTGCATGCTGCTGTTGACTCTTCCAATGGCAAAAGCCATCCCACTATTGCACTATGCAGGTGACCTGAATATATGTAGCAGCGATGCATGAGGAGGAGAAACTCAGAGGAGAAAGACCAAGAGTTTCCACAGGCACCCTGGGAGATTGGAAAGGAGTGGTGAGGAATGCTCAGAGCTTTGGAAGGGCGGAGCAGGCAGTAGATGCCCCTGAGACTGAGACGGAGCGGAATTTGTCCACTTGGAAAAGACCAAACACTTGCTTTACCCACACAGCACCTGGGCTGGAGCAGCACCGCAAAAACATGTGCCTGGTTACCTGGCAAGTTTGAGTCAGCACCTGAATTTAACATAGGGGCCTTGAGCCTCAACCACATCCTCGTGCCCAGCTAGCCCAGAGCAGTAAACCTTTACGCAGGCATATCAATGGGGACCAGTGTGGACTAAAGATCGCCAAATTTGGGGGCAACCCTAGGAAGAATGTCAGGAAAAACGTTAAAGGACTGAAACAGGCACAAAAAAAGAAAAAAAAATGGTACTGGGTATCTTGTCTATCACATCTTTCCTGACCTTTGAGCTATTTCACTATTAATATTTTGTATTGTAGAAAATAGGTAGTGTTTGCTGGGCATGGTGACTCATGCCTATAATCCCAGCACTTTGGGAGGTCGAGGCAGGCAGATTGCCTGAGCTCAGGAGTTCACGACCAGCCTGGGCAATACGGTGAAACCCTGTCTCTTCTGAAAGGCAAAAAATTAGCTGGGCGAGGTGGTGTGCTCCTGTAGTCCCAGCTACTTAGGAGGCTGAGGCAGGAGAATTGCCTGAACCTGGGAGGCGGAGATTGCAGTGAGCCACTGCACTCCAGCCTGGGCAACAGCAAGACTCTGTCTCAAAAAAAAAAAAGAAAGAAAGAAAGAAAGAAAATAGGTAGTGTTGTAAGTTGAATTGTGTCCCCCAAAAGATATGTCCAAGTCCTAACACCCGGTACTTCAGAAAGTGACCTTATTTGAAAATAGGGTCATTGCAGGTATAATTAGTTAAGAGGAGGGCATACTGGAGTACAGTGGACGCTTAATTCAGCATGACTGGTGTCCTTATAAGAAGAGAAGAAGGCCAGGTGTGGTGGCTCATGCTGTAATCACAGCACTTTGGGAGGCCAAGGCGGGCAGATCACTTGAGGTCAGGAGTTCAAGACTAGCCTGGTCAACAAGGTGAAACCCCGTCTCTACCAAAAATACAAAAATTAGCCAGGTATGGTGGTGGGTGCCTGTAATCCCAGCTACTTAGGAGGCTGAGATAGGAGAATTGCTTGAACTCAGGAGGTGGAGGTTTTGGTGAGTCGAGATTGTGCCATTGCACTCCAGCCTGATCAACAAAGTGAGACTCCATCTCAAAAAAAATAAAAAAGAAGAAGAAGAAGAGAAGAAGAGGTACAGAGACATGACAGGAGAGCACCGTGTGGACAATGGAGGCAGGGGTGAAAGTGCCACAGCTGCACACCAAGGAACGCCAGGGTTTACCGGCAACCACCAGAAGCCAAAAGAGACAAGGAAGGATCCTCCCCAGATCGCAGAGGGAGCACAGCCCTGCTGACACCTTGATTTCAGACTTCCAGCATCCAGAACCAGGAGACAATTCTTCTCTGTGGTTTAAGCCCCCCAGTTTGTGGTACTTGGTTACAGCAGCCCTAGGAAAGTGATACAGGTAGTAACATGGATGATTCTTGCCCACGGAAATGCAAACGAATTTTGTCTGGTGGAACACAGTTGATTATCGACCTGTGGATATTGACCAGATTTGCGCCTCTTTGTAAGTTCATTTCAGCATTCCTGATGGCTGATATAGTGTATGGTTTGAATTCTCCTTTCAGCCAGTAGTGACATCTTCCTGTTTCCTCATTAATGAGTTAAGTAAAATCTTTCACATTGTTCATTTTTGTATTTATTTGAGAGTTATGATTTTACTTTTATTTTTAAACTGTTCTTGGACAAATCAATGGGCTCCTCAAAACTTCCTTCTCTTTACTTCCTTATCACAGAAACACAGAGTTAGATTTAATTCTACTTAGAAAATCAAAGCAATGTAACCATGATTGCACCCAACATAGAGGAGGAAAACTCACTGCCACCACAAGGAGAAGTCAGCCCGATGGGTAGAGTTACCCAAAAGCCTAATGTGGAAGCCTCTGGTTTGTTTTATTTTATTTTTCTGTTTGTTTGTTTGTTTTTGAGATAGTCTTGCTCTGTCACCTAGTCTGTAATGCAGTTGTGCAATCATAGCTCACTGCAGCCTCAATCTACTGGGTTCAAGCAATCCTCCTGCCTCAACCTCCAGAGTGGCTGGGACCGCAGGCACGTGCCACCATGCCTGGCTAATTTTTTTTATTTTTAGTGGAGACAAGGTCTCACCATGTTGCCCAGGCTCATCTTGAACTCTTGAGCTCAAGTGATCCTCCCACCTCGGCCTCCCAGTGTGCTGGAATTATAGGCTGTTTTATTTAGTTTTGATTCGAAAGAACAAAACTACAAAGAACAGTTTCATTCATTGTTATTGACTTTAATTTAAATCTATTTTTTTCAATCAAAACTTCATTGAGTCTCCACAAGGCCAGCCTGTAGAGACTTTGAGATTCAGGTCAGTTGCTATTCCCAAGGAACTCAGAAATGAGTGCTGTCACAGAGTGAGTATTTGATGCTTATCAGAGATTATTTTGTCAAAAATGGGATATACCAGCAGCTCACAGAAGACAAGTTCATCAGGTTTTAACTGTAGTATTATACAAAAATGTTCCCAAGTAGCAAAGCATTTTATGAATCTGTCTGTAGGTAGAAATTCTATACATTATAAACACATCGTAATCCAACTTATGCAGTAGAACGCCTTACTAGAATAAAGAAAATGAACTGGAAATGTTCTGCAAAATTAGTCATTTCTTGTTGTTTTTGGTGTTTGTTTTTTAAAAAACAAGGCAGGCAGTAATTATACATTTGAAAAATGTATAATTTCAATGTATACATTTGAAAAATGTATAATTCCTGGAAATGAGGGAATTACAGTAGCCCTAGGCAAAGTTACATTTGCCGCAGTTTTTTCTTAACTCCCCTTTATCATCCTTCCTCTCCTTCCTGGGATACTCACAAGGCTCAGCTTGTCTCTCAAAGGAGCCCAGTGCTGCAAGTCTTTCTGTTATCCCTTTTTAAACATCAGCTTTCAAATAGTTGTCATAAAATAAACACGTAAATTCATACTAATTGAGATGACTAAAGACATGCAATGAGTTATCACTTTGGGAGCATATTTACGTTTTAATGAGAGCAACACAATCCATTAAGCACTTAGGAAGTATCTTCATGTCCAGGCCCTGTGTTCCTGCTGCGGACTTTACCTCAGAGGGAAGAGCTCAAGGCCGCTGTTAGAGTCTTTCGTCCCACAGAGTATTCCCTTGGTGTAGTCCTCTCCCACTTCTCCTAAGGATGTGGCTTCCTGGGAGCTGCAGTGATTGTTATTTCTCTTCTGCAACTAGCCACCCAGCAGGTCTACCAGGCTCCAGAGGCTGGTACTGGGAGCTGTGTGCACAGTCTTGTGATGTGAATCGTCTGCAGGTCTCTCAGCCGTGGATATCAGCACAGAATTTGGGGTATCTCCCAGGTCCTGCAGGAGTAACCCACTTCCTTCAGAGAGTTTGTGGGTCCTTTCAGCCTTCCTGGTTTATTCCTGCAATAGTTCTGGAGCAAAAAATCACGATGTGAGTCTCCACACACTGCTCCGTCCATCCATGTGGGAGCTGCAATCTGGTCCTGCTTCCCATCCGCCATGATCCCTCTTCTCTCTTGCTGCAGACTCTAAATAGAGTCCTACTCCCAGTACGGGGGAACGTAAAGTGAGGCATCCACAGAGCTTCTCTTCTGAGCTGCAGGATCTTCCAGCTTAATGCCTGCTCGACGCTTCCAACCTAAACGATGCTCTCACCCTCCCCACACACATACAGCCAGTTCCTCCTCCCGTGTTCCCCATCTCAGTAAATAAAATCCACTGTCCATTCAGTCTCAAACCAAAAACCAAGGTGATGGTTATGATTTTTCCCTCGACTTACCCTCCATGTCTAATCCATCAGTAAGACTGTCTGCTCTGCCTCCAAAATACCTCCCAAACCCAGACGCTTCTCTCCATCTCCTAGTCTAAGCCACCATCATCTCACATTAGGAATGGAAATATCCTCCCAACTGGTCTGTGATTTCCAACTTGTCCTTTTATAATCTATTCTCTACACAGCAGCCAGAGAAGCCTCTCGAAAACATATATTAAATCATGACACTCTCCTCTAATGACTTTGTATTGCATGGTGGACGTAAAATCTGAACTTCTCGTCTTGACCTCAAGGCGGGTACCCAATCTGGCCCCCCTCCCCCACCTCCCTGCTCTCATTTCTTGTCTTTCCTGCCCTTGTTGCCTCTGCTGCAGCCACCCTGTTTTCCTTTCAGGTCTCCGAATCAACCAAACTCGTCCTGCCCCAGGGCATTTGCACTTGCTGTTTCTTTTGCCTGGGCTTGCCAAAGGTTCTGGCTTCTTCACATCATTTAAATGCCAACCAAAGATCACCTCCTCAGAGAGGCTTCTCCTCCCCATCATGCCCTGCCACAGCTCCCTTTTTATTGACTTCACCACACTTGGCACCCTTTAGGCCCCCTTGCTTGCTTATCCATCTCCCCTCATGCCTCACCCTCCAATAAACATCCTCGGGAATGGAGGCTCCATGCAAGCGAGGATCTGGTCTGTCCTGTTCGTGACTACATCTCAGTTTGTATTAAGCACACAGAATATGCTTAATTGATATTTATCGAATGAATGAAAACCCAAGATAGAAGGTTCTGGGGAGAAGTCCTTCTCAGCCCCTTTCAAATTATACCTATCATTGCAGCCAGTTCCCTCAACGGGCAAGGTCAGCCAGTCCTATGTAAAAGAAAGATATGAATGATGGCTTCCAAGTACAGGTAGTTTTAGAAACCACAAGGAAAGAAATTACCCTAGACACAGTTCCAAGTAACAGACAGGAAAGCCTGCAGGAAGTTCAGTATGAAAGGAACACTGGAGTCGCCGTTCGGGATAGAAAAGGAAAGGGAAAAACATCACCAGGCCCTCGCTCCATTTGAGAGAAATATCAAGAATATCCAACTACTTCTTTAGATACTCCAAAAGAAGGAGTTTGAAAAAGAATCACTGGAAAATTCTGAGTTTATATGAGCACTGCTTATTAAAAGATCTGAAAAGAGAGTTGTGCACATCACCATACCCAAACCCCCCAAAGCAAAGACCAGTCATGTCTCATTTGACTCAAGAGTTATATTAGGCTGCGAAGACCAGGGGGCAGGCAGCTTAACAACTGAAATTCATCCCGAGGAAGCAAGGGAAAGTGTGCTCCTTCAAGAGCAAAGGAGAATTGAAGAAGATACAAAAATATCCTTTAAATACAGAAGATACAAAATAATCCTTTAAGTGCATCAAAGACACCTAATAGCTAAAGTGTGCATCAATGCCATTTGATCATCACAATGTAAAAAAATTGCTCAGGGTAACGTAAAGGAGAGTGGATTCTGAATGTTCTGCTTTGATCTTAAGAGAAAAGTGGAACAGTCCTATATCCAAATAGGCAGAAGTAAACAACTCCAACAACGATCACCATGACAAAGGACAAAGGTCATTTGTCCAGAGAAGACTGAGGCAGCCACGCTGCCATTCCCTTCTGCACAGTGCTGTACATGGAAACAGTTGAGACCCTTGAATGCTTATGAAAGGGCCCACTGGGGGCAGGTTCAGTGGCTCACGCCTGTAATCCTAGCCCTTTGGGAGGCTGAGGCAGGAGGATCATGTAAGGTCAGGAATTCGAGACTAGCCTGCCCAATGGGGGGAAACTCTGTCTCTACTAAAAATACAAAAAAAAAAAAAAAAATTAGCCGGGCATGGTGGCACACACCTGTAGCCCCAGTCACTCAGGAGGCTGAGGCAGGAGAATCACTTGAAGCCAGGAGGCGGAAGTTGCAGTGAGCCAAGATTGCGCCACTGCATTCCAGCCTGGGCGATAGAGCAAGACTACCTCTAAAAAAAAAAAAAAATAGAAAAGAAAAGAAAAAGGAAGGGCCCATTGGGCCAATCACACTAAGGCTTCTGTGATCCACTGGGATAAATAGATTTGTTAACAACCCCAAGCCATCTCTGAAAGTCATTTCAACTTCAAAGGATATGAGACAAGATTCTCCACCAAAGGCTATTAAAAGTTATAGACAGAGAAGTGGTTCTGAGTCAGGATATAGAGTATGGATATGGCTAAGGACATCTCTGGGCTCAGAGCTGGTAGGCACCATGAAACAAGTAGAGACTTTGAGGCCAGTTCTGGACCAAATTCCAATTCTGCCACTTATTAACTGCATGGCTTTGGCAAGTTCATTAAGATCACTATACCTCCAATTACTCCTCTCTCAAATGGTGATAGTAATACTGACATCATGGGGTAGAGTGAGGATTCAAGGAAGTCATGTATCTATATCTTTGTAAGTGTGATAAAGTCTAGTACATGGCAGGGGTTCGGTAAACAGTAGTTTGCTTCTCCCTTCATGGGGATCAGAGCTGGACTTATCTTTAAAGGGTCTGAAAAAGGCCAATGACAGAAGGTTTTCTGGCTCCCCGCATGCCAAGCTCACAGATAAACTGTAAAATGATTTCACAGGGTCATGGAAGAGGAAGAAACGAATCAGATCATGTCTAAAGAAGAAAGGTGACTTGGGAGGCTGAAGCATGGGAATCGTTTGAACCAGAGAGGTGGAGTTTGCAGTGAGTTGAGATCACGCCACTGCACTCCAGCTTGGGCAACAGAGCAAGACTCTGTCTCAAAAAAATAAAATAAATAAAACAAAATAAGTAATAATGAAGAAGGTAGGTGGAGAGTTCATGCCAGGAGGACTCCCCAGGGTGCCTGGCTATCTGCTGAGTTCAGCCCTGCTCTGGGAGGCAGTGAACAGCCCATGCCAGGGTTACAGTTCTGGCCCAAAATAATCCTAATAACAACATCTCTCATTATATAATGCTTTCTCTATGCTACTCAGGATTCTTAGCACTTACCATATATTATCTCATTTAATCTCACAACAATCCTACCAGATTGGAACTGTTCTTATCTCCACTTTACAGATAAAGAAATTGAGTCACAGATAGGATAAGTGACTTGTGCCTGCACCTACTCTGTTCCCAGTCTCGTTGCGAGTCTCATTCTCTGACCTCTACTCACTGCTTGCTTTCTAGAATCCAGCTGAATAATTAGTATTTCCGGAGAGCCCCCATGGCTTTAAAACACTTGTCCAAATTAGCAATATCCTTCAAAATTTAAGTGTACACACATTTGACCCAGCAATTTCTTTCCTAGGAATATATGGAAATAATCACTCGAGTATATAAAAATACTGTAGCACGACACTGTTTGTTGCAGCATTGTTTCCAATGGTAAAAAATTGGAGACAAGCTCAAACAGCTACCACCATTAAATTGGTTACGTAATTTATGGGGCACCCATGCAATTAGGGTCCTATGGAGGCATGGAAATAATGTGTAGTTCTCTGTGCACTGACCTGGAAAGAATCACAATGTATGAAATGAAAGAAGAAAAAAATTGAATGATCTCATTTTTGTAAGAAATAAATAATAATCATATTACATGTTATTAGTCTGAGAGAAAAAAATCTGTGTATAACCAAGTTAGTCCTAGTCATTATTATTTCTTTTCTTTTTTTGAGACAGAGTCTTACTTTGTCACCCAGGCTGGAGTGCAATGGTGTGATCTCGGGACACTGCAACCTCCACCTCCCAGATTTAGGCAATTCCCATTCCTCAGCCACATGAGTAGCTGGGACGACAGGCACAAGCTACCACACCCAGCTAATTTTTATATTTTTTAGTAGAGATGCGGTTTCACCATATTGCACAGGCTGGTCTCGAACTCCTGGGCTCAAGTGATCCACCTGCTTTGGCCTCCTAAAGTGCTGGGATTATAGTTATGAGCCACTGAACCCAGCCCTCTAGTCATTATTTTTAGAAATTTTCCTTTCATTTCATATTCCTTTTATACTTTTTTTTTTAACAAGCACATATTAATTTAAGAAAAATTGAGACAGGGTCTCATTCTGTTGTCCAAGCTAGAGTGCAGTGAGGCGATCATGACTCACTGCAGCCTCAGCCTCCCCGGCTCAAGTGATCCCCCCACCTCGGCCTCCAAAGTAGCTAAGACTACAGGTATGTGTCACCATGCCTGCCTAGTTTTTTACATTTTTTTGTAGAGGGAATCTCCCTATGTTCCCCAGGCTAGTCTTGAACTCCTGGGCTCAAGTGATCTTTCTGCCTTGGCCTCCCAAAGTTCTGAAATTATAGGTGTGAACCACGACACCTGGCACACATATTAATTTTAAATCAGAAAAAAATAAAGATATGTATCTTTACACTGGTCTATACTTTGTCTCATTTGGTCCTGTGATTACTCTGGGAGGTATGTAAAACAGGAGAAGAAACTGAGGCTCAAAGGAGGTCAAATGACTTGCCCAAGGTCACCCTGCTGTCAAAGACCACCTGGGTAACACAGTCCAATCCATCTGACCCACAGTTAGTGCTGCAGAACACTAAGTTCTTGAATTAAACTTTTAAGCATGGCATTAGTCCACCCTTATTCAAAGTCACGATACATCTTTACCTGAAAAACTGTATGAGTTCTATGGTTAGACCTCAAGAAAGATGTAAAAGGCATGGAAAAGATTCAGGGAGAAGAAATCAAAACAGTCTAAACGGGTGGTGCAATTTCTATACATGAGACAGAGAGAGAGGGCTTGGATTTTAAAGCTGAGAGTATTTAAGACTAAAGTTTGCCCTTTCATCTCAAAATCATAGAAGAAACAGATGCATGGAACAGAGATTTGTTCTTTAAGTTCCAGGACTCTAAAATGAGAGGACATGATTTAAAGTTTGAAAATACTAGCTTTCGGTACAATATAAGGTATCATCAGTAGAAAGCATTAGACCAAAGCTGACACAAGGTGAAAATATAAATAATTGACATTTATATCATTTCATAAATAATAGGTTAATAACTGTAATCTGGGAGCCCAGGGCCAGGCTTGACCTGACACAAAACACCCCTCAGAGTCACTGCAGGGACAGAATTTCAGGACATGGGCCACCAGCATGACTCAGTGGCACATTTGTGATTAACTTTTTCTTCCTTTTTCATTCCTTGAGAGCAGTAAGACTTCTAATATTTTAAATCACGTACTTTGGGTTTAGGTTTCTTTTTCCAAAGTGGATCATTTTCAGCTATTTGAATTTGCTTTTGTGTTGCTGCTGAAGACAACACTTTATTGCACCCATTATTATTGTACATGATTGTACCCAGATCCTCTCCTGTTTGGCATTCAGCAAATCCTGTGACCTTCAGTATTCTTCTCTTGGATATTTTTGTGTATTATATGTGTTGTATTTTCAAAAATTACTCTCAATGTTGAATGTATTAGAGTTAACAATATCGTTATCCTAAAGATTCAGGCTACTCTCCATTTTATACCCAGCTTTTGTTTATTTAAACATAATCTAGTCTTTGTCAAATCTATGTATCCCCAAATCTATGTCTGAAATTTTCATCTACTAAATCATTATATAATTTACTAATAAGTTATATACTAGGATATAATGATATTGGTGTAATATAATAGGTGATATTAGTAAACTACCTTGAGATACAGAGATATAATTGGTGAGGTAATGAAGAAGGCACAAGCATGTCACTAATCTCTCTCCCCATGACCCTTCAGAATGTTCTTTCTGTCTTCCTCAGCATATAGAAATGAAGCAAAATACTGTGCATTTCAAGATTTATTTTTTTTCACTCTGATTCTTTCCAAATTCTCCATATGCAATTTTGACAAATGCACAAACTACTTGTACAGCGTAGTTTTGCTGCCCTACACATGCCCGGTGCTCCACCTGTTCATCCCTCTCCCCTCAACCCCTAGCAACCACTGATCTTTTTACTGTCCTATAGTTGTGCCTTTTCCTGAATGCCACACAGTTGGACTCATACAGTATGTAGTCTCTTCAGATTGGCTTCTTTCACTTAGTAATATCCATTTAAGGCTTCTCCATGTCTTTTTATGGCTTGATAGCTCATTCTCTTTTTTTCTGTTCTTTTTTTATTAACTTTTTCCCTTTTATTTTTAGTTGACACACGTATTTGTACATATTTATGGGATACACAGTGATACTCCAATACATGTATACAATGTGTAATGATCAAATCCAGGTAATTCACATATACATCGCCTCAAATATGTATCATTTATTTGTGTTGGGAACATTCAAAACCTTCTCTGCCAGTGTTTTGAAAATATACAATAAATTACTGTTAGCTATATTCACCCTATAATGCTACAGAACACCAGAACTTATTTCTCCTATCTAGCTGTAATTTTGTTACAATTCTACTCTACTTCCATGAGCTCGACTTTTTTAGCTCGCACATATAAGTGAGAACGTGCATTATTTATATTTCTGTGCCTGACTTATTTCCCTTAACATAATGTCCTCCAGGTTTATCCACATTGCCTCAAATGACAGGATTTTATTCATGTTTATGGCTAAATAGTATTCCATTGTGTATATATACCACATTCTCCCTACTTATTCATCTGCTGATGGACATTTAGGTTGATTCCATATTTTGGCTATTATGAATAGTTGTACTATAAACATGCGGTGTAGATACCTATTTGGTATACTGATTTCCTTTCCTTTGGATAAATTCCCAGCAATGGGATTACTGAATCATATGGTAGTTCTATTTTTAATTTTTTGAGAAATCTCCATACTGTTTTCCATAAGAGCTGTACTAATTTACATTCCCACCAACAGTGTATAAAAGTTCCCTTTTCTGTGCATCCTCACCTGCATTTGTTATTTTTGTCTTTATGATAGTAACCATTCTAACTGGGGTGAAATGATATCTCATTGTGGTTTTGGTTTGCATTTCCCTAATGATGAGTGATGTTGAGCAAGTTTTTCACACACTAGTTGGCCGTTTGCAAGTCTTTTGCAAAATGTCTGTTCAGATCTTTTGCCCACTTTTTAAATTGAATTTTTTTTTTTCTGTTGAGTTGTTTGATTTCCTTGTATATTCTGGATATTAGTGCCTTGTGAGATTAATAGTTTGCAAATATTTTCTCCCACTATACAAGTTTGTTTCTTCTTTCTATCAATTGTTTCCTATGCTGTACAGTAGTTTTTTAGCTTGATGTAATCCTATTTGTCTATTTTTGTTTTTGTTGCCTGTGCTTATGAAGTATCACCCATAAAATCTTTGCTTAGATCAATGTCCTGAAGCATTTCCCCCATGTTTTCTTCCAGTCATTTTATAGTTTTAGGTCTTACATTTACGTCTTTAATCCATTTTGAGTTGATTTTTGTACATGGTGACAGACAGCGGTCTCATTTCATTCTTCTGTATTTAGTTATATAGTTTTCCTAGCACCATTTATTGAAGAGGATATTCTTTCCCCCAGTGTATGTTCTTGACTCCTTTGTCAAAAATCTGTGAGCTGTAAATAGATGCATTTATCTCTAGATTCTCTATTCTGTTCTACTGCTCTATCTGCCTGCTTTTATGCCAATACCATGCTGTTTTGGTTACCATAGCTTTGTAGTATGTTTTTGAAGACAAGCAGTGTGATGCCTCCAGTTTTCTTTTTGCTCAGATTGCTTTGGCTATTTGGGATCTTTCGTGGTTCCACGTAAATTTTAGAATTTTTTTTCTTTTTCTATGAAAAAATGTCATTGGTATTGGTATTTTCACAGGGATTACATTAAATCTGTAGATTGCTTTAGGTAGTAGGGTCATTTTAACAATATTATTTATTTTAATCCACTAGCATGAGATATCTTTTCACTTTTTGTGCCCTCTTTGATTTCTTTCATCAGTGTTTTTTAGTTTTCATCATAGAGAAGACCTTTTACCTCCTTAGTAGCTCATTTCTTTTTAGCACTGAATAATATTCCATTGTCTGGATGTACTACAGTTTTTTAATACATTTACCCACTGAAGCACATCTTGATTGCTTCCAAGTTTAGGCAAGTATGAATGAAGTTGCTGTAAATATCCATGCACAAGTTTTTGTGTGGATGTAAGTTTTCAGCTCCTTTGGGTAACACCAAGGAGCACAACTGGTGAGTTGCACGATAAAAATGTTTAGTTTTATAAGAAATTGTCAAACTGTCTTTCAAAATAACTGCACCATATTGCATTCTCACCAGCAATCAATGAGAGTTCCTACTACTCCACATCCTCACCAGTATTCGATATTGTCAGTGTTCTAGATTTTGACCATTCTAATAATTGTGTAATGATACCTGATTGTTATTTTAATTTTCAATTTCCTAATGACATGATGTTGAGTGTCTTTTCATGTGCTAATTTGCCATCTGTTTATCTTCTTTGGTGAGGTATCTGTTCAGATCTTTTGCCCATTTTTAAAGTCGAGTTGTTCGTTTTCTTGTTGTTGAGTTTTAAGAGTCTTTTGTATATTTTGGATACCAATCCTTTATCAAAAATATGCAAATATTTTCTCCCAGTATATGACCTGTCTTTTAATTCTCTTGACAATGTCTTTCATAGAGCAGACATTTTTTTGTTTGTTTGTTTGTTTTTGCTTTTTTGAGACGGAGTCTCACTCTGTTGCCCAGGCTGGAGTGCAGTGGCACGATCTTGGCTCACTGCAACCTCCACCTCCCAGGCTCAAGCAATTTTCCTGCCTCATCCTCCCAAGTAGCTGGGATTACAGGCACGTGCCACCATGCCTCCCTAATTTTTGTATTTTTAGTAGAGATGGGGTTTCACCATGTTGGCCAGGCTGGTCTTGAACTCCTGACCTCAGGTGATCCACCTGCCTCTGCCTCCCAAAGTGGGTTCTGGGATTACAAGCATGAGCTACTGCTCCCAGCCCATAGAAGTTTTAAATTACAATTAACTTCAGATTATCAATTGTTTCTTTCTTGGATCATGCCTTTGGTTTTGCATCTAAAAAATCATCACCATTCTCAAGGTTATCTAGAGTTATTCTTATGTTATCTTCTAGGAGTTTTATAGTTTTGTGTTTATATTTAGGCCTCTGATCCCTTTTGAATTAGTTTTTAGTGCCAGGGATTCAAATGGGATGGGGAGAGGTGAATAGGTGAAGCACAGAGAATTTTTAGGGTATGAAACTATTCTGTAGGGTACAAGAATTATGCTTTTGTCAAAACCTGTAGAATTGTACAACACAGAGAGCAAAACTTTCTGTAAACTATGGATTTTAATTAATAATAATGTGTTAATATTGGTTTGTTAATTTTAACATATGTACCACACTAATGTGAGATGTTAATAACAGGGGAAACTAGTGGATGGTGGGGCTTCATGGGACCTGTCTGTACTATCTGCTCAATTTTTTCTTGAATCTAAATCTGTCCTGAAAAATAAAGTCTATTAATTAAAAAAAAAACTTTCTAAGTGTCTTTTCAACATGAGGATGCTGCTGCCAGTGCTCTAAGCCCCTCCTCCAAGAGTGGTGGTGAAGAATTAATGTTTTTTCTAATAACTCTCAATGGCCTGTCCTGTGAGCAGGGAAATAGGAGTATCTCTTTTCAGGCGTAATAGGCAACTACCTTACCTTTGGAGAACTAGTCCTTCCCCCATCCTATGTGGTCTTGTGTGGTCTTGGTAGGATGACCAGGCACAGCGTCTCTTCTCATCTAAAGGATGGGCATATAACCCAGACAGGTCAACCACTCACCCTCCCAGAAACAAGGAAACACAGAGGTGAAAATGATAGGAATGAGTCACTTTAATGAAAGATCCACAGAGAGAATGTTCTTTCATTCCTGCTGCCTGCTTCTCTTCCCAAGACCTGATGATTCAACTCTATCTACACAGATATTCAACATCTTTGCAAAAATTCCTTTTTTCTTGAATTAGCCAGAGACAGTTGGGTATCTGACAACCAGAACTCCACTGAGACATGTGGGGAAAAAAATACTAAAACCCAATCCTATTATTATGGTTTGAATATCCCTTTAAAAACTCATGTTGAAATTTAATTGTTAAATTTAATTTAAATTGTCATTGTAGTGGTATTGGGAGATGGAACCATCAAAAGGTGATTAGGCCATGAGGGATCTGCTCTCAGGAGTGGATTAATATCATTATGGTGAGGGTGGGTTAGTCATAATGAGAGTGGCTTTGCCATAAAAGCAAGTTTGGCCCCCTCTTGCTCACTCTTGAGCTCTCTTGCCCTTCTGCCTTCCACCATGGAATGTCACAGCAACAAGAGCATCACCAGATGCCAAGCAGATTATGGTATCATGCCCTTGGACTTCCCAGCCTCCAGAGCTGTGCGCCAAATACATTTATTTTCCTTATAAATTATCCATCTTGTAGTATTCTGTTATAGCAACACAAATGGACTAAAACACTCATTTATAATAATTTCTAACTAAGTAAAATGGTTAAAACTATCTGGAAGAGAAAACAAGGGATGAGGAAACAGCATATTGCTAATGTTTAAGGAATGCCTTCTACGTGCCAGGCTCTGAGTTGGGCACAGGAGTACAGAAATTGGTAAAATATAGGTTGTATTTCAGGGACATAGAGTGATCAAATGTGTAGAATGTGAGCTTGGGACAAACCTGGGTTCAACCTCTCTAGTCTGCTCTTACTTCCTGTGGGCCCTTGTTCAAATCACTTAACCCTCATGCAGCTTAGTTTCATCATCTCAAAGGAATTTTAAAAGTCTATAGCAATACCACCCTGAATGCACCTGATCTCATCAGAGGACTAAAAAGAGCCTAGCTTTCATGAATATTGCTGGAATTAAAAATAATTATGTACAACCCCACTATAGTGCCTTGTACAATGAAGACATAAAATAGACTGACTTAAGAAATGGAAAGTTATCACAACCTTTGAAGCCTTGGGTTGCCCATTCCTAATTACCTCTCCCTCCTTTCTTCCCCACAAAGAGGTGATCTTTATGTCTTATTACTTTCTTTTTCTCTTTAGCTCTAATGTCTGTATCCTAAAGAAAATATTGCTTGGGCCAGGCATGGTGGCTCATGCCTGTAATCCCAGCACTTTGGGAGGCCAAGGCGAGTGGATGGCTTGAGCCTAGAAGTTCTAGATCAGCCTGGGCAACACAGTGAAACCCCATTTCTATGAAAAATACAAAAAATTAGCCAGGTGTGGTGGTGTGCATCTGTGGTCCTAGCTACTCAGGAAGCTGAAGTGGGAGGATGGTTTGAGCCCAGGAGGCAGAGGTTGCAGTGAGCTGAGATCACGCCACCACACTCCAACCAGGGCAACAGAATGATACCCTGTCTCAATTTAAAAGGAAAAAAAGAAAATATTGCTTGGTTTTGCCTGCTTCCAGTCTTTAGATAAAAGGACTCACGCTTGCTTTTTCTCCCTCATGCTGTGACTTTCCTTTGTTCACTCAAAACGTTTTTGAGATTCATCCATATTGACTGTGCAGCTCTAGTTCATTCATTTCCTTTCACTGGTGAATGGCATTGTATGGTAGAAATATTCACAACTTAAGTATGAATTCATTCTCATGATGATGGTCATTTCAATTGTTTCCAAATCTTTGCTGTGAACATTCTTCTGCAGGTCTTCTGCAGGTTTCGATGCAAGAGTTTCTCAGGATCTCTGAGTGGAATTACTGGATGTGCACACATTCAACTTTGCCTAGGTAATGACAACTTGTTTTCTGATGTGGTTGTACTAATTTGTATTCCCAATCCCGTATATGAGAGTCTGCATTGTGCCCAACATTAGATTATCAGACTACATTTTCTGCCAATTTGATGGGTATAGATAGTATCTCACTGTGATTTTAACTTTCATCTCCCTAATTACTAAGAAGATTGAAAATCTTCTTATATGTCTATTGGCCATTCATGCTTTTGGGGAATTCCTGTTTGTGTCCTGTAACTAATTTTCTACTGGGTCATTTGTCTTTTTCGGCTCTATTCTTAGGCATACTCTGTGTATTCTGGAAACTAACCTTTTGTCAGTTGTACATGTGCAAGTACCTTTCCCAATTTGTGGCCTGTCTTTTCAATCTCTATGGAATCTTTTGATGAACATAAGTTCTTAAAGTCAGCGGAGTAAAATATATTCATCTTTTTCTTTATGGCATAATTTTTTAATGAAAATAGTTTTCAATTCACTTCTGATGCATCTCTCTTAATTGTTAAGCAATTTTTTTCCTGAAGCCTGCATATCATCAAGGCTAAGCCACGAGGCTTAGCGACCCAGGGAAGAAAGGGCAAGTCCCATCTAGGGTAGGGAAAGAAAGCAGAAGGAAATGACATAAGGGTGAGTTCCCACCAGGGAGAATGAGGAATCTGAAGCGCTTCCTGGAGAGGTGGTAGTAATAGAGAGAGATTTGGAGAGGAGGCAAAGAGAAGACACTACCTGAATCTCTCAGAGACTCAGCACTGCCTCCTCCTTGGGCCTTACACCGGTCAAAAGAACATAATCCAAAATAAGAGAGAAGCTGAAAGTGAATGGAGCTTGTGCCACTTCTCTGAAACTGTGGAACAAGACCATCTCATAGGGTATTCCTTTGTCAAGATGTGACACAAAGAGTTCCAAGTCTCTTCCAGTTCCTTTGTAGAATGAAGGGAATTCAGATGGTCCAGTGGGCTCTCCCACTGAGTGACACAGAAGCTAGTTGACCACTGAGGGCCAAGAGGACTGCCATACGGCTGGCAAAGCTAGTGTGAAAGTGATCCATAGCAGAGACCACAGAATGGACATTCCAGGCCAGAACTGGATGGATAATATGGAAGAGGATTAGAGCATCCGCACAGCCAGCAAGGGTCAATGTGGAGCTCAATCAGCAAACAGAAGCCTACCAGCTCCTGATCAGGCCAAAGGATAGGCCATGAGTTATGTTGGCTGCAGCCTTCGGCAGCGGATGCCAGCAGGATGCCTGGAAATGAGGTGATTAATCCACAATTCTGAGGAGGATGGCATGAACACAGACGACAGCACAATAACCATCACCTGAACCAGCCATCCTCCCCTACTGCCATGAGAATGTGTAAACCTTCTCTACACCTCTGGAGAAAGGATAGGAGGAAGGCTTTTAAAGAAGAGAAACAGCTCCTCCCCACACACACACAGCTCACATGAAAATGTGGCCTTGAGACTAAGATGAGAGCAGTTAGAGAAAATAAAAGCAAACTACCTTTTTCTTTTTTGCATATTTGAGAGATTCTATGTACATCTCTACTCTGCTTCAGTAGTTATTATTATGGTCCTCATTGTATATGGGAAGTCTGGACATGCAAAAAAAGATTATAGTTCAATCTAAATACAATAACTGAGCTATATACAATATACATGGTGCCCACAGAAAAGGCAGAACTTAGCTACATATATTAGTTTTATATTGCTGTATAATAATATTACTACAAACTTAGCAGCTTAAACCAATACAGTTTTACTTATCCACAGTTTTACTTTCCATGGTTTCAGTTACTCACAGTCAACTATGGTTCAAAAATATTAAATGGAAAATTTCAGAAATAAACAACTCATAACTTTTAAATTATGCACCATTCTGAATAGCATAATGAAATCTTGCACCATGTTACTGCATCTTGCCCAGGACATGAATCATTCCTTTGTCCAATGTATCCACACTGTATACACCTCCCATCTGCTAGGCACTTAGTAGCTGTCTTGGTTATCAGGTCAAAAAAGCATAGTACAGTACTATCCACAGTTGCAAGTATCCACAGGGAGTAGGTATCCACAGGGGGTAGGCATCCACGTAGCTGGGTCTTCTGTAAGCCTTCAATCAAGGTATTGGCCAGGGCTGGGTCCTTATCTGAAGGTTTAACTGTGGAAGAATCTGCTTCTAAGCTTACAAGATTGTAGGATTCATTTAATTCCTTGTTGGTGGTGGACTTAGAGCCTCAGTTTCTTCTTGCTGGTGTCAACTAATGGCCACCCCCAGTTCCCTGCCACATGGGCCTCCCCAACATGACTGCTTGCTCATCAAAGCCAGCAAGGGAGTTTCTCAGCAAGGTAGATATTAGAGTCTTATGTAATGTAACCATGGAAGTGACATCTCCTTTGCCATGTTTTATTAGTGTGAAGCAAGTCACACATGCTACTTACACTTAAGCGGAGGAGATGAAGGGCGAATGCCAGGAGACAGGGTCATGGGAGTGCCTTAGAGGCTGTCCACCATACTAGGCAAGGTGGGTGGCTGGGGAGGACATGCCAGATGTAACTTCTCAGAGAAGACACAATCTGAGCTGGTTTTTGAAGAAGGTTAAGGGCCCCAGAATTGCTTGACAGCCCCAGAACCTAGCAATGTTTAGCATTATAGGAGGCAACAACAAATGTTTGTGAATGACAGTATTGACTTTGGGAGAAAAGTCTGGTCACCTTGATAAGAAAGAAGATCGTATTTTACATGAGGCAAAAACAAGAAAAATAATTGTCAAATTTCATCTCAATAGCAATAAGTAACATTAAAGCCCTTCTAGCAATATTAAAATGGGAGAGGCCACTGCATTAATGTCTCAGCAAGCCTCACCAGGAAAGCGTAATGAGCATCAAGGGCACTGAAAGTACAGGAGATGATCTAATGCAGGAAGCTCCCCAAATACTATATTTATACAAATGATAAATAGGTTTCAAGAAAGGAAAAACCAACTAATGTTGATGACTAGGGAAATAAATAATATTAGAACTTTACACTGCAATAGCATCTTTCATCTGGGATCCTAAAAAGCTTTAAGAGTAATTAAATTTGGGTGCCGCATCAAAGTAGACCCATTTTTAAAACAAAAATATGGATGTTATGCCCTTCAGCAGATGTAGTACTGAATACTCTCACAGATAGTGAAACAAAACCTGGAGATTATTTTCTCTTGAAGAATGTTTTATCATTGTTTCCAAGGTTCTAAATTTGTAACTAGCTGAGTCTTACAGAAATGCAGGGTGGAGCCACATCTCTTTCTATGTATTGGAAAAGAGGCAGTAGTTTCAGCCCAGGTGGAGTGTGGGGGGACTGGGGGTTAGAAGCAGTCCCCATGGAAAACTCACCTAGGGAACAGGAAGCAAACATTGGGTCAAGAGGAAAATCAATCGAAGTAGAGATGAGACTTCAGCAAAGGTATGAAAAAGCAGTACGTACAGATTTGCCAAGGGACAAACCCAGGTAGATCTGTGACTCTACATCTTGAAACAAGTTTTGGAAGAACCCAGGTGGAATAACGACTTACTGCAGCACAGCTGATGGGCAGTGAATGTGCGTGGCACTCTCATAAATGCAGACACAATCAGAAAAACGTGCAAGAGTCAGGGTGTTTGGTGATGGCTAAAGTCCACTGGCAGTCAGCAAAGTTCACCGTTTCTGTTTTCCATCAAATGGTATAACAGGATTCTGCAGAGATTCCAAACACGTAAAATGGGTACAAAACCATATGGTCTGGAGAACAAGTAAGTTAGCATTATGTTGATGTGTGGGAGCAGCTTGATTTATTGGAAGATACTGACCATCGAGGGCATCAGTCAGTAGGAGGACAGTAGCAGGAAGCTCTCTGTAAAGTCACCCTTGACATATGAAAAAATGACAATATGACATTTGGAAAGCATCCATCTGTGTCAAACTCTTTTCCGGTTTTCAAGTAGCATTGTTGGAGTGCATCTAAGTCTCAAAAGCCCTCTGTGTATCATATTGTTTCCAAGTCAGAGACAAGTCCATGTTTAGTGACTTGGGAGCAAGCCTCCATTCCTGATTGGTGGTCTCAGTATGCTCCCAGATCTTGCTGTCTTACTATTTTATGTAAATGAAGCTCCTGTGACCATGTTGAACCCACTCACAACCTGGGTGTGTCTCTGGGAAGCCTGCATCTCACAGGGGCATTTACACCACTGCTGGGAGACTTAGCGGTTCACACAGGAAGTTTCATCGCCAAAATCAAGTCTCACATGCTCCCTTCCATGTACCACTTTGCCTTCAAGATGTGGGAATCAGCTTGCTGCTTCGGCAGCAGAACGTGGAGACAGCTTTCCACCCCCGGTTTTCCATGGGGCAGTACACGGACCATTGTGTGAGCTGGAAGTGCAGAAGCATAAAGCTCCTTGGCCATCATTCCACTCAAAACAGGGCCATGCTGCATCTGGGGAAAGGCCCGTGATCATGTGAGCATGACTGGTCATGGTCTATAAGAAGGATACAAAAGAATCTGGGAAATAGACACCATTTATTCACTGACTCCTACTAGAAGAAATGAGTGTTGAGTCCTTGAACTAAAATAATGTGAAGAAATATTCCTGAAGTTAGATAGGCAGAGGATTAGGAATGTGGGAAGATGCTTGACTGGAGGTTCAACCGATGTCCTGTATTTAACTTATTAATGTAGAGTTCTAGCTGGGCATCTGATACTCAAAGACAGGGGAACAAAGTTTCACAGCCTGTTACAGCTTTGGACTGAGCCCAGGCTCATGCCCATCTCCAAATTGGTCAAGTCCTATTTGTCCTATAAGATGCACCTGCTGGCCGGGTGCGGTGGCTTACGCTTGTAATCCCAGTACTTTGGGGGGCCAAGGCAGGCAGATCACGAGGTCAAGAGTTCGAGACAAGCCTGGCCAACACAGTGAAACCCTGTCTCTACTAAAAATACAAAAATTAGCTGGGTGTGGTGGGTGCCTATAATCCCAGCTACTTGGGAGGCTGAGGCAGGAGAATCGCTTGAACCCAGGAGGCAGAGGTTGCAGTGAACTGAGATTGCACCACTGCACTCCAGCCTAGGTGACAGAGCAAGACTCTGCCTCGGGGAAAAAAAAAAAAAAACGCACCTGCCATTGACACCCTCCCCAGGCTTCTCATCTACGAGTCATTCACTCTCCCATGAACTCCTCACCATTTTATACATACCTCCCTCGAGACCCTCATCCCTGTGTCCATCCGATTTTAGCAGTTTCTATACGTGTTATAGCCTCTTTTCAATCAGAAGTAACTCGAGGGCCCTCGCATTGTGGCTCACATATACTAAGTACTCAGTAAACACCTTGGAAAATGAGTGAATGGTTATTTAATACTTATTAAAATACACAGATCTAACCTACCCTCTGGCCCCTCCAGATCTCACCTGGGGAGCAGTGCCTTTGTGCTCAGGAGGGCTGCCGTGTTCCTAAATACTTTGGAATACAACAGAATTCTGGTATGCTTTCTACAGACCAGATATACCCAAGCTTCAGCCCAATTTCGGTTTTTAAAAACAGGATCAAGGGGGCCAGATGTGGTGGCACACACCCGTGATCCCAGCAATTCGAGAGGCCTTAGAGGGCAGATCACCTGAGGTCAGGAGTTCGAGACCAGCCTGTCCAAAATGGTGAAACCCCATCTCTACTAAAAATAGAAAAATTAGCTGGATGTGGTGGCACATGCCTGTAATCCTAGCTACTCAGGAGGCTGAGGCACAAGAATGGCTTGAACCCAGGAGGCAGAGGTTGCATGGAGCCGAGATTGCACCACTTGCACTCCAGCCTGGGTGACAGAGTAAGACTCTATTTCAAAAAAAAAAAAAATAAACGGAATCGAGACCCATGCCTTCCTGAAGTAGTTGAGTCTGGGGTCACAGTCATTAGTATCATCCTTCATAATGACCTTAAGCCTCTTTCAAGTGTGTGATATTCTATTAGGTTGATGCAAAAGTAATTGCAGTTTTTGCCCCCCCAAAAAAGGGCAAAAACTGCGATTACTTTTGCACCAACCTAATAAATGCAGTTTCATAAGCTCTCTGAGGTCAGGACTTGTGCCCATTTTGTTGATGTTATTGTTACCCACACACTAACTTGTAAGGAACTCTGCCCACACTGGGCAAACATTAGCTATGGACTAAGCATATCATTTTTTTTTTAAAATACAATTAGATAGGAAGCCCTGAATTTCAAGGAATCCCTTTAGCCAAAATCCCTTTAGACTCAGCACACACCTTTTCTTATCTGCTTCTTCAGTCCCTATGAGCCATGCAATTCCTTCTCTCCTGCCTAGAGTTGGCAATTTCAATTATTTCTTTTCCAGAAAGAAATAAAAGTATCTGGACTGAAATAGATTTCCCTGTTTGGAAACTAATGCAATGAGGGGTCTGTTTGTTACAAACACTGATAGGCAGCCTTCTCCGCAGACGTGAGCTGTCCTTTCCCATGGGCTCCTCTTTGCTCCTGCCTCTACAGGAATCCATCTACTCTGGTTCATATACAGAAGGTTACTGTGGTTTTTCCAGGAAACTGCTGCCTGATGAGGGAGGCAAATTCTCTGTGTACAAAATTAAGGACCATTTGCACAGAAACAGACATAAGTAACAGAATATAAGCCATATTAATGTTTTTATGACTATACTTGGGCCTTGTCAACAATGGTTAAGTGTTGCCAAACTAGATTTACTTAGTGTTGGCAGAACAGGAGCTGTAATATATAGTTCTTTTTGTCTTGGCAATAAGGCTGGCACTCCTGCCAGAATCTACTCTAAAGGAAATGAACCAGAGACAATAAGTCCATTCAAATGCACTAGCAATTTTTTCCAGCAGGGATTTTTCAATTTCTAACTTGATACAAACTTTAAAACCACGTATTTTAAGTAGGGAGTGGGAGATTTATTTTCCAAAAGAAGATGTTATATTTACCAATGTATTTCTGACATCTGTTCACAACAAGAAATATTATAGTGCCAGGTAATTGAGAAGGTGTTCAGAACAAAACAAACAAAAAACAAACAAAAGCAGAGAGAGATGTATTCCTTTCAAAAAGATGTAAACACAAAAGATAATTGATGGGCTTCATTCAGTCAGCCATTTAATTTGTGGTGTTTAAGTACTTACATAAAATGACATTACTGCTGTGCTATTGTCTCGCTGGTTCCATGCATTTTATTTATGACCATGTGTCTTTGTGAGTGAATAAAAAAATGTGGAGTTGCTAGCAGCAAACCTTACACATTTCAAAACCCAAAACCAAGAAAGTCTTAAAGGGCCACCTATAAAAAAACTTTGTTAACACAAGGTTCAATATTTTCCTGGGTTGGCACAATCCTACTTGGGCGCGGGGGAGGGAGAAGGAGGTGGATTTTTCTGGCTTTAGGAGGCGGGATTTCAGGTAAACCACTGTGAAGGTGCCGGTCTACGACTCTGAATTCTAGAGCCTAGAGCCCCCTGCTGGTTAAAGGAGGAAGAGACCTGAATGGACCCAATGGCCATAATTTCAAACCCTTTATTTCCCCCCAATTCATTCATTCATGCAGCAAATATTTGTTGAGGCTTGCTCTGTGTCAGGCACTGTTCTTGGCTCTGGGGATAATATGTTCAACAAGACAGACAGGTCTTTGCCTTATTGGAGTTTACACTGCAAAAAAAGAATTCAAATGGCCGGGTGTGTTGGCTCACGCCTGTAATCCCAACACTTTGGGAGGGCGAGATAGATGGATTACCTGGGGTCAAGAGTTCGAGACCAGACTGGCCAACATTGCAAAACTCCATCTCTACTAAAAATACAAAAAATTAGCCAGGCGTGATGGTGCACACCAGTAGCCCCAGCTACCGGGGAGGCTGAGGCAGGAGAGTCACTTGCACCCCAGGAGGCAGAGGTTGTAGTGAGCCAAGATCACGCCACTGCACTCCACCCTGGGTGACAGAGCAAGACTTCATCTCAAAATAAATAAATAAATAAATAAGAAAAGAAAACCAAATAACTATAAACTATAATGTCACATAGAGATTGATACTATCAGATAAGCTATGAATCACAGCAGACAGGGAGAGGAAGTAGAGAGTGATGGGAGGAGGATGCTATTTTTAGACAGAAGACTGAACATTGAGCTGAATAAAGAAAATGAAGAAGAGGAGGAAATTGGTAGGAGGAGCCTCCAGGCAAGGGGCGGAGCAAGTGTGAAAGCGGGCGGGGTCGGGAGTACACAGAGCAGTTACCAGTGCAGAAGGCCGGGGTAGCTGAGTGATGAACCGAAACTTAAAAATGAGCCCAATGATGTGGAGCCTTACATGGTACAAATTTTGGATTTTACAGTAATCCACTGGAGCGGCTTGAACAGAGAATTAACTAAATATGCTTTCCATTTTAAATAGACCATTCTGTGTGCAACAAGAATTAACTGCGAGTGTAAAATCTGAGCGGCCCATTGGGAGGCTACTGACATCATATTTCAAACAATTCAATCAATGAATTTCACCAAACTGAAATTCCTGCTGTTTACAACAAGGTTCAGAGAAGAAGAAGATATCTTGGTTTCTGCCCTCAGAGAGCTTTCAATCAACTTGGGAAAACAAGATAAGCACACTTCAGATTAAACTTACAAGAGACAGTGAAGGATTGTTCTGGCTTGTACAAAAGAGCAATAATAATGAAGATGACAAAGGTGATGTCACCCGCAGCCAAGCACCAGCTTGAGACAGTTTAACTTAATGATTAAGAGCAGGCCAGGCGCGGTGGCTCAAGCCTGTAATCCCAGCACTTTGGGAGGCCGAGGCGGGTGGATCACGAGGTCATGAGATTGAGACCATCCTGGCCAACATGGTGAAACCCCGTCTCTACTAAAAAATACAAAAAACTAGCCGGGCGTGGTGGCGGGCGCCTGTAGTCCCAGCTTCTCGGGAGGCTGAGGCGGGAGAATGGCGTGAACCCGGGAGAATGGCGTGAACCCGGGAGGCGGAGCTTGCAGTGAGCCGAGATCGTGCCACTGCACTCCAGCCTGGGCGGCAGAGCAAGACTCCGTCTCAAAAAAAAAAAAAAGGTTAAGAGCACAAGTGCTAGAACCAGGCTGCTGGGGTTCATAATTCTGGTGTCACTTACTAGCTGTGTGACCTCTGGCATGTGCCTCGGTTTTCTCTGTGCCTCAGTTTTATGACCTGTAGAATGGATCTAATAATAGGACCTACCTTATAGTGTTGTTATGAGAAATAAATGTGTGTCAATGTCATGTAGAAGGTGCTTACATCAGTGTTAGGTACTCTACCGAAACTACTCAAAAGGAAGAAATGTCTCCAAAATCATTAGTACTGCAGTAGGTCAGATGTGGTGTGATAATGACTTAAATATCAGTTGTGGAAACAGAATAAAAGGGGCAATATTTCTGGCAGATTAACTTAGAAGATTTGATGACAACAAGATGGTAAATGAGGCATACAAAGGGGTACAAGATGATCATGAGATCTCAAGCATAATGATAAGAAAACAGTAGAAAAGAGAGAAAAAGAGAATTCGGGATGGGAAATTGGTTTGAGAGGCAAGGCAGGTTGGATTTCAGGCATACTGAGTTTGAAGTGGACAAGTGATTAGAAATGTCAGACTAGGGCTCAGAAGAGAGATCAAGGGTATCCCTATGGATTGAAACCTCTTCCTTTGGGGACTATCTTTGAAGCCATGGAGCTGACAGATAACTAAGACAGAAGTGGCTGAAAAAAAGAGCTCTAAGAATGAAATTCAGGAGACATGACCATAGTTATGGATTAGAAAAGAGGCTGAAGAGGTCAGGTGTGGTGGCTCATGCCTGTAATCCCAGCACTTTGGGAGGCCTAGGCAGGCGGGTCACCTGAGGTGAGGAGTTCAAGACCAGCCTGGCCAACATGGTGAAACTCCATCTCTACTAAAAAGAAAAATACAAAAATTAGCCGGGTATGGTGGCGGGTGCCTGTAATCCCAGCTACTAGGGAGGCAGAGGCGGGAGAATCGCTTAAACCTGGGAAGCAGACATTGCAGTGAGCCAAGATCACACCACTATACTCCAGCCTGGGCAACAAAGTGAGACTCTGCCTCAAAAGAAAAAAGAAAAGAGGCCAAAGAGAGGAAAGCATCAGAACATCAGGAAGAGACATGTTATTTTAGCAAAAATATTGAGAAAGATGGAAAAGTTACTGTCAAACACTACTAAGAGATAAAGGATAACTAAGGATGCCTTTGGAGGAGATCACTAAGACGTCATTGATGGGCCAGACAGGTGGCTCATGCCTGTAATCCATCCCAGCACTTTGGGAGACCAAGGCTGGTGGATCACCTGAGATCAAGAGTTTGAGACCAGCCTGGCCAATACGGTGAAACGTTGCCTCTACTAAAACTATAAAAATTAGCAGAGTGTGATGGTGCCCGCCTATAATCCCAGCTGCTTGGGAGGCTGAGGCAGGAGAATCACTTGAACCTGGGAGGCAGAGGTTGCAGTGAGCCAAGATCAAGTTACCGCATTCCAGCCTGGGCGACAGAGACAGACTGTGTCTCAAGAAAAAAAAAAAAAAAGTCATTGATGGCATCAAGAAAGTTTCTCAAGTGCAGCTTATCCTGAGGGTCTCTGCTAAATGTTTGTCGTGAATGCTGTGCTGTGCCACCCAGATTTCTCCATCAGGATCCAAGGTGCTGTCCCCTCCGGGGAGGGTTGTAAGCTGACAGCTCCCAGCTGCTCTGCTGAGGAAAGCCATCTTGCCCAAGGTCATGCCCTGGTCCTGGGGCAGCCTGCATTGATGGCTAGTTGACTTTGGGGTATAAAAGCCCAGTTTCTTCCCAAAAAGGGACAACTCAAAAGGGCCATTCCAGGTGCAGAGCTCACCACGGAGTCAGCTAGGGCTGAGTCACAACACATTGTGACTGCACTGCCGCCAACCTCCCCTTCCCCACACAGCGTTGACGCCAATGAGAAGAAAGGACCCCCAGGACACTTTAAGCAGCTATGCCAATCTCTGAGTTGGGGTCTGCTTCCCCAGGAACCCAGAAGCCACAATGTATTAGAAAATTCAATACAAATAAAAATGATAACATCAGGGAAGAGTTTTGGCACAAAGAGATCAATATAGAAATAGTATTTAACAGGCCGGGTGCAGTGGCTCACACTTGTAATCCCAGCACTTTGGGAGGCCAAGGCACGTGGATCACTTGAGTTCAGGAGTTCAAGACCAGCCTGGCCAACATGGTGAAACCCCCATCTCTACCAAATTACAAAAATTAGCCAGGAGTGGTGGTACATGCCTGTAATCCTAGCTACTTGGGAGACTGAGGCACAAGGATCACTTGAACCCAGGAGGCAAAGGTTACAGTGAGCTGAGATCACCCACTGCACTCCAGCCTGTGCAACACAGCAACACCCTGAAAAAAAAAAAAAAAAAGAAACAAGAAAGAAAGAAAGAAAGAAAGAAAGAAAGAAAGAAAGAAAGAAAGAAAGAAAGAAAGAAAGAAAGAAAGAAAGAAAGAAAATGCAAAGAAATAGTATTTAACAGATAAATGAAAATAGTTCCTTAGAAATAGAAATTCTGAAATTGAAAGGTTCAAATTAAGGAAAGTGAATAGGAATGGGCTTTTCTCCAGGACCCCAAACCCATCAGACTTGCAAAAAATGAGATGGTGCCATTTACCTTTGGTGATAATAGAGTGCTGGGTTTCCTAACCCGATTGATGGTACTGTCACCGTATAACCTCACAATCTCTTTTAATCTCTGCACTCTTGTCACTTTGCTGCCACCTGGAGAGAGGATTAATTTCGTTTGTCCTGCAAGGAGATTAATGTATCTGAATGGATTCCAACACACAGAGGGATACCATTCTCTAACCCATCGGCACTGTCCATGGCCAGGGTGCAAAAGCCCATCCCACTTCTCCCAAGAAAGAAGCAGCTCTGAGGATCCTGAGACACTGTGGAAATGATGCTTGCAAAGTTCAGTTTCACATTGGGCTGTCTTTCTAGCCTTCCCAGTGTTGAAAGATCTCTCCATACACCCAGTGGACCTTCCCATAGCCTATGGGGGCAGGGCGGGGGAAACTCACTGCTTAAGTAAAAGAATGTTCTGGCCGGGCGTGGTGGCTCAGGCCTGTAATCCCAGCACTTTGGGAGGCCGAGGTGGGCAGATCACGAGGTCAGGAGTTCGAGACCAGTCTGGCCAACATAGTGAAACCCCGTCTCTACTAAAAATACACAAAAAATTAGCCGAGTGTGGTGGTGTGCGCCTGTAATCCCAACTACTCAGGAGGCTGAGGTAGGAGAATCGCGTGAACCCGGGAGGCGGAGGTTGCAGTGAGCCAAGATCGTGCCACTGCACTCCAGCCTAGGTAACAGAACGAGACTCCATCTCAAAAAAAAAAAAAAGGAATGTTCTTTCCTGCAACCAAATTCACTGTCCAACCCCTCAGATGCTTGGAAAGGCATGGATCATGCCTGTTTGTTCACCTCTGTACCTCAAGAAACCAGCAAAGTGCCTGAACACAAAGGAAGTGCTTGATTGTTGAATAAATGATTTAAAAACTGGTGCAAGGTGGATCACGAATGAAGTAAACAAAACAATCAGTAAACATAGATGATAAAGATGGCTAGAGACAGTTTGGCTCTGTGCAAATTATGACTAAGTTGGACTCCTTTTCCTATCACCTCAGTGAATGTCTCAGTGATCCAGTTGCCCATGGTAGACACTTAAGAAAAGCTCTTTGGACCGAATTAATCTACAATAAAACCTCATTGGTGGAAGCCCAAATATAAAAGCATATTCATTGGTGAAATACTTCAGAAGAAGGGACATTATTCATTATTCAGCACAAGGATATAAGAGTGACAAGGAAGAGAAAGACAGGGACAATTTCTAACAATGAGAAGAAAGGAATCCAAAGGTGGGAAGTCTAAGGAAAATGATCAATTATCCACATTAAGGGAACTATTCAGTTTAAAGCTTCAAGAGTTGGCCTGAGGGACCACCATGAAATCTGCTATCTCAATTAATCCTTGCAAAGTGAAAATAATACATGTTAGCTGTTCTCACCGTTCTAAGGACTTTACATGTATCCTCATTTGATCCTCTCAAGAACTCTGTGTGTTAGGTTTGCCAGTACTGCCATCCCCATTTTACAGATGAGGAAACCGAGGTCTAGAGAACTTAAGTGACTTGCCTAAGGTGGCACAGCTGGTAACTGGAGCCATGGATCTTCAAACCTGGACAGTCTGACTCCAAGGCCATGCTTTTAACCTGTTCACTGTATCACCTGCAAGGACAAACATTCCACCTTCTTTTCCCCTCTTCAACCCACAGGTAAGTTCCATATTTCCTGGTTTTTAAACTCTAGAAAGAATGCTCTTGGAGAACAACTATATGACACTTTTTAAAGTGTAGTTGATATTTAAGACTCTATCTCTACATTTAAATTCCTAAGAAATAGCATTTTTAATAATATAGATGTTTAAAACAAAACAATACAGAAAGTGGGCTGTATTTGAGGGCTTTTTTTTTTTTTTTTTTTTGTCTATTTTGTTCACAGCTAAATCTGTGGGCCTAGAATAGTGCCTAGCACATGGCAAGCTTTCAAAAATATTTGTCAAACTTGTAGTTGAACCAAAATGAGATATACAGAATCCCCTGTATGGGTACGCCCACATAAACTTCATGGCACAATGAGACTCCACCTCCAGGGCATGGTTTCCTGGGAGAACCCAAGTGGCTAAGTCTTTCTTGCCTTGTATTTGCCTTGTATTTTATATTAGAATCATCCTGTGAGGTGATTAAGGCAGTTTTATGATGGTTAAACAAAGACACATAACTTGGCCAGGTAAGGAGGCTCCCACTTGTAATCCCAGCACTTTGGGAGGCCGAGGCGGGTGGATCATTTGAGGTCAGGAGTTCAAAACCAACTTGGCCAACGTGGTGAAACCCCGTCTCTAGTAAAAATGCCAAAAAAAAAAAAAAAAGAAAGAAAGAAATTAGCCAGGTGTGGTAGTGCACACCTATAATCCCACCTACTCAGGAAGCTAAGGCAGGAGAATCATTTGAACCCATGAGACAGAGGTTGCAGTGAGCTAAGATCATGCTACTGCACTCCAACCTGGGCAACAGAGGGAGACTCTATCTCAAAAAAGAAAGAAAGAAAAGAAAGAGAGAGAGGTGGGGGGTGGGAAATGGAAGGAAGGAAGGAAGGAAGGAAGGAAGGAAGGAAGGAAGGAAGGAAGGAAGGAAGGAAGGAAGGAAGAGAGGGAGGGAGGGAGGGAGGGAGGGAAGGACACACACAACTTGCTAAAACATATCTTCTAGCAAAGATGCAAGTATAGTAAAAGTTTTCTTAACCCAATGTGTCCAAGTCTGATGTGTCCAAGTTTGAGTTTCTTCACTGACAACTTGATAGCTTTTTGTTTGTTTTTTGGGGTTGTTTCGGTTTGTTTGTGTGTTTGTTTTTTGAGACAGTCTTGCTCTGTTGCCCAGGCTGCAGTGCAGTGGTACAATCTCTGCTCACTGCACCCTCCACCTCACAGTCTCAAGTGACCCTCCAACCTCAGCCTCCTGAGTAGCTGAGACTACAGGTGCACAAAACCACGCCCAGCTCATTTTTTGTATTTTTTGCAGAGAGAGGGTTTCACCATGTCTCTACAAAAAATTGGTTAGGCTGGTCTCAAACTCCTGGGCTCAAGCAATCCTCCCACCTCAGCCTCCCAAAGTGCTGGGATTACTGGTGAGAGCCACCACACCAAGCCTTTATTTGTATTTTGAGGCAAGATTACTTCATGGTTAAGAGGCATGGGCTGAATAACCAGGCCTGTGTATGTTTCTTAACCTCTCTGAGCCCTAGTTTTCTCATATGTAGAATTTAGGTAATTTATTAACCATCTATATCAGTCAGGTTCCAACCAGGAAAAAAGAAACGACTCTAGGCATTTCAAAGAGGGCATTTAATATGTGGAACTGGTTCCCTAGGTGAGGGAAGAGTGGGAAAGCTAAGTGGGATGCTGAGATGACCTGGAGATGAGCTGCAGCAAGAAGCCACCACCATCCATAGGGCTGCAGGGACAACCAGAACAGGTGGTGACAGTAGAGCCCAAAAGCCAGGGCTACTGGGCACTGGATCCATAGGGGAGACACAGCTGCTCCTGGAGCCAGCACCGATATCACCACAGGAAAGGGATCAATACCCTCACATCTTCCCCCTTCCTGCCCTCCAGCCTCTGCCAGTGCCTCTTATTGGCTGAACCTAATGAGAAGCCAGGGAGCTTGGGAAATGTCGATGGCTGAAGTACAGAGCAGACCAGGAAAAGGGCAGAGAATGGACCTAAGAGCAAATGAGAAAATCACCAGCTCACGACCTCACTGGGCTGTCGTGAGATTTAAATGGGTTACACGTGTGGTGCTGAGCACTCCCCCGCTGGCACATTGTGGTGCTTAATGAAAGTTATTTTTGTTATTATATGTAACAGGCCCTGGACTGGACATGGGTAACAGAAAAGATGTAGACTCTACTACCAAGTAGCAACCAGTCAAATCACTGTAGCCCATTTGTTTTTTAGCAATGACCCATTCCATGGGCCTCTAGTGTGAACCTTCTAGCAGGCTTTATCTCCCCATATTGATACAGGTGACCAACTTTGGAGTATGCATATCAACCATCAGCATCAATGGTGACCAAGAAAAACAGGCTAACGTTGGCCTGTAAGTGTTTACTCTCCCAGATAAAAGGGGTCCTTAAAAATGCAAAATATTTTATGTAAGATACAAAATGATCTGTCAGTAAAACAGGCATTGACTCCACCATCTTACCCGATAAAGGACTGATTTAGTGAGTGTGTCATTTATACAGTTGATTGCATGTCTGGTTTTAAGGTATTTGATGATTTCCTAAAAAGACAATGGCTTTACCACTAGAAGCCCATTTTAAGAAAGAATTTTCTCAAATCAGACAGGCTCCTCATACTGATGACATGAAACCTTGGATGAAGTGTTCATGAGTCTGGTCATGAGCAGAGTCCATGGGTGCTGCCAATTAGAGGCCAGGAAATCTTGTCTCCTCATCTCTTCATTTTTAATCCTGGCCTTAGAGTCGCCAAATATTAGTTCTGGAACCCAAAAAACACATTCACGTGCCAAACACGTAGAAATTACTCCAAACCACCAAGGCCAATTACTGCTAATATTCGTAGCAAATCGAAAGATAAAGTGGAAATTGAGATAGTGACTTGACCGTGGCAGTGGGTTCAACTACACCAGGAAAGCATGGGCCATTCCCTGGCTTCTTGTCCTGTCTGTCTACTCAGGCAGATGCAGAAAATTGGCTGTGAGGAAAAATTACACTCTTTACTGTTGGAGTAACAGTGCTATCTTAAATATCAGGCATCCTGGAGCATTTTAATTAGGTGGGAAGATACCAGAAGGCATCGTTTGTATCTTCTGTAGTACGACTAAATGAAATAGCTGGGAGCTTTAAGCTCATCTTTAAAGAACATGAATGAAAATAATATTTTATATGGAGAAATAAAGGGGAAAGATGGAGTGAGGTCCCAAAAATTACACATGAACTTGAGCTGGATTAATGGTCTCTTTCCTATACAAAGTGAATCGGTTTGACAGCTCAATGAGTCAGAAATCACCATAGGTTTAAGACAATGGAACAACTTTGCCATTCTCAATGCTAATCAAAAACCTTTCAAAAAGCAGAGTTCCTGGACACAACAAATTTCATTCTAATTTTGTTTCCTGGTTCTGTCTTTCTGATCCTCAGTATAAATGATGTCACCATTCCCATTAGTTAGGCATGAGATACTGCCAACCCATAATTACAAATGCCTGCCCCCGGCATTCTGTTACATTGAGCTGTCAGTGAGTTTCATCTCCAAATTGTAATGGCACTATTTGCTTTATTTGGTCTTAGGTGATGTAGGATGGATGCCCTTCTAAAATAGCATGTGCATTTAAGATGGCAGAGCAAGAATGATTTATATGGGGAATAACTCCTTAGTCTGTCAAAGACCTGGCAGAATCTTTCTGGGAAACTAATTGCAGCCAGTTCCTTCCCCAGCTCAGAAGTGAACTATTGGCATCTCTGCCAGCCATCATAAGACACAATCTACCAGCCATAAGAAGAGAGGAAACCAGATCCCTCATTCTCAACATTGGTACATGCCGGTTAATGCAAAGTTTCTCAAAGGCCAATTATTGAGATTGAAATGTCCCCTATACAAACATTAACCATTTTCCTTTGATCACTACAAAAATCACATCACCTTTCTGAACTACTTATGGTGCATACAAAAATCATTTTTACTCTACAGTCATGCTGTGAGCTGCTGTGAATGTCAGGTCTGTGATGCCCCTGTATTCTCATAAAGGGCCTAGAGCGGGCTGTGAATTCAATGGGAAAGGGTAAGGAAATGATCTGTCCTCAAGATCAGAGATGCTTTGCCCTGAGTTCAGAGTTGTCCTGTCCACTGAATGTTCTCCCTACTCTCCTTATCATGGTTCCTTCTCCTTTGCTTCTTCTCCTGGACCACTGTTTGAATGAGATACACACTGAACTCCTTGTTTGTCCTCTAACACCGCAAAACCAAGGCTAAAGAAAGGGGCACAATGCAGAACATTTCTCCCTGGAAGACCCAGAGACGTCCCAACATCCCTGGGAAAGGCTCAAATCCAACCCTGTCTCATTATCCAGACCAGTAGTTATTAATGGGGGTGACTGTCCCCCAGGAAACATTTGCAATGTCTGAAGACATTTTCAGCTGCTACAGTTGGGGGTAGAGGGCGTCACTGGCATCTAGCGGATGGAAACCAGGGATTCTGCTAAACATCCTACTATGCACAGAACAGGCCCCATAACGAAGAACTGTCTGACCCCAAGTGTGAATAGTGCTGGGACACCTGTAGTCCCAGCTGTTTGGGAGGCTGAAGTGAGAGGATCACTTTAGTCCAGGGAGTTTGGGGCTACCCTGGGTAACAAAGCAAGACTCCATCTCTTTTTTAAAAAGTCAATAGCGCCAAGGTTGAGAAACCCTGAACTATATTTTAATCAAGGTTTGCAGACAAGAGAATTTAGGAAAGTGGCTCTCTCTTCCAGTTGGCACCAATCCCGCATGGAAGCGACACCCCAGGCAGAGGCTCTGTTTAGGCCCCACGTTTGCCTGATTCAGCACATCACACTTTAATCATGTAATTCAATTTTTCCTCATTTTTTTAATGTTATTTAGGCCCTTTAATATGATTTGGCAAGCTATTATAGTTGTTACAGCTGCTAGTTCTGCCCTCAATACTGATTTCACTTATGACCTCAGCTGGAATAAGATTTAAAGTTTGAGATGATGTAAGTGAATAAGGATTATTAGATTTATTCGTATGGCAATTTAAATAAGAAACTGCCTGGCTTAGAATAAGTGGTAAATGAAAAATGCTAGTGATTTATAGACCTGTCCATTTTAAAGATTTATATGATGTGTAGGATGATTAAGTAAGAGACAGCCCTGATTATATGAAATATGTAATTTTTGTAAATGCAATATTGGAAGCAAGCTGCTAAACAGTGTGGCATAGCAACTCTCGGCTAAGCCATTTTTATTACACAATTATTATAAACTGGTATGCAGAGACATGTGTGAAATACACACAGAGTCCTTGCTCTCTTTTTAGCTGGATAGGAGCATGTTCACAGGAAATGCATCTAAAACTTCAGCCTTAAAACATCAGTCCCATTGGTACCCCAAAAGGCAGGGCAGGCTGGGGATTTCAGACCTGCATCAGTGACTGTCAGGCCTTGAACAATGCTCTCCTTCATAAAGGGCATGGCCACCATGCCCAGGTCTCAGCACTTCAACTTATGAAATGGAGATGCTCCATCTGTCACATATTAGTGATACACTTGAGGGAAAAATGACAGCAGTCAGAAAAAGAAATATAAGACATTGTGACATAGTTTCCTTTCCCCAGTTTAAATACTCCCCTCATCGAGGTAGCACATAGAACCTGAAAACCCAGAGAGCCCGGGGTGATTCACCCAGCTCAGGTTGCTGCCCCCTTTCCAGAGCCTCAGAATCCTATGGAGAGAGTCGAGAACAGGTGCCTCCCTGAGGTTTTGGATATAGTCCCAAAGTCAGCCCTAGGATTGCCATAGAGGAATGAATGATGGTTCAGTTCTTATCTATCTCTCAGGAGTGGAGAATATGTAAGAAATGTTAATATTTAAGCTATTTTAACAACTTTTTGGTACAAACAAAAACCAGAACAAAGCACCTGTCTTAGGAGAGTAGAGAGACCTGGTAGTAGTCAGATTTCTTCCAGAAACTGAGTGTAGGACCTTGGTAAGGTAAACTGCCTGCCTCTTTAAACTCAGAGTTGTTAGAACTCCTTTAGCTACGTCTCAGGGCTGGTAGGAGGTATTAAGGGAATAATTGAAAGGAAAGTCCTTTCGAAAGCATAGGGCAAAGCTTCAGAAGACAAAATGGAGGTCACAGCAGAAGCGGGAAACACCGTCATTCAACAGACATTTATGGCGGCCCTGGAACCCTGCTGGGCCCTAGGGTTGCCAAGAAAGGCAAGCCACCAAATCCTGGGACATCCAGCGCTGAGTGTGAGGATGTCTAAACTCTAAATCTGCAGTGTATACACAACAGATTAAATGCTGAAGGTGAGCTTAATTTAGTTGTGGGGTGGGGGCTGTGGTAACAAAGTAGAAAACTTCACAGAAGAAATAACATTTAAACCAGCTCTTACAGAACGTGGAAGAATTAGAGAAACAGAAAGAAGCTTCTAGTCCACCCAGATGTAGAACCAAACTGCCCCTGAGCCCACCGTGAGAAGGAGAGGAAAATTACCAACATTTTGATAATCAGGAACCGGAAACACACATACAGTCAAGCTTGTGGAGGAGAGTGACAAAATGTTCTGAGGGTCTAGAAACTTACAAGGCCGGTGGGGATCAGAAACTCTTAAATTCTTGAAATTTAGTATCCATCATAAAATATGTGGAATTGTTAATGAATTATAACAATTATACTTCCTCCTCTGATAGAATGTGTCATTTACTAATAAAATATAATATTTTTAACTTTTAGCATGCCCATGAATTTTAATAAATAATCCCCAATATAGTGATTTTATTTTCATGTACTTATTTATTTTATAAAAACGAGGTCTCCTTCTGTCGCCCAGGCTGGAGTGCAGTGGTGCAATCATAGCCTTGAACTGCCAGGCTCAAGTGACCCTCCCACCTCTGCCTCCCAAGTAGATGGTATAGTCATGTGCCACCACACTTGGGTAATGTTTAAAAATTGTTTGTAGAGATGGGGTCTCACTATGTGCTCAGGATGGTCTCAAATTCCTGGGCTCAAGTGATCCTCCCTCCTCAGCCTCCAGAAACACTGGGTTTACAGGAGTGAGCAACCGTGCCCAGCCAACACAGTGATTTTAATAAGATAAGTATTTTATTTGACTTAAACAGTAAATGTTTTGGTCCGGAGTTCTGATAAACCGATTAGTATTTCTGAAAGACGTATGCTGCCCATCTTGATTAAATGTGACAGCATGAAGACAGAATTTTATTTAAGCCAAATGAATTGTTGTTTTGTTTTGTTTTGTTTTTGGGACACAGTCTCATTCCTTTGCCCAGGACTGCAACCTCCACCTCTTGGGTTCAAGTGACTCTCATGCCCCAGCCTCCCGAGTAGCTGGGATTACAAGCCCACACCACCATGTCCAAATAATTTTTGTATTTTTAGTAGAGATGAGGTTTCACCATGTTGGCCATGCTAGTCTTGAACTCCTGGGCTCATGTGATCTGCCCGCCTCAGCCTCCCAAAGTGCTGAGATTACAGGAGTGAGCTACCATGCCTGGCCATTTGAATTGATTTTTTTTAATTCAAAAATATCTAATCTGTTAGCTGGAAATTTATTTTAATAACCCCAAAATCTATGTCCAGTTTCTCCAAGATAAAGGCAATAACAAAAGGAGCCCATGCTGTCAAATTATGGCTATCTGCACTCAGAAAAGAGAAATATTTTTAGTTGCTAACTGAAGACATTGCATGGAGCAAAAATTACAGGCCAAGAGAGAGAAGAGCAAATTAAATAATAAGATGCATTTGTTTGCTTGAACTTCATCCTCATTCCTTTTTTAAAACCTACTTATCAGACAAAGGTAGGGTTTAGATTTATTTCCTAACTACTACATTAATAGATACCCTAACACTTTCCTGATCAGTTTTATGAATTGATTAATAAGGCAATCATGGTTTGGAAAAGCTTTTATATGCCACCTGATATTGATGCCATCTATAAAAAGACAACCAACCGAGCACCTGATATTCAGTAAAGGCAGGTTCAAAAATTGCAGTCTTAGAAAGATAATGGAATGACCATGACCTCAAGTACTTTGAGCCAAATAGCAACTGTCAACTCCTGATAGCAGTATTTGACCTCAGAGGCAGGTGACAGCAACCAACCTGAAACAGCCATTTTCTCAAATTCTGCTAAGGATAATAAACCATGATGGGGGAAACCACCTGCCCTAGTAAGGAAGCCTCTTGTAATCAATGACCTAGAAACAGGGGACCATGATTTGAGCAGAAAGCAGGTGGAGGAATTGCGGGAATGTGCTTCTTTATATTGCGGATCCACTAGATTTTGGCACGGTTGTTTTTGTTGTAGTTATTTTGCTTTGTTTTCATCATTTTTAGTTCATCTCATGGAAGATCTCAACATACATAAAAGTAGACAGATAAGCCACCACGTACCGACCAGGGAGCTCCGACAATTACCAAGGCAGTGCCACTCTCGTTCCTTCTATACTCAGACATCATATCATTTCATCCATAAATTTTAAGTAAATATTTAAGTGCCTATTTCTAAAATATTTACTTACACATTTCTAAAAATAAAGACCTTTTAAAAACCAATCCAAAACCATTATCACTACTAAAAAAATTGACCAGGTGTGCTGGCTTATGCCTGTAATCCCCACACTTTGGGAGGCCAAGGCAAGCAGATTGCCTGAGCAAAGACCATCCTGAGCAACAGAGTGAGGTCCTGTCAAAAAAAAAAAAACCCACTAAAAATTAACCATAAGTCTTTAATTGTATCAAGTGTCCAGTCAATGTTCACTTTTCCCAATTGTCTCCTAAATGGACCTGTCCACATGTGGCAGTTGGCTGCCATTCCATTGACATTTTTTTAGTCTGAGGTTCCCTCCCCACACACTTTTTCTGGCTATTCCCTCATTGAAGACATTGAGTCATTTGTTCTAGGGGTTCCCATGTTCTGAGCTGTGCCGCCTGAGCCCTATTATTTTCTGAGAACTGCTAGTTAGACGGAGGCTTGAATAGATATGGGCTTGATGTTTGACAGGACAGCTTTATTGGAGGGGTCATGTTCCTCCGCCAGAAGTGCCATGTCTCCTTTCATGATGTTATTGGCATTATGGTCAATGGGCTCTGATAATACAATATAAGCTGTTAGAAGAAAACCATTGAACCAAAACATTCAGATGGTTTTGTTTAACACACACACACACACACACACACACACACACACACGGATCCTTTTTCTCTGTTCTAGGCTCTGTGTTTTCCTGCACATAGTGTCTCATTTAATCATTGTAACACCCTCATGAGGTGCTGATGGGAGCGGATTTGAACCCATCAGGGAGCCTCCAAAGCTCATTCTCTTAGCTACCACAGAAACAGATCACCTTAAGAGTCCTATGGGCTGGCTGCAAAGAAGAAGCCCCTTTTGACGTAGGTAGCACGAATAATTGAAAGAGGTAGAAGTGAAGCAGTAACCAAAAAAATAGTTGAATCTTGAAACACAAGGCATGCATTCCTGTAAGACTGATCAAAACACCAAGTGGGCCAGGCGTGGTGGCTCATGCTTGTAATCCCAGCACTTTGGCAGGCCGAGGCAGGTGGATCACCTGTGGTCAGGAGTTCGAGACCAGCCTGGCCAACACAACTTAACCCCATCTCTACTAAAAATACAAAAATTAGCTAAGCATGGTGGCAGGTGCCTGTAGTCCCAGCTACTTGGGAGGCTGAGGCAGGAGAATTGCTTGAACCCAGGAGGCGGAGGTTGCAGTGAGCTGAGATCATACCACTCCAGCCTAGGCAACAGAGCAATATTCCGTCTCAAAAAGTGTTCTTTAACTGGCAAATGCAATCATTGGAAGGGCATGTCATCTGACAGAGGATGCAAGTTGGACTGCAGTCACAGTGTCATCTCGGTGCAGGCGTGGAAACAGAGGTTGAGGAAGTCCCGGACAACCTTCATCAAATAGGGCTGAAATAGCACTCTGAATGTCACCAAAGTGAGTAGAAGCCACGATGCTCTGTTTAAAGTCTGCTCTGCCCTTTGCACAAATCAGCTTAGAGTTACGTTACCCACTCTTGGTGTGAAGGGTTGCCAAAATTAGAGTCATTTCATTAAACTCCCAGGCCAGGAGAGGTGGTTATATATCACTCCAGGTTACGTTGGCAGCAAGACAATCATTGCATTTCCACAGTGCGTAAAGCAGCATTTCTTTCAATTCATTTGCTATCAGAGTCTCTATAAAAACACCTTAGAACTAAAATATGTTTCTCGGTCCTTTAGATTTTAACAAGACTTCCTTCTAGACAAATATTTTTGAAAAATTCCAAAGTATGAAAAGTATGGAAGCTTCACTTCAAAGGACATCTCTAAACAAATATTTTAAATTAATATGTTTACAAAATGATTGTCTCATTCCCAACAGGGGAAAGCACCTTGTGATTAAAATGAAGAAGAAGAGAGGGAAAGGGAGAAGAAAAGATGGAACAAAGGAAGAAGAAAGAAAGGAAGGGAGGGAAGGAGGAAGGGAGGGAAGGAGGGAGAGAGGGAAGAAATGGCTTAAAATATTTAGAATGTATTTAGAATGTTTTTATTACAGTATTTAGGGAATTGAAATGTGTCAAAAACAAAATAAAACTGAGAGAAACCAAAATTCAGTATGTAGGTAGAAAGTGACTTTTTGTCACTAAATATATTTTTGAAAATAAAATTGGGGCCGGACAGGATGGCTCAGAGCTGTAATCCCAGTCCTTTGACGGGCCGAGGCAGGCAGATCGCTGGAGCCCAAGAGTTTGAGACCAGCCCGGACAACAGGATAAAACCTCCTCTCTACAAAAAATACAAAGAAAATTAGCCGGGTGTAGTGGTGCACGCCTGTAATCCCACCTACTTAGGGGGCTGTGGCATGAGGATTGCTTGAGCCTGGGAGGCAGAGGTTGCAGTGAGCCGAGATAGCACCACTGCATTCCAGTCTGGGTGGCAGTGAGACTCTATCAAAGAAAAGAAGAGAAGAGAAGAGAAGAAAAAGAGCCAAGCAAATTTAAAATTTCTTCTTCCTAGATCTTCCTCTCTCAGTTCACTGTAAATCACTGTGTATTTGTTTAGGATTCTAAATAGACCATGGGTAATTTATAAGTTCTCATGGAATCTTCTGAACTTTTCTAATGGTGTTTACCAACAAGAAACTGTGTCATATAATAGAGATTTCTGTAAGCCATCCTCTGAAATAGTATTCCTCCCCAATTACTTTTTAAAACAATGTGTTTTAAATCATGTTTGATATAAAAAAAATTTTTTTAATTGAGTGAGGTATTAAAAAAAAAAAAGGATCTATGGCCAGGAGCAGTGGCTCACACCTGTAGTTCTAACACTGGGAGGCCGAGGTGGGAGGATCCATTGCGATCAGGAGTTCAAGACCAGCCTGGGCAACATAAGCAGACCCCACCACCACCTGCGTCTCAACTAAAAACAAAACGTAGCCAAGCGTGGTGGCGCACACCTGCAGTCCTAGTTACTTGGGAGGCTAAGGTGGGAGTCTTGCTGGAGCCTGGGAGTTCCAGGCTGCAGTGATCTGTGATCTCACCATTGCACTCCAGCCAGGGCAACAGAGCAAGATCCTGTCTCAAAAATAATAATAATAATAAAAATTAAAAAAAAAAACTAGCAACAAGAGCTAGAAGTGAATGTACTGTAAAATAAAAATCAGAGAAAGGGAATAAAGTCAAGAGACTTGTGCTATCATCATTTTACAGCTGTTACTGGCGGGAATAAAGTGTTTACATTGCCCAGTTCCACGTCTTTGATTCTTCCAGCTCACATAACTTATTATTTTACAAGGTGTTTCTGTAACAATTCACTACACAGTAGTCCTTGCAAACAGTTCTGGTGCTCTGAAATCCAAGATTTTAGATAATATAATTTTTAACATAAACATAATTTCAATAAAACTAAAGAGCTCTTTACTGTGCACTGAACAAACTACTCGGACAGTAGAGGTCTGGCCAACAATGCAACGGACAAAGCAAAGCCGGGATGGCTCAGGCAGGGGGCGCGCGGATCACTGGCTGCAGACAAAGGGAGAAGGAGCCGACGCGCCCACACCGCCCGCGCATGCCCTGTGCCCGAAGGATCAGGTGTCGCGGGGTAAGAGTTGAAAGCGCAGAGACAGCTGGAATTAGCCGGGCCTGGAGAGCAATGCTGCCCTGCTACTCAAGCTGTGTGGTTTGGGGCAAGTTGGGTAATCCTTCTTAGCCTCGGTTTTCCCATCTGCCGCATGAAGAAAATGCCACCTTGCAGAGTTACTGTGAGGACTAAAAAGATAACCCATATACATCTTCTTAGTTCTGCTGTCAATGCTCAATAATAAATGATATCTGTTATTACCATATGCCATCCCAGCTCTAATCATCATCCCAAATAGGCAAGGGACATCACCACAGCGACACAGCTGTGCTTAGACCAAGGATGCAGAAAATTAAATGGAAACAAATTTAAATAATACCCATCCCTCTTTAGACGCTCTTCTAGAATTTGGGCTGTCTGGAAGTGGGCTACTGTAAGTAGATTATCCACTCATGTGCCTAATCCTGCCTGGGTATTCAAGGCTCCCTTCCTCTGTTCAGACAAGAATAGAAATTGGAATCTGTGAGTGTAATAAGTGAAGAGGAGTCTAGAAAAAGCAGCATGGGGTGAATGGAGCCACCACACTGTTCAGCGGAAGAAAGTCTGAATAGAGAGCTTCAAGCTCAGAACCATCCACAATTTCATTATTAGACTTAACATTCTGTGTTAATCAATCCATCCTAAAACCCCACCTCTGAGGCAGACACAGAGGCCAAATATAACACTACCCACACACCATCCAATTCAGGATGTTGTTCAAATATTGATGAGTTTCAAACCCTCTATCAATATAAAGATGTTATAAGCCACATCTAAAAACCAAACTTGACCTTGGAGGGAGAAAAGGGCCAAAGACAGATATTTATTATATAAATTTCCTTTCTGAAGTTACGGGGAAATGTCAAATCGTATCGCAGTTTAACTATTTATTTTACTTTCTTTTCCTCCCCAAAAAAGGAAAAGGAAAATTCTGGAATTTAAAAAATCAAAGAGAATAAAAATACAACAGTCCGTACTATTGTTTCTCTAGGTCCAAAAATACATGCATATACTCAGCTGGCAAAAAAAGAAAAGAAAAGAAAAGAAAAATAGACTTTGACAAAGAAAGGCATTTCCCTGGGAATATCCTACCTCTAGAAGGATAGCAGTCAGGCATTTCTTCTATCTTGCTATTCCTTGAGCACAGGCCTGCCAAATATCCTCCTTTCACCATTTGCAGTTACCATGAGAAAAGCACAGAAAAAGCTCTGGACAACCATGGAGTCTTAGCTGGATCTACAATAAACGGAGTCAGGTACCCTCCTACCTTCCCAGAAAGACTGTGCTGGGGCTCAGAAAACAACACCCCAAAATGAAGCCCTCAGCAGCAGCCTCAGTAGCAAACGATTTTCTCTGACCTTCTGTCTCTCAGTCCCATTCTCCTCAGAGGTTAGCCATAGAAACCAGAAGCCTTTACCAAAGCCATCCATAAAACCTAAAAATATTAGTTTAACTTTCCCTCCACCCTGTCTGTATGAAAACTGGCCATCTGGGCCGGGTGCGGTGGCTCTCGCCTGTGATCCCAGCACTTTGGGAGGCCGAGGCGGGAAGATCACTTGAGGTCAGGAGTTCAAGACCAGCCTGGCCAACATGGTGAAACCCCATCTCTACTAAAAATACAAAAATTAGCCAGGCATGGTGGCATGGCCTGTAGTCCCAGCTACTCAAGAGGCTGAGGCAGGAGAATTGCTTGAACCCGGGAGGCGGAGGTTGCAGTGAGCTGAGATCGTACCACTGCACTCCCAGCTGGGCAATAGAGCAAGGCTCTGTGTCAAATAAATAAATAATAAAAATTAAAACTGGCCATAAAGAAATTATCCCACCTACCTTGTTTGATAGTAGGTCATAAGACCCCCATTCCAGAGAGGGTCCTGCCCTACACCCGGAAGTAAGAAATGCACGCTCCAAGAGGCCAGGGAGAGTCTAGACAGACAGCACCTGCTGGGCTTCCCCGCTCCTTCTATCAGCCTTAGAGCTACCCTTTTCCTCCAATCATATTCCTACATGGCTGTCCGTCCTTTGTTGAACCTAAGCATAAAAATGGACAATTTCCTCTGTATCTTTGATTCTTCATGCTGAAGGCTCCCGTGAATGCATGTTAAATAAATGTATATGCCTTTTCTCCAATTAATCAACCTGCCTCGTCTCAGTGATTTTCAGCAAACCTTTACAGAACCAAGAGCCTTGGCCCCTACAACTATGACATGGGATAAAAGTAAACTTCTCCATGCAGATGAATTTGGTAGGCTCAGAAACATATATAGAATTAACACAAGATTAAGTGTCTGTAATGTATATTTGGGGAGGGGACAGAGGGAAAACAATCATAAGACACAGGAAAGCTCAGGGACATAAAACAGCTCAGGGAGCATGTGCCCCTTTGAGAAGGTGACTTTCTGCTCCTCTGCTGTGTCCAGGAGTTCAGACCACCACATACAGTTCTTAAGGACCACCTGATGCAACTGAAAAGACCTTGGAGTGGATGCAACCTCTTCCCACGGAGTGCCTGCCACAGCGATGAGTGCCTGGAGTGGCTGTCACCTCCGGGGAACTCTGAGTGGGCCAAGGAAGGAAGTCATCCCCTCCTGCATTCAACTCATTAATCACAGCTGTTAGGTTAAGAACCCCTGGGGGTTCCCACAGTACAGCATAGCCTTTCCCTACCCACAGCCAAGCCTAGTCCAGAGGTCTTGGAGGCCCTGGGGTTCCTGGTCAGGGCCAGCCTCCCAGGCTCTGTTCAGTACGACTGTAAGGGTGATAAGAATCTCTCTGTGCAAAAGTTCCTCCTCCCACATCCCCCAAATGCACCACACCCATCTTCCCAGGCTAAAAGCTCCAGAGTTCTATCTTTGAATTGCCCTATCCAGAAACCTCCTTTAAAATGCAAATACACATAATAGAGATTTTGAAAAAACACTTTAGCTTATACCAGTTCTCTAAGGAGATAGGAGGCTGGGGGAAGAGGCAGGAAGGAAAACTGCCTAGGAAGGGGCAGTCTAAGTAGGGGTCCAGGAGAGGCTCTGAGCAACCCAGGAGAGCAGGCAGACTCTGAGGTTGAAGAGGAGATTCAGGTGGAAAGGGATTTATTAAAAAAGGAACATCCAGTGTGACACTTAGATCCTGGCTAAAGTCCAGAAGGATCTAGAATAGGATGGGGAGTCCTCTTACAGTGATTGTTTCATCCTCACTTAATTTGTTCTATTTTCAATGATCTAGATCAGAGCTTGGCAATCTATGGCCTGCAGCCAAGTCTGGTCCAGCATCTGTTTTGTACCTGTAAGCTAAAAATGGTTTTTACCTTTTTAAATGATGGGAAATCAAAAGAAAAATAATATGTCATGGCATTAAAAAAAGATGTGAAATTCACATCTCACTGCCCATAAGTAAAGTTTTATTGGAACAGAGTCATGACCATTCTTTTACATATTATCCAGAGCTGCCTTCTGCTGTAAGATATTTCCACAAAGCCTAAAATATTTACTGTCTGACCCTTTACAGAAAAAGCACCTGGATCCATGATCTAGATACTGGTTAAGAGGATGTGCTTTGTGGCCAGTGTTGTGGGGGTGGAAGCTGTGCCACTTAACTCCTCAGGCAAGTCCCTTAATTTCTTCATCTGTAAAATGAGGACAAGTCCTTGTAGAATTAGGGCAAGAACTAAATAAGTATTTGAATAAGTAAATGTTTGGCACAGGGTCTGGTGCATAGTAAGTGTTCAATAAATATTAGCTGTTTTTATGTTTTAATGTGATTAGACACTGACACATAATCTTATTCTTCCACAGTTCCCTGTCCCCCATTACAAGTTAGAATAATACATCTTGTTCCTGAATAAGACTGGAAAGTAATCCACTTTGGTATGGCCACGACTACCAAAAGATTTCAGAAAAATATTAAATAGCAAGAGTTGACAATCATTTTGCATCAAGCTCTAACCTCTAGAAGGTCTATTTCCCATGATTTAAGTAAAAGCAAGTACATTATCTTAAAACCACTTTAACAGAAAAAGTTAATTAACGCAGAGATTTGATGTGACTCACAATAAATCTGACAAAGTTACATAGGCTCAGGCAACAGGAGCTGAAATGAATCACTGCTTGTAGAGCTCCCTCACTGTGGTGAAAGCAACCAATCAGAAGTTAGGTACCTTGGGTAGAAAGAATCTTGTGCTTTGATTCAAGAATTTCCAGTTTTTTAAGGTGCTCATTAGTGTCATCTGAGGCGTCTTTGAGGGATTAAGTTACAGAATAATCATTGGAAGGAACAAAGATTAGAGTGCCTCAAGTGTAAAAAGGGAAAGGGAGGATGATGGAGGGGAAGAAATGAAGGGAAGGGTCAGCCCCTAGCACAGGCAGTGTGGTTATACTGCCCTCAACCAGATGCTGACGTGGCGCAGGTCACCAAATGCTACAACGTGAGAAACAACAAGGTAATGATCATTGTTTTCCAAGCTTCTAGGCTTTGGGTTAAAATAAGAAGGCAAGAAACAGAATTCTAAGTACCTGGGTCGGCCAACAAAACAATAATAGCTACTATCTCATGAATTCATACAATAAATGAGCCAGGCAGTCTGCTAAATAATTTGTGTGCATTACCCAATCCAGTTATACAGGCTTTCTTAGCTCCATTTTACAGATGGGAAATGAGGATTAGGAAAATCAAATAACTTTCTACAACGTACACAGCTGGTGAGCACAAAAACTTGATTTATTTATTTATTTATTTTATTATTATTATTTTTGAGATGGAGTCTTGCTCTGTCTCTCAGCCTGGAGTGCAGTGGTGTGATCTTGGCTCACTGCAACCTCTGCCTTCCAGGTTCCAATGATTCTCCTGCTTCAGCCTCCTGAATAGCTGGGATTACAGGCCCCCTGGGATTACAGGCCCCCGCCACCATGCCCGGCTAATTTTTGTATTTTTAGCAGAGACGGGGTTTCACCATGTTAGCCAAGCTGGTCTCAAACTCCTGACCTCAGGTGATCCACCCGCCTCGGCCTCCCAAAGTGCTGGGATGCCAGGCATAAGCCACCACGCCCGGCTGCCAAAAGCTGGAATTTTTAAAATGTAAAGTTTTAAACTAGACAATACATGCACACATTACTAAACTCAAAAGGTCTCTAGTGAAAAATAAGCAAATAAATCTCCTTTTCTCTCTCCATGGAGGAAGTTGCTACTGCTAGTTTCTCTTGGATTCATCCAAAGAAATTCCATGCATTAACAAACATGTGTGAACATGCTCTTTCACTCACAAGTGGTAGCAAAATACACTGTCCTGTAACTTGTTTTTCCCCCTCAACCTTTAGTAAGATTTTTTAGAGACCTTTCTGCCTCTGCATATGTAAAGCTGAAACTTGATTCAGACTATCCAGCACCAAAACTGTGCTGATAACCATTTTGCTATATCACCTCTGGGCACCCCTAACCCTTTTGCTGCATCACCTCTGGACGCCTGTGGGGAGGTAAGCAGAAGGCACTGGTTCTAAGCTCAGAGTATGAGCTACAGGAGGAAATTCTCATCGAGCTCCTGCTATTCTTAGGGCATGGAGGTAAATCCAAAGAGGGGTGAGACCTAGTCCTTCCCCTCCATTCATTTGGAATTAAGATGCATAGGCCTGATTTCAATCATGCAAGCAGAGAGTTGCGCAGTACAGCCGGTGTCTGTGGGCTTCAGGGAAAGAAATCTTGGAAGGTGAGAACTGTTCAGAAAGGAAGGTGGGAAGCCTGGGTGGAAAAGGAATGGCATGAGGAAAGGAAAGCCAGCAGCTGGGAGATGTGTTTGGAAGGCCCATGAGGACCGAGGTGTAGCCAGATCAAGTGGAACCAGCCTTGCAGGCGTCCCTCAAAGACACCTCAGATGACACTGGGTAGTCTGATTCAAGTTTCAGCTTTACATATGCGATGCAGAAAGGTCTCTAAAAAATCTTATTAAGGGTTGAGGCAGTCATGGTGTGACCACACACTGTTGGTTGTAGAATGTATTACAAGTACTTTGCTATAAATAGCAGAAAGAGTCTCAGCTTTTTGTCCCCTTTTAAAATGTTAAGGGTGGCTCTGCTGCTATTAGGGAAGTAGGTCCCAGCTACAGGGATTTTCAGAGGTTTTGTGCCTCGCCCACCCCCAGGCACAGTGGGGAGGTTAGAAAATCCACTTGAAACACTTTCAACTACTCTTCCAGGGGCTGAGAACCCCCAACCTGTCTCAGGCATTCTGAAAGTGTATGAGAGGGGAAGCAGCATATTTTGAAAATAATTCCACATCTACTTCTAAAAAGTCTATCCTAATATCACCCTTCTGCACTACACGGTGGTGTGCTTTCCAGAGTGGACAAGAAAGTACATCATCAGCTGGATTCTATAGATGGATTAGGAAGATGCTGTATGGTAAACGCACCTGAGAGCAATAACTTCGGCATACCCTGAGGATGACCCTGTATTGCAGACGCACCTGAACGTGTGTTCTGAACTAGGGAATTGGGCGTGGCCAAGCCAGATATTCATTCCTTGTCTCTAAGGAATATCTGAGCCCTCAGCCTCTCCCACGGAACACCGGCTGTGCAGGGACTGAAGCCCTGAGTTTTGGGTTAGATGAAGGTTGCCAGGTGGAGGTCCTTGGGTGTAGGGTGTTGAGTGAAATGGTACATACACTGCAAGCTGTTTGCAAGTGGCAGTGGTTTTCCTGCCCAGCCCGCTGCCACTGGACTCTCTCCCCTGTATGTAATCCCTTAATAAAACCCTGAGTCTCATTTGCTGGCTCTGGGTCTCTTCTTTGGTCTCTTGAGCCTGGTGCCTTCTCTACTGAGGTTATTAGGGGTTCGGCACAACAATGGAAGACCCTGAAATCATTTGAAAATGATGAGGGGTAGAGCTACAGCTTCCATCACGTTCTCCACAGAGACTCTAGACTTGGATCTTGCACCTAAAGACTGTCTTCTTGATGAAATAGAAAATGTCAAAGCACAAACATATGATGGATATATTTGTTCACTGGGCATATTTATTTATTTATTGAGGCAGAGTCTCGCTTTGTCACCCAGGCTGGAGTGCAGTGGCGTGATTTCTGCTCACTGCAACGTCTGCCTTGGGTTCAAGCGATTCTCGCGCCTCAGCCTACTGAGTAGTTGGGATTACAGGTATGTGCCACCATACCCGGCTAATTTTTTTGTATTTTTGGTAGCGATGGGGTTTCATCGTGTTGGCCAAACTGGTCTCAAACTCCTGACCTCAAGTGATCCACCTGCCTTGGCCTCCCAAAGTGCTGGGATTACAAGTGTGAGCCATCGCACCTGGCCACTGGGCATATTTGTGTTTTTGTGTGTGTGTGTGTGTGTGTCTGTGTATAGCCTGAGTCTCGGAGTAAAATGGAGTTCTTAAACTGAGTCATAGTCCAGAAAGTTTTAGATCTGCTGCTCTAGAATATGTTACTCCCCAGAATATAGCAATCTAGTCTTGAAAAATCCAAGCAACTAGATCATGCCCAGGTTTGCAAATCACACATTCAAGGGAAATCGAACTTCATTCAGGAAGCCACACATGACGAAGGCTGACAATCGAAGGGAAAGGTGCCATTGGTGACTGAGGCTACTGAGGGGAGTGCATGGGAACACCAGGCTTCAGGACTGAGCAACATGGAGCAGGCACTGGTAACTCAGACAAGACAAGTCAGAGCTAAATGGCATCTGCTGCCTCTTCCTGTGAAGCTGCAGTTCTGAGCCAACAGTCAATGGGGCCTCATCTAGCTCATGGGCAGCTGTAGTTGATTTGAATTTGACACAGGTGGGTCAGCCTCCCTGGGCCTCCGACTTCAGTATGCTGGATGCTTCACCTTGATACTTGTCAAACATCTGGGTGCCTGGTCCTGGCTCCAGAAATTCTGACTCAGTTGGGAAGGGGAGAGAAGGAGATGGTAGAGTTCACAACCAACTCACACTTGGAAATCACTGGGAAAAAAAAAAAAAAAAAGCATTCCATTTCCATGATGGCAGCTAGGGCAGTTTCCACACAGCAAGTATGTATTAGGCAAGCATACAGGACTAGGACTGTGTTAGGCGCTGCCAGGAATGTTTTGGATTTTTAAAAATATATCTTAGGGCCTTGTGTTAAGGAGCATATAAATGAGCTGTATGTACATGCTTGCATGTGTGTAATTTAATTACGAAAGAGCAGGAAAATAGTCAAATAAAAGGGGGAGATGACAAATAGATAAAGGTACACACGTCCCTTCTCTTATAGCATTTGGGAAGCAAAATTGTGTTCTCTTCTATTCATCTAAAATAACAAAAAGGGTAGCGATGTGAATGAAGCTAGGGAGTTCCTCAGAGGCCCTTCCTTAAACAGTAGAAGGTGATTAACTAATAGTCGCAGAACAAGCACGTGGAGTGAAGGTCCGGACAAGCAGATCCCATATCCAGGCCTGCTAGGAACAAGAACAGAGAGAGGCCCCATCTCTGCCTGGCTAATGTGTGACTTAAAGCATCGTTGGTTCTTTTGACAAATATTAAGATGGAGAATTGAACTTCAGCGCTCATTATGCAGCAGAGATTAAAGCCCAGATGTGGTCAATTATGTGCTCAAGGCCACACAGATGGAGCCAAGACTTGAACTTAAAGCCCCTTTGATGACCATATTTGACCTACACTGTTTTTTCAAGATATGAACAGCTAGCTGGCCACATATACAAAAATAAACAAAGCTAAGACCAGCACCTACAGTACAGAATGTACCTGGAACATGGTAGGCACTCAGTAAATATTTGTCAGATGAATTAATGTGCTGTTTAAAAGATACACATGTTGGGTCAGATGGCTGTGAAGGGCCTTAGTCCAGCGCCTGATGGCTTCCCCACAAAACATGCCTGATAATCAAACAAGCTGTATTGATCCCTTTTTTATATTCCCAGAACAATAATAACAGCTAACACTATTAAACACTTACTAGGGGCTAGGCACTTGCTTTACATATGTTGACTTAATCTTTACAATAATCCTATGAAACAGGAACTATGATTATCACCATTTCACAGAGGAGGAAACTGAGGCACAGAGAGGTTAAAGCAGCACAGGTCCTTACTTCACAATGCTTATAAGAAAAATTCTAGAACAATTAAATTCTCACTGATGGATGCAGCATGGGATTTATTATCCAAATAGGAATTTGGATGTATTAAAGCAATAGGAATTAGCCTGTGAGAAAAAATCATCTTAGGCTGTAGAATTAGAGAAAAGGTCACGGTGGAGGTGGGATTTGAGCTACTTCAGAAGATACAGGCAAGACTGAAGGATAAGGGAAACGGCATAAACAAAGGCCCGGGGCCAAAATATAGAAGGTGTGCCCAGAGACCTTCTGCCTGGAATGGAAACTGTGCCTCAGGGATTAGCGAGACGTAAATTTGGATACTGTGGGGTAGAGTCGGAGTACAGAGGGCTTAGACACAGGCTAGGGAGCTTGGCTGGTTGTTTAAGAAGCCTGTCTGGTTTCTTGACTAGGAAATAGCCCAACAAGAAGTGAACTCAAGGGGCATTCGCTTGGCCAACAGCCTGTAAGAGCAGTGGGAGAGGGCAGTTTGAAGGCCTGGAGACCAATATGGCAGAGGTTGCATTAACCCAGGCCTGGAGACAACAGAAATGGAGAAAAGACACAGCTGTGAGAATATATTATTAAAAATTAAGTAGCCATGCTGAATACCTCCTCTGGGCCAGGCCCTAGAAGATTCAACAAGGTAAGCTCACCAACTGGGACTATGAGGTAAGTGTACCTACGAGGTAACCTCGAGACCAAGCCTGTGAGCTTAGCTCGCTGCATCCTCACCACATACCTGGGAGAAGGGGTGTTATTGTCCCCATCTTAAAGAAAAGAAAACCAAGGCCCCAACTTCACCGCCTATGCTTCCAGTGGCATAAACAGGCTCTAGCAATGCATTGGATGCCGCAATTTCTTATCAGGAATAGCTCCTTTTTTTTCCTTCAAAGCCATTTGAGGTCAGGGAGGTAGTTGGAGGTTGATATGGTTTGGCTGTGTCCCCACCCAAATCTCAGCTTGAATTGTTTCTCTCAGAATTCCCACGTGTTGCGGGAGGGACCCAGGGGGAAGTAACTGAATCATGGGGGCCGGTCTTTCCTGTGCTGTTCTTGTGATAGTGAATAAGTCTCACGAGATCTGATGGGTTTATCAGGGTTTCTGCTTTTGCTTCTTCCTCATTTTTCTCTTGCTGCCACCATGAAAAAGTGCCTTTCACTTCCACCATGATTCTGAGGCCTCCCCAGCCACGTGGAACTGTAAGCACAATTAAAGCTCTTTTTATTCCCAGTTTTGGGTGTGCCTTTATCAGCAGCATAAAAACAAACTAATACAGAGGTGATGAATTCTGTTTGGAGTCTGTTGTGTCTGAGCTAACAGAGGGACACGCTGGTTTAGGGAGTTAAGAATGCTAGCCAGCATTCTCACAGTGTCATCTCTGAGATTAGAGGAGCCTGCCCAACTGAGAGATAGTGACTGTGGCTAGGAAGGCTCTGTAAGAAGGGAAGAAACTGGCCCTTATCGACCATCCTTGACCTTTACATCTCAAATCTCATTTAATCCATATAAAATGGGTATTGCTTAGGCCCTTTGAAAGGTAACATGCTGGGCCGGGCACCGTGGCTCACGCCTGTAATCCCAGCACTTTGGGAGACCGAGGTAGGTCAAATACCTGAGGTCAGGAGTTCGAGACCAGCCTGACCAACATGGTGAAACTCTGTCTCTACGGAAAAAACAAAAATTAGCTGGGTGTTGTGGTGGGTGCCTGTAATCCCAGCTACTTGAGAGGCTGAGGCAGGAGAATCACTTGAACCTGGGAGGCAGAGGTTGTAGAGAGCCGAGATTGTACCATTGCACTCCAGCCTGGGTGACAAAGCGAGACTCCGTCTCAAGTAAAAAAAAAAAAAAAAGAAGAAGTAACATGCTGAGCATTAAGTAGCTGGCCCACAGAGAAGCTGGGCTAGACCCCAGCCAGACACTTCCTGCCCAAGAAGCCGTACACAGCATGGTGCGGGCTGGCTCGTCTAGGAATAAGTGAGCCCTTCTCACGGAACCGCTCTTGAGTTGAGGGCCCTTTTGCCGCAAGCTGTGGATTGAAAGGTGTAGGCAAAAGTTCACCTTTTAATCCACAGCATGGTGATTCTTTTCTAAAAGAATTCTGGCTCTTGTATAGTCAAGACAAGAAAAGTCTTACCAAAGCAACATAGCTTAGTAAATTACATATGTACATTTTCTTCTCTTTTATGAACATTCTTATTCCATGATTAGACAACAGCTCTTTAAAACTCAAGTCGGCATAAAAGGTGACAGATTTGTCCCTGTCTTGCAAATACTACTCTTTCAAGGGTCTTTGGAAGTTGTGGAAAAGTAAGTCTGCCAATCCACCAGCAGATGTCTCTGTTTTGCCTAAATGAATAGGGCTCCCTCTGTTCTCAGCCACTCCATTTCAGATCCAATTAAACAAAACCCGTTCTCAGATTGTCCCCAGAGATCCCAACATGCTTAAAAGCAAAGAATTTTCTTCCTCCTTAATTTTTAAAATGGAGAAATGTAATAGAATAGTTTCTCATTCTCCTAAAAATCAGCATTCAAGTCTCATATACCTATTTCTTGTAAATCTTATAAAACCAAGCTTATACTGGTAGTTAAGATGATAAATTTTACGTTTGTGTATTTTATCACAATAAAAAAAAAATTGAGGGGAGAAAAAAGCCAACCTTATACCAAAGAATATATTACCCTCAACTTTAGTCCTTACTGTAAATTCCACTCATGAATTGGCAAAATTAGCTTAAGGAAAGTAGATTTCGATAAAAGTTTAAATTCTGTGCTCTCAAAGTAAAAGTTTATTAATGGACCACCTTTTATGAATAAATAAGTCCATCTTGAGTGGCGATGGAACATCTCCTTTTGGAAGTTTTTGTGATAGAAGAGATGCTGAAAAAGAATTTAACCTTATGATGGGAGTCATTTTTCATTTAAAATATCTCTACTATGTATGATCCAGAGCCTCTGTTACTTTCTTCCTGTTACACTTTTTCCCCTCAAGAACTCTGAATTTAAAAATTAAGTAGAAAATATTAATTAATATTTGCTGAGTTTTTTTCTCCCTAAGCAAATTAGAGCCCCATTTTCAGTCAATCCATGTGACCCTTGAGAAATGCCTCCCCTGTGTCAAAGCACGCCTAGTCCAGTAGGAACCCTTTTCAACCAGCAGTACCCTCAGGAGGCAGGGAAACCTTCTTGTCTAGAACTTCCAAACAGGAAGTGCCAAAAACTAAAATCTTGCCCCAGGCAGTGTTCAAGATTCAGGTTTCTATGGCAACACCTTTTTACATCCTGACCACTAAGCCAAAAAACACACGTACACGTGAAAAGGAGCACTTTAGGAATAGACTGACCCTAAGAGAAATAAAACCTCAAGAACTTCCGGTAAATTTATTCAGAAGATCTCAATATTGCACTTAAAATTCTATCTCAGTTCAATGAATCAACTTACATTGAAAAATGCATTTTCAAATGGAGGGCACATTAGGGATCTCACCCCAAACATAGCTCTTGTGTTTTTCCAGCCGAATGTTGGCCCGACTCTCATACTAACCTCTCCTGTGTGTGAGAGAGAGCATCAGCCTTGATGCAGCGTTGATCCAATTCTCCTGTGCTAAGCATGTCTACATTTCACTTAATCACTGTATATCACTTTCCTTTGTATTCAGGGAAGAAGCTGCCATTGGTGTTATTTCCTCGCATAACCCCCTGTTCTGGCTCAAACTGTGCGAATAAGTGATCAGAATTTACTGCCATGTTGGACAACAGGACCAGCTATGCTTTAGATGTTTCTTTTCAGTGGAAATAACCATGTGAACGTGTTAATCAGCTGATATTATACCACCAGTGGCATCTCATTAAAACCTCCTTTTTATTTTTAGCTAGATTCTGACAGGTGAACACCATCCAACTATTCGAATGTTGCTCCCCTTATGGAAGCTTTCAGAGGAATTTGGAGCTGAAGTTGCCAGCAACAGAGAGGGCCACAGCTAACACGATAGAGCTGCTCTCAGTGTTAGATCAGGCCTATGAAAACTTTGCACTGCAGATCCTCCCCAGCTGTAATCTAAGTGGGAGGAAGGCCTTCTAGCTCTGTAGCTGTCCTATCAAAAAACAAAAGTTTCTCCATGGAAAACTCCACTTGTGGCCAAAGAGAAGAGGAACTGGGGACCTGGCAGGGAGGAGCTGTCAGAGCCCAGGGGGAGAGTGTGAAGCCATAATCCTGGTGGCCAGACAGGCCTGCTTAGAGCCTGGCTCTGTCACCTGTTACTATGTGACCTTCAACAAATCACTTAAACTCTTAGACCTCAGTTTCTTCAATTACCAAATGGCAATAACAAAATCCACCTTGCTGGTATAATGGGGATACTTTTCTACAAATAGTAAATGCATGCATTTTTTACTAAATATCTTGTCTATATATATATACAAATTATAAATTAGCTATAGATTTTCACGGCAAACATACCCAGATTAAGAAACAATGTAACCAGCACTTCATTCCCTCCCAATAGTAACCACATCCTGACGCTTAACACCATAGACTAGTTTTGCCTCATTTTGAACTTGATCTAAATGGAATCTTGCAGTAGGTACTCCTTGTGTCTGGCTTTTTTTACCCAGCATATTTCTCGGAGAAATATCCACGTTGTTGTGAGAAGCAATTGATTGTTCCTACTCATTGTTATACAATATTCCATTGTATGTTTTTTAAAAATATATATCATTGTATATGTGTATATATATATTCCATTGTACGTTTTTAATAAATATATACCTTTGCATGTGTATATATATTCCATTGTATGTTTTTTTAAAAGTCCATTTAAATAATATTTCCTTCAGTCTACTTCCCCCAAGGCCAAGTACTGTGTTTTTTTGTTTTGTTGTGTGTGTGTATGTGTGTGTTTTGTTTGTTTTTGGAGTCTTGCTCTGTCGCCCAGGCTGGAGTGCAGTGGCGCGATCTCAGGTCACTGCAACCTCTGCTTCCGGGGATCAAGCCACTGCATTCCAGCCTGGGTGATAGACTGAGATTCCATCTCAAAAAAAAAAAAAAAAAAAGGTAGATATTACTATTAGAGTTTTTACCTTACCATCATCATTGTTACGACTACAATAACTCACATATCCCAAAGCAGTTCTATTGTCTTGGGCATATTAGGAGAGCACCTCCCAACATATTCTTAGGAGGATCTGTAGTTGCTTCCCTTAAAGGAGCAATTAATGATGGCTGTGCTGATCCTACAGTTCTTCCCTAGACCCCGTCTTCACCATTCCCCTTTCTTTGTCTGCCTTTCTTCCTCCACCTTTCTTTACCCATTCCCCCCAACCCCTTACCCCAAAGCATCTTGACTGTTTTCTTCTGGGAAACGTGGTAGTCTGCAGTGAGCCCACCTCAGTTAAAGAAGAAACCAGAGGGCCTCCAAGAAAGGGGAGCCAAGTGAAATGTTCTTTCCAAAAGTATGTATGTCTGTATGATCACAGTGGCTTCCCAAACACCCAAAAGAGAAGAAAAAGTGATGGTTAAATTATGTTTGAGCGTTGATGATAGCTGAAACTCAGAAAATCTTTAATCATCCACAGCAAAAAATGACATTACTATATATACTTGCTTAAAGTCCTTGCATCCTTAACCTGATTATCCAACCTCCCTCTCGTTTCCATCATTGAGTATCATGAATTTGTATTCAAATTCCTTCTCTTTGTCTAAATTTTGAAGGTCACCATGTTTCTATTCCCCGTCCCATATCACCACCAACTTTTGCTGGGATGCAGTATTGTTCACATCAGTAGATCTAAAATATTATCTATTATTATAACCCTCTTAAAGACACTTATATTCCCGTGCCCAGGGTTGCTGAGTGTTCAGGATTCTCCACTACAATCTTAATCTTGAGTTTCTCTTTCATTGTTCCTATAAATTAACTTATAATTTTTCACACTAGGTGTCCCATTTTGGGGTTCTGAAAATATGGCCTGTGTATCTTTCTATTCTCATTTCAAAAGAGGCCAGAGCAATTTTTCAATGTCTTACATACAAAGAGAAAGGGAATGTTTGGGGAAAGATTTCCAGGACCTCATAACAATTCCCTACTGTTCCCTAAGGTGGGTGTTAAGAAGCTCACTTTGTGAACCCAGGTGACCAGAAAATCAAATCAAGAAACTGGAGTATTGTATTCACCGAGCTGTTACACCGGAGCAGACTGAGCAACTTGGCTCAGCAGGCCATGGGCATCATTCCTCCCTGGGGGCTTGTCGGGAAGTCGTGGACTCTTGCTTCACCTCACTTTTCTTGTCCATCAAATGGGACTAACGAGGACATTATGAAACATAATTGCTGTTTATGGAGAGCCTCGGCATCTGAGATGAAAGGCATTTTAACCAGGTAAAGCTTGTTCAAGGTGAGTTAATGCTTTGATTAGTGGAGTTCAAGGAAGAAAAGTATACCCCATGTCATCTGAGAATGATCCTGCCTGCTGGGAGAAGCAAGGTTTCACTTTACAGAGGACTTGTGGGGATTTTTTTTTTGTTCTCTTTTACATGGTGTTCACAATGCTTGAATTTCTTTCCATACTTGACATTAGAGGAAATCCTCAAACACAAAGGAAAATCTAACTTATTAGAATCACGGTGACATTCAAATCATTATTTCCATATAGCCAAGCACATAGTAAGTGCTCAGTAAAGATTTATTCCATGGCACAATAAATTATTTGCTCAAATCTGGCCCAATGTCCAGAAGCAGGTCCTAAGATTGACATAGCTGGGCGCGGTGGCTCACACCTGTAATCCCAGCACTTTGGGAGTCCGAGGCAGATGGATCACAAGGTCAAGAGATCGAGACCATCCTGGCCAACATGGTGAAACCCCGTCTCTACTAAAAATACAAAAATTATCTGGGCCTGATGGTGCGCCCCTGTAGTCCCAGCTACTCGGGAGGCTGAGGCAGGAGAATTGCTTGTACCCAGGAGGTGGAGGTTGCAGTGAGCCAAAATCATGCCACTGCACTCCAGCCTGGGTGACAGAGCAAGACTCCATCTCAAAAAAAAAAAAAGAAAAGAAAAGAAAAAAAAGATTGACGTAACACTTTCATGTCATAAAAAGATGAATCCAGTGAAACACACGACATGATGATTTTGAGTTATGAAAAATGTTCATGCTCCATTAAGAATCATTTAGAAAGCCACTCACATATTTCCGCAGGCTATGCCTGCAAACAACAGCAAACTGACACACAATTCAAGTTATTTGTAGTATTGCGTCTATATAGAGAGAAACTCTAAAGTTCTGCGACAGATTTTTAAACAAATACATCAGAACTTACACATCCTCATTAGTACAAATCTCAGGAGGCTCCATCTTTATTCCAACAATGATATCATTGCTCAAAGCATTTTAAAATTCCTCTTTAGAAACACTACACAGAGACTGAGGCCTGTGCTTTTTAATATCTGCTGTAGTGGCAAATCTTCATATTTGGAGGGTACATTTGATTCTTCTAGATAACTAAAGGGCATTAGGAACTGGTTGGTGATTGAGAATCCCAGATTATAAACCAAAAGGGAAACATGATTGCCATGTAATAAGAATTAATTTTCTTACATGGCTTTTACACTGGTTCTAAAAGCAAATCCAGAGAAATAGTTCCAGAAATGATTTTCAAGTGTTGATTTAGTAAATCTATCCACTCCACAGAGGGGACAAAACAAGAAGAACACATCATAAGCATCATTATGTCTAACACCTGTACATTAGGATCCGCATTTACAATGTATCTAGCGTAATAGTGCCTCATTTGCGTTCGTATCTGCCCCGCCTTGGCCTGACCCATGGTTCAAATAACCTCAAAGGTATCTACAAGATACAATACTGAGGGCCGGGCATGGTGGCTCACACCTATCATCCCAGCATTTTGGGAAACCAGCCTGGCCAACATGGTGAAACTCCTTCTCTACTAAAAATACAAAAATTAGCCAGGCATGGTGGTGCACACCTGTAATCCCAGTCATTCAGGAAGCTGAGGCAGAGGAATCGCTTGAACCTAAAAGGCAGAGTTTGCAATGAGCCAAGATCGTGCCAGTGCACTCCAACACAGGCAACACAGCAAGACTTTGTCTCAAAAAAAAAAAAAAAAAATATATATATATATATATACACACACACATATATATAAATAAATATATATACAGTTATTTTAGCACTCAATAATTAAGACATATTTTTAAATAGTCAATAATAAAAATGTATCAATATTCCTCTATTGTATCAGGAACAGAGAAGTCATCTTTCAACTAGGTGACATTGTAGTGAGTGAAACCTCCTCATCATATGCAAAGGCTAAACCAGCAGAGCAAAGCAAGAAAACAGGAAATTAAAAGGCCACAAGAAATGTGAGATCTTAAATCCAAATCAAATATCTTTGTTCTTTGTTGTTACCCCAGAGTCATTGTCTTTTTGTTGTTGTTTTGGGGTTTTTTTTGTTGTTTTTTTTTTGTTTTTGAGATGGAGTCTTGCTTTGTCACCCAGGCTGGAGTGCAATGGTGCAATCTCAGCTCACTGCAACCTCTGCCGCCCGGGCTCAAGCAATTCTCCTGCCTTAGCCTCCCGAGTAGCTGGGATTACAGGCACCCGTCACCACACCCAGCTAATTTTTGTATTTTTTAGTAGAGACGGGGTTTCACCATGTTGGCCAGGCTGGTCTCCAACTCCCAACCTCGTGATCCACCTGCCTCAGCCTCCCAAAGTGCTGGGATTACAGACGTGAGCCACCGTGCCTGGCCAAGTCATCATTTCTTAACATTTCTTACAACCAGTCCTTTTCACTAGACTCATTCATTGCATGAGAATATCTACAACCTTGGGCAAGTTACTGAACCTGGGTAGGGGAGGAGGGAGAATATCTACAATCTTGGGGTTGAGAGGAGGAGGGAGAACATCTATAGCCTATTAAGACAACCGGAAGCAACCAGATGGATACCTACGCCAATACTTCTAAGCCAATTCTGGAAAATATTGTAGAGAAGGGTCAAAGTGGAGTTTTCTGGTAGCACAGGGAAGAGCGGTACACACAGGAATGAGTCTATGTCACTGGGCTTGTATTGTCTTGCAGAGACAATTCATTCCCCAGTGGTTGTCAAAATACATACCAAAGATCAAAATCAGAGCTGTTTGTGCCTATGGCTGTTTGCACATGGAGGTCAAATGGTATTCCCTCATTTACCATGGGTAGTAGGGCGTAAATGTCTTCTAACTGTCCCAGTTTGCATGGAACTGTCCTGGTTTTAGCACTGGTAGCCCCATGTCCCAGGAAACCTCTCAGTTCCGGGCAAACCAGAACAAACCATTGGTCAGAGGAAAAGGAAGCCCACATGTGGCCATAAGATATATTTCAACTGCCCATTGAGAATGGAAGCCAGTAATCCTGACATCAGCCATTAGGTTATTTTGTTCTACTTGGCTGGTGTTCACCTCCAAGAACTTTCCCAAGCTTGTGACCCAACATGATAAGAGAAGAAAATGGCGGTAAGCTCTGGGCCCCTACTGTGGCGTGAAGCTTGAGCTATGCCACACTGCCTCCCTGGGCCTCAGAGCTATAACACGTAGGTAAGGAGCTGCACCAAATCAGTGTTTTCAAACTCCAGACAACAGTTTGATTTTCATGGGCCAGGAAATCAATGTAGAGGCTTGCAAACAGCATTTTAAAATAATAGAATAAAATAGAATATGTGAGAGGGCATTACACGTGGCAAGAAAATATTGTTTGTAAAATGTGTTTCAGCTACATATCTACGTCCATGTGTACCGGGTCTCAGTGTAAAATTTAGTGCTTAGGGCGGGTTGCAAAGTCCATATATGGAATAATCTCCAAACTTTCTGCCAGCTCGAGAATTTTGTATCCTACAGAAGTCATCCTAATAATTTCTTCCCTTACATGTGGCATGAGATTTGGTAACTAGAGTGCATGGGACTTCCTTCACTGGGCATTGGGTTATATTATTTTTATAAATTGTTTTTCTCTTTTATTATTGTAAGGAAAAGTTATCCCTCACCTATTTATAGCATCCAGCACAGTCTTACAGTTAGGTCACTGTCAATAAATGTTTCTTGATTCTTTTTTTTTTTTTTGAGACAGTCTCACTTGTCGCTCAGGCTGGAGTGCTGTGGCACAATTACAGCTCTCTGCAGCCTTGACCTCCCAGGCTAAATCAATGTGCCTGTTTCAGCCTCCCAAGTAGCTTGGACTACAGGTGTGTGCCACCATGCCCAGCTAATAATTTTTATTTTTTGTAGAGACATTGTCTCCCTATGTTGCCCAGGCTGGTCTCGAACTCCTGGCCTCAAGCAATCCTCCTGCCTCAGCCTTCCAAAGTGCTAGGATTACAAGCATGAGTCATATGCCCAGCCACGAAATGTGTCTTATATTCCAACATACTAACAAGAACACACTCAAACATCATCACTGGTGCCATCTTCCAGCTCCAGCAAAAGCAGAAGTCCCAGGGCTGGATGGTTGTCCCAGACAGCAAGTGCATGGGCTCTTGAACAATTTTGCCTTTCAACTGCAGAGAACTCAGAGAGCCCAGTAAAGGCCACAGTGATGCAACAGCAGCCACTGTAGATGCAAAGTCTGACCCTAAGGTAAGATGCTGTTTCGGCCAGGCGCAGTGGCTCACACCTGTAATCCCAACACTGGGAGGCCGAGGTGGGCAGATCACAAGGTTAGGAGTTCGAAACCAGCCTGATCAATATGGAGAAACCCCGTCTCTACTAAAAAATACAAAAAAAAATTAGCTGGGCGTGGTGATGCACGCCTATAGTCCCAGCTACTCAGGTGGCTGAGGTAGGAGAATCGCTTGAACCCAGGAGGCAGAGGTTGCAGTGAGCTGGGATCGCACCACTGCACTCCAGCCCAGGCTACAGAGTGAGACTCTGTCTCAAAAGAAAAGAAAAAAAAATGATGCTGTTCAACAGCAACCTTGTTCAACTGCTGAAGAGAGGAACACAAAAGGGAAAGGCAAAGGAGAAAAAAGAAGGAAAAGATAGATCCTAGAATGAAAAACAGGTACACACTAATCACACATCAACAATGACTTCCTGTTTTGTGTGTGTGTGTGTTTGTTTGTTTTGAGACTGAGTCTCACTCTGTCACCCAGGCTGGAGTGCAATGGCACAATCTCGGCTCACTTCAACCTCTGCCTCCCAGGTTCAAGTGATTCTTCTGCCTCAGCCTCCTGAGTAGCCGGGACTAGGCACATACCACCATGCCTGGCTAATTTTTGTATTTTTAGTAGAAACCGGGTTTCACCATATTGGCCAGGCTGGTCTTGAACTCCTGAACTGGTGATCCACCTGCCTCGGCCTCCCGAAGTGCTGGGATTACAGGTGTGAGCCACTGCACCCGGCTAATGACTTCTAGGAGTGTGAAATCTGACAGGCACTGCCTGCACATTGACAGGAAGTATAATTTTATGGATCGTCACTCTATAATAGCAGGGTATAGAAAGAATAAAGGTTAGCAATTTTTACATCAAATCTATTAGGGGACCCTTTTCTTTTCTACTCCGCCCCGCCACCAAAAGTTATGCAGGAATTTCCATATAATCAGGACTTCAAGTAAAAATTTCAGCATCCTGAAAAGGAAAAATGTCATTTCCTCTTAAATCACACTTATTTCCAGGGGTAATTCTGAAGTTTGTCTAATGGACAGAAATGGAGAAGTTTCATATTTATGGTTCCCAGTCTTTTAAAAACTTAGGAAGTGAAATTGCTTTTGCGAAATATAAGAACAGATCAGAAATTAAAATTTAAGGCGCCTACTGCAGTGGTTCGTGCCTGTAATCCCAGCACTTTGGGAGGTGGAGCAGGGAGGATCACTTGAGTCCGGGAGTTCAACACCAGCCTGGGCAATATAGTGAGACCCCCGCCCCCACCACCACCCCCCCCCCGCAGTCTCTTCAAAATGACATTTAAAATGTATTTTAAAAATTAAGACATTAAAACTTAACTTTTTACGAGCACAAAATTAGGCCACATCGTGAGCATGGCTGGCCATGGGATGGGCTCAAGCCCAAATGAGGGTGCCCAAGCCCCTGGGGCCACATCCCACACAGGGGAGTAAACTCCATCCCAGTAAGAGAAATGACATGATTTGGAGCGTGCTGGCAGGGGCGAGGGGTCGTCCAGGCAGGTGCGGAGGGACACAGTGTGCGGAGAAGGCAGTTGAGCTATTCTTGCCAGGACCTACTGCCTTGGAAAAACAAGACCTCTGGAAAGGACCACAGCCTCAGAATCCCAGGTTAAGCTAAACAGCCCGATCTCAGGAAAGCGGAACTGATGCAGTTGAGAGCTAGCCATTCCCTTTTCTGCTGTCTGTACTTTTTAATTATGTTCCTTTAAACTACTTGTTACGGGAACTCAATTTTTAACAACTACGTAAAAAATCCAACAAAACTATGAAACTAGCACCTAAGTTCCTCGTGCTTTTTCAAATTTCTGGACTCCAAATTTCCAAATTTCCAAATTCCCAAGGAAGGAACCAGCTCCTCTCTCCCAGCAACACACACCTCCAGCCTGACCAGGGCGGGATGTTTTGGGGGTCAAACTTATCCAATCGGCCGAGGGTAGGGAGAGGAATGGTGCCCCGGGGACCCAGCGTGGCTGCTTAGACAGCGGGGCTGAGGGTAGGCAGGGGCCACCAGTCTGCGTGAGCCCTGCAGCTTCAGGAAGTACGACAGCAGGAAACGGGCAAAGCTCAGATAGGACCCAAGTCCTGGGTGCAGCCCGGAAGGCTGATTCCAGAGGAACAAAGAGACAAATACCAACGCGGATTCTGGCAGAGGGGAACAATACAGGTGCCCAGTGAGTAAAACTGGGGCACAAGAGGAAGGTTTAATTACCGGAAAAAGACAGCAGGTACTGAATGTGGGGCTGAGGATGAGAGACAATTGCCTCTCTTGCTAACCCAGCAGAGAGTCCTGCACGTGGGAGGAGATCAATAAAGATTGTCTGGCTGTTTCGTTAATTAACTCAGCAGCTTATTTAGCTCAGCCAGGTCTGTTGAGTCTTTAAAGAAACTGGATCAGTGTAAAGGCAGGGCTGCAGCCCTCCTACATCAGAATCACCTGGTGGGGGTGGGGGATTGGGGCTTGTTGAAAATACAGATGCCAGGGTTCTGAAAGAGACTTAATCCTAACCTCTTGGGCCTGGGGCCCAGGAATCTGTATAACACTGGGCTACATGGCTGTACCTGTGGGTCGCCTTGTTCTATTGGAGAAACTTGTTATTGTATTGGGTACTGTTTGCCTTAAATTTCAGGTTAAAATTAATTTTCCCCCAATTGAGCAAAATAGAGGCAGTGACAGTATTCATACGAATGTATCTGGTGTGATTCGTCCCATTTTTCAGGTGGAGGTTATCTCATTCCCTGCCTCCACACTGGACCGGTTTGCCCAGATCTGTTTTTACCTACAGGGCCAGCTGCAGGGCTGGGCAGTCCCAGTTTCTGGTGCAATCCCAATGGCAGGAATCTCGGCCCTACCCTCTACCCACTGTGCGGATAATTAGGTCATCCTTTCCAGACATGACATCCCAGGCCCAACCATCCCTGCTCCTAATTGTTCCCTGAAGGTGCTCCAGAGCTGGAGTACCACGGTGAGCCCTGGGGGTCCGCAATACCTCTAGATCCCAGCATCTCACCTGCCCATACCATACTGACCTAACACACAGGAATGGGTGACTGCCTTCACTTCCCTCATTCGAATCTTTCCCTCACTCAGAAACAAATATGTACTGAGCACCCACTGTATATATGCCAGGCACTGGGTTACCTAAATGAGAGAGGATTGGAATTCCTGGGGGTCTCCATTTCTCCACAAGAGTGTTGGTTTGGTTTGGTTTGGTTTTTCCACTTTGATGGTAATCTTTTAAAAAAAAAAAATTGATATTCTGCTATATAATTTTTTTTTTTTAATTTTTGAGATGGAGTCTCGCTCTGTCGCCCAGGCTGGAGTGCAGTGGCACAATCTCAGCTCACTGCAACCTCTGCCTCCCAGGTTCAAGTAATTCTCCCTGCCTCAGCCTCCCGAGTAGCTGGGATTACAGGTGCCCGCCACCACACCCAGCTAATTTTTTATATTTTTAGTAGAGATGGGATTTCACCATGTTGGCCAAGCCTGTCTTGAACTCCTGACCTCAGGTGATCCGCCCACCTCGGCCTCTCAAAGTGCTAGGATTACAGGCATGAACCACCGCACCCAGCCTCTGCCATATAATATACAGTCTATATTTATATTCATAAACATTCTCTTCAAGTGAAGGCCAAATTATATCATGTGGTGATGAACCATGAAGGATCCAAAATGATTTAAATAGAGTGCCCAGCATTTTGTTATCCAAGCTCAAAGGAAACTTGTAGCAATCAAAGCAACATTCTCATGTTCATGGACCCTATTTTGTACCTCCCACCTTGTAAAAGTTTGTTGTGAATGTGGCAGTACATGAACAATGAAAAACCTTTCTGTTCCTCATTCTAGCAATTATGCAATTAGACACTTCTTTAAGGCAGATTTCCAGCATGTGGCAATGCTAACTTTACTTTTGAGTGAACAAGACAGTCCCTCAGTGATCAAGTGGCCTTTCATTAAAATCGGCATTTCAGGAATGCTCAAGGGCAGAGTTTTAATTAACTATGAGGTCAGATTATTCCGAGCTAGCAAACAAGGCAAAGCTAACAGGTATTCTCTGCATTAGCACTGAACCCAAAGGCCAAAGACAATAACTATACCATTAGTTTCAGGACAAGAGCATCATCTGTCATATTAAACTAATGTTGCTTTACTTATACAATACTGGTTTTGCAGTTGTGTTTGGGCTTCATTCATACATCAGCTTTGTTTTTATGATAATAATTAGTGCTTACCACATGCCAGGCACTGTGCTAAGCCTTTTTCATAGATTGACTCTTTAATCCTCAAAACAATCCTATGAGATAGATGCTATTTCCTGCGTCTTACCAGTCCGTAAACTGAGGCCCAGAGAAATTAACTTGCCTGAGGTTACACACCATGTAAGTGACAGGTCTAGGATTTAAACCCAAGTGGGTCTTGCTCCAGAAATTGTGTTCTTAATGCAACACTGTACTGTTTTATCATTATATCATTTTATATATATATATGATTATATATCACTTTATATTTTAAATGATATGATTTCATTTTATATTTTTTACATATTTAAGTAGTTATAAAAACTGCTTAATCTAGTATTTAGCTTGTAAGAATTTCTTATTTAAGAAAAAGAAAGGTCTATGTACTATTCAAGTGAAAGAAATGCTGTTTAGTAGAATTTCTGCTCAGAGTAACTGGGACCTGTTCTTTGTTTTGATGTTGTTTTTTTGTTTTGTTTTTGTTTGTTGTTTTTGAGACAGGGTCTTGCTCTTGTTGCCCAGGCTGGAATGCAGTGGTGTAATCACAGCTCACTGCAGCTTTGATCTCAAGCAGTCCTTCCCACTTCAGCCTGCTGAGTAGCTGGGACTACAGGTGCGCACCACCAGGCCCAGCTAATTTTTGTATTTTTTGTAGAAACGGGGTTTCACCGTGGTGGCCAGGCTGGTCTCAAACTCCTGGGCTCAAGCAATCCACCCACCTTGGCATCCCAAAGTGCTGGGATTACAGGCATGAGCCACCACGCCCGGCTGGGACCCATTCTAGATCCCAGTGGTGATGTGAAGGAGGAAGTGGCTCCGATGCCCGGCTTAGCTCTGTCAGCCCTTCTGATCCTCTGCTCACAGCCCAGCAGGCCCTCCTCACTAGGGAAGGCCGACTGGGTAAGAACCGAGACTCCTGAACTCATCTCCACTTGTCAAGCCCCTGAGTTTTCCTGTGAAGTGTTCTGCTGTTAGGTCAGCTCTCCTGTTAGGAATGGAAGCTGGAGTTGCAGCTGACATTGCCATCTTTGAACCCAAAGTATTCCTCATCCCACCCCACTCCGACCTCCAGCCTTCTGCAGGGCAGGTGAGTCTCCCAACTCTCTCTCACAGCTGACACCTGACTGTGAGGTCCCAATCAGCACCAGCTTCCTCATCCTCCTTCTCCCCCTTCTCCCTGCCAGACTCATGTTGCTGGGGTCCAGATGCTTCTCCTTTGACTCAGTGACAGCCTCAACAGCATATGTGATCACACTGCCAACTGCCTGGTGCCAACTCCAGTTCACCAGGCCAGTATCACAAAAGTGAATTACACTATTATAACTGCATTGAAATGAGGCAGTAACTCCTTGAAAGGGTGTCAGTAAGATGCAGGTAATAAATGCTTCTAGTCTGCTGGAGGGCCCATGAATTGCAATCTTCCCTCTTTATAATCACAAAAGATATGATGCGTAATTACAAGTTAATGGAACTGACTTTTGCATGTGACTTGGGAATTATAAAATTATAAAGCTGAGAGGGTCCTCAGAGTTAGATCACTCCCTGCGAGATGCATCACTTGTTTACAAACGCAAGCACTTTTACCATTGTTTCAGCACTAACAAGTGAGCCCCCATAATCTTGATACACAATGGCGCAATCTCGGCTCACCGCAACTTCCACCTCCGGGGTTCAACCGGTTCTCCTGCCTCAGCCTCCTGAGTAGCTGGGATTACAGGCATGTACCACCACGCCTGGCTAATTCTGTATTTTTAGTAGAGATGGGATTTCTCCAAGTTAGTCAGGCTAGTCTCAAGCTCCCGACCTCACATGATCCCGCCTAGGCCTCCCAAAGTGCTGGGATTACAGGCGTGAGCCCAGGGGATTACACGCCTGGCCCAGTCTCCAACTTCTTGAGTGATGAGAGGTGGTTAAGTAGCAGCCAAGTAGCTTCCTGGTCCCTGGATCACAGCTATGGCATTGCATTCTTGAAGTCAATCATCCTGTGATAGTCTACAATCTTCCTTCCCAGTGATGGCAAAGGAGGCAGCTCCCAGCAGGCCAGTTGGGAAGCGTACTCCAGAACCCATTCCTGCAGCCTGGGACCAGCTTCTCTAGCCTTTCACTGGTTTTTATGTTGCTAGATCCATGCATCAATTTGGTTCTGCTTAAAATACTCTGAATGGTTCCTATTTAAGAGCCCTGACTAATACACCTGCACTATCATGTCACAAGAAACCCTATGAAGGAAGGACTAGTATTCCCTTTTACAGTCTGAGGAAACTGAGGCACAGGAGATTAATAAGGTTGCCCCAGGGCTTATATAGTAAGTGGCTGTTTCTTTAGTAAGTGGGTCTCTGGCTCAATCCAGCCCAATCCAGCTCCACAGGCCACACTCCAAAGGCTACGCGGCCTCTGTCTTAGCTGGGGCTGCTCTAACAAAGTACCAGAAGCGAGGTGGCTTAGAAACAACAGAAATTCACTTCCCATAGCTCCAGAGGCCAGAGCTCCAAGATGAGGGTGCCGGCATGATCAGGTTCTGGCAAAGACCCTCTTCTGGGTTGAGAATCCGGGTTACTTCTCGAGTCTTCACATGGCAGAAAAGAACAAGAGAGCTCTCTGGGATCCCTGTTTTTTTTTTTTTTTTTTTTTTTTTGAGACGGAGTCTCACTCTGCCACCTAGGCTGGAGTGCAGTGGCCGGTTCTCAGCTCACTACAAGCTCCACCTCCCGGGTTCATGCCATTCTCCTGCCTCAGCCTCCCGAGTAGCTGGGACTACAGGCGCCTGCCACCTCGCCCGGCTAATTTTTTGTATTTTTTTTTTTTTTAGTAGAAACGGGGTTTCATCGTGTTAGCCAGGATGGTCTCGATCTCCTGACCTCGTGATCCGCCCGTCTCGGCCTCCCAAAGTGCTGGGATTACAGGCTTGAGCCACCGCGCCCGGCTTGGGGTCCCTTTCATTACAGCACTAATCCCATTCAAGAGGGCTCCACCTACCACCTGAGTACAGGATTTAGAGACCCGCCTGGCTAACATGGCAAAACCCCGTCTCTACTGAAAATACAAAAATTAGCCAGGTGTGGTGGTGCACACCTGTAATCCCAGTTACTTGGGAGGCTAAAGCAGGAAAATTGCTTGAACCCGGGAGGTGGAGTTTGCAGTGAACCAAGATCGTGCCACTGCACTCCAGCCTGGGTGACAGAAAAAAAAAAGAGGTCTCCACCTTAACAACTTAATCACCTCCCACACCCCACACCCTAACACCATCACACCGTGGGTTAGTCTTTCAACATACAAATTTGAGGAGGACACATTCAGTCCATTGCAGTCTCATCATTGTGCTACTTGACATAACAGGAATTAATGCTGCTTTGTTGGACTTGAATTATTTTTCTGATCTGATGTCATTCTACTCATGATCAAATACCCTGAAGAGTCTGATCGGCCTGCCATGGGTCTCAGATCTCACCTATCCAAGGCTCCTTGATTGACAGTTCCCTCAAGACTGCAGGCAGTGGAGTCAGGGTAGTTCCCCCAAAGGAAAAGCTGGCTGCTGTTTTCCAATGGCAGGGAAAGGGATGTTGGTCAGACCAAAACAGATGTCCACCACAAGTACCAAAACTCATCTGAGTCGGGCCATTGCTCAAAAGCATCATGGGACAAATAGACAAATGGAAAATGCCCAGATGTTAAGTGGAAACGTGCCTCTATTCAGTCACTAAATTGTCTCATATGGACTTTAAAGACAGCTCATGAAATGTGAAGACTTTTGTAAAATGTGGGCATAGCCTCAAAGCTATGGGGGAAGTCAGGCACTCTGGAAGGGAAGGTAGGAAAGAGAAGACACTGAGGAGCATGACTGGGTGCCGCGCTCATGCTCACACCCCCACCCACTCCGTTAGGACCACTTGAAGCACTGGTTAAAACCCCTGCAGAGCTTGGTGATGGCACTTCTGCCACATACTGACACCATAACCAACTAAAGAATGGCCTTGGGCTAGAATTGAGAAGGCCTTAGAGATGCCCAGAAACAGCCTGCTCCTTTGACAAATGGGAAACCTGATGCCCAAAGCCCCAAATCACAATTTATCCCCAGGCACCTGGTGGATTCTTCTGTTTCCTGGAGACCAGTAATTTGATTTCAGGGGTATGATTCATGTGCACTTGAATGGTTCCAACTCCTTATTTAATGATTTTAAGTTTTTGTTTAAATTTTTTTTTCCAGAATAAAATAAAAAATACCCCCTCTCTCTCTAGCTCAAACACACACACACACACACACACACACACACACACACACACACACACGGTCTTCAAAAAGCTCATAGAAGCCAGACATGGTGGTGCACGTCTGTAATCCCAGCAGTTTGGGAGGCCAAGGCAGGAGGATCACTTGAGCCCAGAAGTTTGAGACTAGCCTGGGCAACATAGGGAGGGCCTGTCTCTACGAAAATTCAAAACTTAGCCTGGCATGGTGATATGTTCCCATAGTCTCAGCTACTTGGGAGGCTGAGGCCAGGGCATCCCTTGAACCAAGGAGCTTGAGGCTACAGTGAACTATGATCATGCCACTGCACTGTAGCCTGGATGACAGAGCAAGACCCTGTCTCCCCGCCGCAAAAAGTTCATGGAAAATGCATATTATGAAAAAACTATGCATAGATTTCAAAAATAAACTGATACTAACTTGTTATGTGTCTGAGTAGGATCTAGTTTAAGGCACTAAGAAGAATAAGACATAAGTATGAAAAGAGCCTCTGTCAGAGCAACATGAATTCTGCTAAAACTGAAGCAAGGACAAATATCAAATTTATGATGAAGCTTGGGTGGAAGAATGGCGAGATCAATGATGCTTTACAAAAAGTATATGGAAATAATGTCTCCAAAGAAATCAGCAGTTTTCAAATAGATAACTTAGTTTTTTGTTTGTTTGTTTGTTTTTTAATTTGTAGAGAGGGGGGTCTCACTATGTTGGCCAGGTTGGTCTCGAACTACTGGGCTCAAGCAATCCTCCTGCCTCAGCCTCCCAAAGTGCTGGGATTACAAACACAAGCCACAACACCCAGCCTTGTTTTAAGAAGGGATGAGATGATGTTGAAGATGTAGCCCACAGCAGCAGACCATCCACATCAATTTTCCAAAAAAAAAAAAAATCATCTTGTTTGTGCCTAATTAAAGAGGACTGACAATTAACTGCAGAAACAATAATCAACACTATCTCAACTGGTTCAGCTTACAAAATTCTAAATGAAAACTTAAAGTTGAGCAAACTTCCCATTCAATGGCTGCCAAAACCACTGCACCCAGATCAGCTGCAGACAAGAGCAGAGCTTTCTACAGAAATTTAAACAAGTGGGACCAAGATCCTGAAGAATTTCTTTGAAGAACTGTAACCGGAGATGAAACATGGCTTTACCAGTATGATCTTGAAGACAAAGTATGATCAAAGCAATGACTACCAAGAGACACAAGTCCAGTCAAAGCGAAAGCAGATCAGTCAAGAGCAGAGGTCATGGCAACAGTTTTTTGGGATGCTCAAGGCATTTTGCTTGTTTACTTTCTGGAGGGCCAAAGAATGATAACATCTGCTTATGATGAGAGTGTTTTGAGAAAGTTAGCCAAAGCTTCCACAGAAAAACACCCAGAAAAGTGTCACCAGAGAGTCCTTCTCCACCAAAACAATACTCCTGCTCATTCCTCCCATCAAACAAGGGCAATTTTTCTAGAGTTTCAATGAGAAATTATAAGGCATCCATCTTACAGTCCTGATTTGGCTCCTTCTGACTTCTTAATTTTCTAATCTTAGGAAAAATTTTAGGCCAGGTGTGGTGGCTTATGCTGTGATCCCAGCACTTTAGGAGACCAAGGCAGGTGGATTGCTTGAGTCCAGGAGTTCGAGACTAGCTTAGGCAATGTGGTGAAACCCCAACTCTATAAAAAATACCAAAAACATTAGCTGGGTGTGGTGGTGGTAGCCTGTAGTCCCAGCGATTCAGGAGACTGAAGTGGGAGAATCACCTGAGCCCGGAAGGCAGAGGTTGCAGTGAGCAGAGATCATGCCACAGCACTCCAGCCCAGCCGACAGAGTGAGACCCTGTCTCAAAAAAAATAATTAAATAAATACAGATTTAAAGGGCATCCATTTTTCTTCAGTTGATAATGTAAAAAAAAGACAGTATTGAAATGGTTAAATTCCCAGGATCCTCGGTTCTTTAGAGATGGACTAAATGGTTGGTGTCATCACTTACAAAAGTGTCTTGAATTTGATGGAGCTTACATTGAGAAATAAAGTTTATAAAGTTTATATACCACTTTTCCATGAACTTTTTTTTTTTTTTTTTGAGACCGAATCTCAGCTCTGTCTCCCAGGCTGGAGTGCAGTGGTACAATCTTGGGTCACTGCAACCTCCATCACCCAGGTTCAAGCCATTCTCGTGCCTCAGCCTCCCAAATAGCTGGGACTACAGGCACATACCACCGTGCCTGGCTAATTTTTGTATCTGTAGTACAGACAGGGTTTCACCATGTTGGCCAGGCTGGTCTCGAACTCCTGACCCCACGTGATCCACCCACCTCGGCCTCCCAAAGTGCTGGGATTACAGGCATGAGCCACCGAGCCGTGCATAACTGGTTTAATTTTATAATCCCTTTCTCCCGTGCAAAAAAAAAAGAGAGAAAGAAAACCCAGATTTTTCAAATTTCAGACAGGTGCTCTTTACTGCTTTTACTGAGATTTTTCCTTGCCAATCATTTCCTGGAATTTCTCCATTGATGCCTTTCATTGCTATTCCCAGCTTTTTGCTGAAGGTTTATTATGTGACTAAAAGTTGCTTGCAAAAAATGTCCCTACATATCGCATTTTCCCAAAGTTCTGCTCTTTTTCCAATTCAAACTTCATGGTTTTACTTTTCCCTGCAATATAAGTAATCTCTCAGCTGCTAATTCACAAAACCTCAGAGTTGGTGACTTCTCTCCCCATCTAGTCATTCTCTGAACTGACCAAAGTAGGAAGGTTTCAAGCATCATCTTATGAAGACCCACTTTTCCCAAAGGACACTGTACAGGAGGGACAGGAGGATTTATTCTAGTCGAGGCAAGGCTTCTGCAGCAGTCAGCAAAGCAGCAGAGTCGTTTAGCACTAGCCAAAAGGATGATAGTGCTTTATCTACCTACATAGACAAAGTCACACCTGGAAAGAGGCAAAAATAGAATAACCCCTGGGCATTATTTATTTTAGAATAGGAAGAAAGAAATTGAGGAAGACTGGGCCTTACCTGATACGCCTGGCAATTAATGAGCAGAGAGCAGTGCTGGTTACCATATTAGCTGAGGGACAAAATGTGTAAGGGAATGAAAGGAGGCAAATCTCCTCCTAACAATGGGACTTGGACTCAGTCAGATTTCCCAGAGTCCAAGCTCTTTGGACATTCAAGGAGAATTTTCTAAAGCTTTCACTAAGTTGCTAAACCATTGTCCTCCAACAGCAAATAATTTATATCAACCTAGAGAATAATTGGGCCTTGTATCAAGACACAGTGAGGCAGAGCACTTATAAATGATGAATGAGCAGCAGGGCCAGACACGCTGATGTAGACTCAAACCATGGTGGCCACCATCCATTAGGAAGTTCCAAGGGGAATCTCTCCAAAATGGGATTTTATAGTCGTACCTGTGCCCAACCTTGCCACGGCAGAATCCCCATTTGTGTGCCCAGAAGTGTAATCAAGGAGTCATCCCTGCACTATGGTCCTGTCTTGAATTTCTTAGCTATGCGTGACCTTGAGCCTGGGCACTTCCCTTCTTCATGTCAGGACATTAAAGGGAAACAATAAAATATATTTTCTTTTTTCATATTAGGATCTCACAATTTTCACTGCTTCCTTTTTAACTTTGTAATACAATACATTCATGTAATGCCAAAATGAAGTCAATGTTTGGGAAAAACCCAAATATCCAATTTACCAGATCACTCCAAAAGCTAGCTGATCAATATGTCCCCCTTTTGTTTCTGCAAAATTAGATTCATAATGTATATGTGATCTGTTCATCTGCTGCTTTCACTTATGATTATGGCAGGTATTTTCTCCTATAAGTTTCATAATCACAATTTTTTACAAAGGGTATATCAGCATATTGTTGGCCCTAATTTAGTAAATCATTTCCCTATTGTTCACCCAGGCTGAAAGAGTATCAGTACAAGACCAAAGAAGCTTCCATTTGCTATTAAGTTTTGAGTTGGGAACTCTATTCCGAGAACAATTACTATGAAAGCTCTATGTGACTCCTTCAGATGCAAGAGTGAGGCCAGCTCAGCTGGGATAAGCTCCTACTACAGAAAGGTATGGGGAAAATTCCAGAATCTGGTGATTCATCTTAGAGCTAGCACTAGGACAAAAGGATGAGCTTCCCACCTCAGGGACAAAATGAAAAACAAAACAAGAAAGCCACACCAAAGAACGAAAATTTTACCCATAATCAGTTGTGTTGAATATTGCTTGTTTTCCCCTTTTAGTTACTGGCATGTAAACTTTTAACATGAGCAACAACAACAACAAAAAACTTTAATCATTACTTTGTTTTGTTTTGTTTTGTTTTGAGTCAGAGTCTCACTCTGTCACCAGATCTGATCACAGCTCACTGCAGCCTCAACCTCCCAGACTCATGTGATCCTCCTACCTCAGCCTCCTGAGTAGCTGGGACTACAGGCTCGCACCACTGTGCCCAGCTAAACCTTTGTATTTTTGGTGGAGATCAGGTTTTGCCATGTTGCCCGGGCTGGTCTTGAACTCTTGGGTTCAAGCAATCTTCTTGCCTCAGCCTCCCGAAGTGCTGGGATTATGGCATCCATGTAATAATTACATTTCTTTTTTTGTTATTCTTTTTTTCATTGGAAAAGGAATAAATGCACAAGATTTTTTTTAATCCAGACACAGTAAATTGTCTCAGATCTCAACCTCTATCCTTCTGGAATGTTTCTTTGTGTATACATGCATATTTGCATATGATGTCCCTTTTTGTTTACACAAATAAGAACACACACTGTATTGCACTTGCCATTTTTACTTGACCTCAGGTCTCAGATTGATTCATCTTGGCATATATAATCTACTTCATTATTTTTTATAAGAGCTGCATAGTTTTTCACTACATGAAAGTGCTATAACCATTTCCCTAGTGTGAGACATTTTCATAGTTTCTAGGGTTTTTTCATATTAAAAATAATGTTGTAGCCATACACTTTTTGACAGATTCAAGGCAATCGAAAGTCCTGGATTTACTGAACAGTCTTAAATTAATGTAATAAATGATTTTTAATAGAATAATGTATATAGATTCCAAAACGGCATTTGATAAAACTTAACATTTTATTCCTGATTCTTTAAAAAGAAATTTCAGCAAAGAAAAAATTATTTTTTTAATTTTTATGCTTAATGGGGAAATAATGGAAGCTTTTCCATTACAGCCAGGAAAAAGACAAAGATACCCATTCTCACCATTATTGGTTAAATTGCTCTAGAATCACTAATGCAAAAGAAAGAAATAGAGGTATTAAAATAGAAAATAAGGAGGTAAAATTATCTTGACCTGCAGATGACTATTATATATCATGAAAAACACACAAAATCAACAGAAAAGCTTTTAGAAGGCCAGGTGTGGTGGCTCATTCCTGTAATCCCAGCACTTTGGGAAGCTAAAATGGGAGGATCGTTTGAGCCCAGGAGTTCCAGACAGGAGTTGGAGACCAGCCTGGGAACTTAGTGAGACCTCCATCTCTAAAACTAATTTAGAAATTAGCTGGGGCCGGGCGCGGTGGCTCAAGCCTGTAATCCCAGCACTTTGGGAGGCCGAGACGGGTGGATCATGAGGTCAGGAGATCGAGACCATCCTGGCTAACACGGTGAAACCCCGTCTCTACTAAGAAATACAAAAAACTAGCCGGGCGAGGTGGCGGGCGCCTGTAGTCCCAGCTACTCGGGAGGCTGAGGCAGGAGAATGGCGTGAACCCGGGAGGCGGAGCTTGCAGTGAGCTGAGATCCGGCCACTGCACTCCAGCCTGGGCTACAGAGCGAGACTCCATCTCAAAAAAAAAAAAAAAAAAAAAAGAAAGAAAGATATTAGCTGGGTGTGGTGGCGTGCACATGTAGTCCCAGCTACCTGGGAGACTGAGGTAGGAGGATTGTTTGAGTCCAGAAGTTCAAAGCTGCAGTGAGCCTTGATCATACCGTTGCACTCCATCCTGGGTGTCAAAGCAAGACCCTGGCTCAAAAAAAAAAAAAAAAAAAAAAGGGTCCGGCACAGTGGCTCATACCTGTAATCCCAGCACTTTGAGAGGCCGAGGCAGGAGGATCACCTGAGGTCAGGAGTTTGAGACCAGCCTGGCCAACATGGTGAAACGCCATCTCTACTAAAAATACAAAAATTAGCGAGGCGTGGTAGCGCGCACCTATAATCCCAGCTACTTGGGAGGCTGAGGCAGGAAAACCACTTGAACCTGGGAGGGGGAGGTTGCAGTGAGCCAAGATCACACCACTGCACTCCAGCCTGCGCAACAGTGTAAAACTCCATCTCAAAAGACAAAATGCTTTTAGAAACAATAAGAACATACAGCAAAATTACTTTCACACCATTGATGAGTGGCAAACTGGCACAAGCCCTTGGGGGCAATTTGGACTATCTGTCAAAACTCATTGAGCCAGGAACCTTACTTCCCAAAATTTCTCCTTCAGATATACTGCCCCATGGTTCAGAGACACAGGCACAGGTATGTATATGTATATATGTTCATTAGAGCATTTTTTATAATAGCAAAAAGGCTGGAAACAACTGGTTTTATAAGGGGATGCCTATATACATATGAGCTGGTATTTGGTATGAGTACAAAACATTTTTCAAAGAGTAGCCAAGAAAGTGGTATCAGTGAGTGTCTCTAAAGAATAAAACCTAGAAAGGATGAGAAAGAGCTTTATTTTTTACCATATGCCTTTTGTATGGTTGGAACTTGCCATGTGCTCCCGAAACACATGCCTTAAAATGTTTTTGTAGGACAAGTAAGACTTTTCTAATGGATAAATTTATTTTCATAAAATCCTAGATTAAACCAGAAGATTAATTTTTAGCTCAAAATAGATGGATCTAGACTGGGAGTGGTGACTCACGCCTCTAACCCCAGGCATTTTGGGAGGCTGAGGCGGGTGGATCACCTGAGGTCAAGAGTTCAAGACCAGCCTGGCCAACATGGCAAAACCCCGTCTCTACTAAAAATACAAAAATTAACCAAGATTAGTGGCATGCACCTGTAATCCCAGCTACTCGGGAGGCTGAGGCACGAGAATCGCTTGAACCCGGGAGGCAGAGGCTGCAGTAAGCTGAGATCGTGTTACTGCACTCCAGCCTGAGCGACAGAGCAAGACTCCATCTCATAAATAAATAAATAAATAAATAAATAAATAAATAGATGGGTGTCCTTCGTGCAGTACAGAAAAACCTCTCATTGGCATTAAGGAGAGGGAAATAACACCTAAGGATTTTTTTAGTGTTTTTGTTGTGGTTGTTTTAGACTTGATGGCTTTGAAATGGTGTAACTATGTCTACCCATCATCAACTTTACTGGTCAGTGTTTTTCAAATCCTGTGCCCAGATACCAATGCATATCACTGAGCAAGGTGAATTCAGGTCGGGACATAACCCAGGACCAACCTCGCTTTTTTGAGGGCTTACAGTGACCCAGTCGAATAGAGCAACACTGACTCAAAAAGCTTGGGACAGGCCAGGCCAGCAGGAAGGAGAATGAGAACCTTATCTGTGGTCTGTTCTGTTTGGTCCTGCTGGCTCTTCTGGTCACACTGACCACCATCAGTGACAACACAGTTCCATCCAAACCTTTTTCATCTCACGCGTTCTCCTCCTCTCATTTCTACTTCTAATATAGGGAGGGAAGCTTGGGCAATTCTGGTGAGTGGCAGGAGGAAAAGAAACAAGGGCATGTGGTGTTAGCAACAGAAAATTCTGCAGCTAAAAACAATAACGTTTTACCTTAAAATCACATGAAACTAAACTATATTTATCAGTTCCCAAACCCTCGTCCACTAACTAGGCTGCTATACCTGAATCACTGGGGAGCATCTTTAAATGCAAGAATTCTCAGGCTGTACTCTGCTTCACTGGATCTGGAGAAGGACCTGGAAATCTACATTTTTAAGACGTTCCCCAGGTAACTCTGATGGGCAGCCAGGCTTGGCAAACATGGGCATAAATTATTCAGTTACACCCAAATAATTGTGACCTATATAACAGTCTAATGAATTTGGATGTGACCCCTTGGGGGAAAAATATCCCAGGAAAAATTGCTATCATAAAGGAATTAAATTAATCCTCAAGGGTGTGTAAATTAATCCCAGTAAACACATTATAGTTACTGCATTAAGTAAAAAATTTTGTCTGCCTACTCAATAATGAAATAAGCAGAGAGAGGACATTTTAAAGCCTGCAGGAGATATTATAATTCAAACACTAGCCTAGAGCTGATAAATATTTTATAGACAATCAATTTTATTTCATTCTACTTGAGAATGAATAAGGGCGTACGTTTCTATTTGGCAACATCGGAGTTTTTGAATCGAATTGGAAGCTTATGGTGTTGGTGAAATTAATGTGAATTTCTCCCTCAAGATGAGTATTAGCAACTTCATAACTAAAAGACAGCAGGTCATTTTTTCTCCTCACTGTAAACCACTTCACATGACTTGGTCTTTTGACTCTGCTCTGAAGTACAGTGCTGCGAACCGTCTTTTGTAGAGTCCTGTAAAATGTACTTGTTCTCTAGAAACGGACAGATCTGTAGATGTCTGGTCCTGGTCCTCCTTAATTTCCTCCTGGTGAGAACCTTGCAAAACCTCACTACAAAGTAAGCCAAAGCAAGTTGGAAAAGTAGGTTCTTTTCATTCGTCAACTTTCAGGACCACAACAAAAAGTATCTGCAGGTGGTAGGGGAGTTTATGGTGAACACCCACGGGCGGTGAAAGTTTGTCATGGGTTTGTTTTCTCATCCTAAATTGAGTAAGACGTTTTGTAAAGGATAAAATAATACAAGCCTAGAAAGCCTTCAGGGATTGACAAACATATGGAGAGATTCTTTTAATACAAATAGGGAATCTGGACTGTGAAAATTAGGTGTTCTCTGTTCTGAGAAGTGGGAGGACAAGTCTGCCCAACTGCATGTGAAAATGTACTAGAGAAACGGGCGTTGACCAGAGAAATGGGCGTTGACCAGAGAAACTGGTTGTCAGAGTTTAAACTGAGATTTTTCTTCTAAGAGAAATGGTAACTTTTTAAAAAGATTCTTTCATCCATTTCCAGACCTGCTTCACGGCAGGCAGGATGCTTACCTTGGACGCTTACATTTGGTGTCAAAATGAAGGGAGGGCCTTTCCTGGATGTCACTGGGATGCCACAGCAGGCCTGTAGAGGTCACACTGCGGGAAAGACCTTGGACTTCCCAGGAGGAAAAGGGAAAGGACTGGGGATGAAAGATCAAGCTCCCAGACTATGAGGCTGAGACCCCTGAAAGCCACCCTTTTGGAAACAATGTCCTCAGAAGAGAGAGAGCGAAGGTAGAGGAAATTCAAAAATTGCATGCTTTATTTCAAGACCAAAGGTGAAGGCTGCTACACAGGGATGTGTCATGCGAATGCCCCCAGCCTAGCCTCCCAGGAGCTGCCAACCTGCTTCTGGGCAGCTGTGATAACCTTCAGTGCAGACCGTCCACTGCTGGCTGAGGGCATTTTGCTTGAAGAGGGTGTCCTTTTTGGGGATGGGAAGAGAACAGTGTCTAAGTAAGGGAGGAGACCACCCCTCATATTGTCTTATGCCCAATTTCTGCCTCCAAAGAAAGAAAAAGTAAAAACTAAAAGGCAGAAATGAAATCCACAAGCAGACAGCCCGGTGCCACACCCTGGGCCTGGTAGTTAAAGATCGACCCCTGACCTAATCCGTTATGTTATCTATAGATTACAGACATTGTATAGAAAAGGACTGTGAAAATCCCTGTCCTATTTTGTTCCAATCTAATTACCAGTGCATGCAGCCCCTAGTCACGTACCCCCTGCTTGCTCAATCGATCACGACCCTCTCACGCGCACCCCCTTAGAGTTGTGAGCCCTTAAAAGGAACAGGAATTGCTCACTCGGGGAGCTTGGCTCTTGAGACAGGAGTCTTACCGATGCCCCTGGCCAAATAAACCCCTTCCTTCTTTAACTCGGTGTCTGAGGAGTTTTGTCTGTGGCTCGTCCTGCTACATAAGCAAAACATTTGAAAAGCAGTGATGCAGAGCCTCTGCCTCAGAGTAGAGCCACAGTGGGGCAGTGACAGGGACAGCCACCAGCAGCCTCCAGATCCATTCACAACCAACCAAGAAGGGGTTGGGACTGAGGACGACAACCCCCACATCAGCACGTACGCACGTAAGAGGAGAGGACACCAGCCCCCAGTGGAAACTCTGGAGACTAGCATCCCAGTACCAACATCTTTTTTGTGATAATCTTGGCCTCCAACTGTCCCTCCTTTGGAGTGTGCATGTGTTGAGGAGAAAGGGGTAGATATAGTTTGCTAATGAATTTCTCCTATTTCTGTATTTATAATGGACAGGAATATATAATCAAATATAAAGAAAGCATGATTCTTTGAAAATTATGTAAGAATTTGTATATGAGAATTATGAAAATTCAGAGCCTTAGCTCTTTACTAAGCAAGAAAAATTACATCAGCTGGGCACGATGGCTCGAGACTGTACTCTCAGCTACTCAGGAAGCCGAGGCAGAAGAATTGCTTGAGCCCAGGAATCCAAGACCAGCCTGGCCAAATAGTGAGACCCTGTCTCTAAAAAAATAATAATAACAAATAAAAATAAAATTAGCCAGGCATGGTAGGTAGTGCACAACTATAGTCTCAGCTACTTGGGAGGCTGAGGTGGGAGGTTTGCATGAGTCCAGGAGATCACAGTTGCAGTGAAGTATAATCATAACACTGCACTCCAACCTGGGCAACAGAGCAAGACCCTATCTCAAAAGAAAAAGGAAGAAAAAGAGAGTACCTCAAGCTAGTCAATGCAAACTCCTTTTTTGTTGTTGTTTTTTCTGAGACAGGTCTCACTGTGTCACCCAGGCTGGAGTGCAGTGGCTCAATCACAGCTCATTATAGCCTCAACTTCCTGGTCTCAGCTTCCTGAAGTAGCTGGCACTACAGGCACCTACCACCATGCCTGATTTATTTTTTGTAGCTTTCGTAGGGTTTCACCGCGCTACCCAGTCTGGTCTCAAACTCCAGGGCTCAAGAAATCTATCCACCTTGGCCTCCCAAAGTGCTGGGATTACAGGTGTGAGCCACCATGCCCAGCTTGGCAATGCAAACTTCTACCTCCCTTTTACATATACAGGTTTTTCCTGTAGTTACTAGAAGCAAAATATTTACCCTGACTTCCAAGAGTTTTATTTTAGATGAAATGACAAAATGTCCATGTAATGATTACAGATCAGCATAAAGCAGAATGTAACCAGAACCTAAATGGGGCAGGTGTGGATTAAAGCCATAACAGTAATCTAGAGAAAGAAAACATCCCTGGAAGCTAAAGCTACTGCTACATTAAAAGATTTCATAGAAGTGGGACTTCAGTTGAGCTCTGAAAATAATTTAGTTAAATGTACACGGGAATTATGGCTGGGCACAGTAGTTTATGCCTGTAATCCCAGCACTGTAGAAGGCAGAGGCTGAGGTGGGAGGATTGCTTGAGCCTGGGAGGTCAAGGCTGCAGTGAGCTGTGATCACACCACTGCACTCCAGCTTGGGTGACAGAGTGAGACCCTGTCTCAAAAAAAAAAAGTATATGAGAATGAGATGGAAGTTTATCCAAGGAGAAGAAACAGCAAAAGTTCAGAGGTCAGGACAAGAGGGGCTGTGTGCAGGACTATATGTCTGCCTGGCTCTGTCCGCCTTCTGTGCAATGGGCAGGAGTGTGCCCCATGTTGCCTGCTCACTGTATGCCAGCCCCTGTGCCAGACACACTCACTTATTACCCTTCCTCACGGAAGCTTTTCCACACCAGAGGGGAAGGAAGGGCTCAGAGGGGTTCAGTAATTGGTCCAAGGTTGCATGTTAGTAAGTGGCAGAGCTAGGACTCTAACTGAAGTTAACCAAGTCCAGAGCCTATACTGATAACTCCAACACTTTTACATGAATCCATGGTTGGGTGGCCAGTTGGCAGCAGTGAGCAGCATAAAGCCTAAAGATATGTGTTTTGGGTCAGAACAATGTGTAGAAAAGCATATTGACTTGGCTGGGATAGGCTGGCTGCCCAATCAGCTTAATTCCTGTTTCCCACCCTCCCAGTTTCACATGCTCATGCTACCTGTCCAGGAAATCCTGCCTAAGGTCCCCAGCTGACACTGAGGCACCTGAGGGGAAATGGAAAAGAAAGAGCCCATTCTTTTTTTTTTTTTTTTTTTTTTTTTTTTTTGAGACAGAGTCTCGTTCTGTTGCCCAGCCTGGAATGCAGTGGCACGACCTTGGCTCACTGCAACCTCCACCTCCCAGTTCAAGCAATTCTCCTGCCTCAGCCTCCCAAGTAGCTGTGGTTACAGGTGCCCACCACCATGCCTGGCAAATTTCTGTATTTTTTTAGTAGAGATAGGTTTTCACTATGTTAGTCAAGCTGGTCTCAAACTCCTGAACTCAGGTGATCTGCCACTCCCCCAGAAACTCCTAATCATCCTTCAAGTTTTGGCTCAGAAGTAGTGAAAATAATAATCATAAATCATGTTTCCCTATTCGACTCTGTCTTAGCTTACTATATAATTTCTTTGATAGTTCTCATCAAAGTCTTTCATGATCTAATTGTGTCATTATTTTATGAGCACCTATCTATCCCACTGAAAATCACGCTGAGGGCTGAGACCATTTGCTTCACTCAGACTTGTATTTATAGCTTACTACCATGTCTGGCACCTGGTAGGTACTCAGTATTATTGGATGAATTCAAAGGTTTCCATTTACTGAGCACTTAACAATGCGTCAGGTACTACTATGTGCTCCTGACATATGATCTGTTTTAATTTTCCCAACAACCTTCTGAGGTAGGGTGACAAGGCTCATCAAGGACTCAGGGATTTGTCAGGGTCACACAGCTAATAAGTGTGGGTGCTTGGATTCAAACATGAGTTTGTCTACCTCTAGATCTCAGCTCTCACCCATGACATTATACACCTACTGTTTGACATAGTCAGCTTCCATAACTGTTACCTTCTTGGACACCCTCTTCCTAGAATTAATTGTTTCCTTCACTGTCTTTTTCTCATAACATTTCAAACATTCTTCCATTGCCACACTACTACATTGCATCAGGATTTAAATATGTGTCTGAGAGCCCCATGAGTGCATGGACCATGTTTTATTAAACCAGTGGGCCAATTCTAACCACACAGTCCATATGCAGGTGCGATTACAGTACAGGATAAGTGCCTGATTAACCCAGCATCAGTCCCCTTGATCCATCACTGTGGAGGGAGATACCATTAACCCAAGTGGACAAATTGACTAAGGAACAGTTGGAGAGCTCAGAGGTAGACCCACTAGATACAGAAACCTGGAATATAAGAAGTGCACTGGGAAAAGGATGGAGCCAGCACATTCAGTGGTCCATGTAACAAAGGAATGAAATTAGAGCCCGTATCATACATGATACATAAAAAATAATTCTAAATGGGCTGGGCGCTGCGGCTTACGCCTGTGACGCCAGCACTCTGGGAGGCCAAGGTGGGCAGATCACCTGAGGTCAGGAGTTCGAGACCTACATGGTGAAACCCATCTCTACTAAAAGTACAAAATTAGCAGGGTGTGGTGGCTGGCACCTGTAATCCCAGCTACTCAGAAGGCTGAGGCAGGAGAATCGCTTGAACCTGGGAGGAGGAGGTTGCAGTGAGCCCAGATTGCACCATTGCACTCCAGCCTAGGCTACAAGAGGGAAACTCCATCTCAAAAATAATAATTCTAAATGGACTAAAGACTTCCATGTGAAAAATAAAACTTTCAAACATATAAAATGAGGAGTAATCACAATGACAATCAAGGAAATTAAATCAAGGCTATCATAAGATACTCATTTTAAAGCCACTGAATTGGCAAAAATAAAGAAATCTGTTAATACTCAGTATTGGCAAAAATATGGATCACTAGGAATTCTTAATCCACTGTTGATGGTTTTATATATATATTAGCAAACCACTTTAGAAAAAAGTTTGGCAATATCTAAAGAATTACATTTATACTATAAAATATATGTAGCACAAAATGAATTAACAGGTACAGCTGCTGTAGAATATAGTATGATTCTTCAAAATTTTAAATTTAAATTTTTTTATTTTAAATAAAAAATTCTTCAAAAATTTAAACATAGGATTACCATACAATTCCACATCTGGGTATATACCAAAAAGAAGTGAAAGCAGGAATAAGAACATACATTTGTACGCTTATATCATAGCATGATTCACAATAGCCATAAGGTGGGAGCAAACCAAGTGTCCATCAATGGATGAATGGATAAACGAAATGTGGTGTGTGTGTGTATGATGGAATATTATTCAGCCTTAACTTAAATGGATGAACCTGAGGACGTTATGCTAAGTAAGATAAGTCAGTCACAAAAGGACAAGTATCTTATATGAGGTACCTAAAATAGGCAAATTCATAGAGACAGAAAGTAGAATAGAGGTTGCCAGGGGTTGGGGGAAGAGGAGAATTTAGAGTTTTCTTCTGCAGATAACTACTCTCCTTTTAAGTGACAGCTTTTGGCCTGTTACTGGGCTTTGGTGGAAACTGAACATTGACTATTGGTCATCAAGTCAACATGTAAACCTGAACTACCCATCATGAACTGGGTGCTTTCTGACCTATCTATCCATAAAGTGAGTCATGCGCAGCAGCATTCCATCAACAAATGGAAGTGGTATATACGTGATCAGGCTGGAGCAGGTCCTAAAGGCACAAGTAAGTCACATAAGGAAGTGGCTCAAATGCCCATGGTCTCCACTCCTGCCACCCTGCCTTCTCTCCCCGAGCCTGCACTGATGGCCTCATGGGGAGTTCCCTATGATCAGTTGACAGAGAAGGAAAGACTAGGGCCTGGTTCACAAATGGGTCCGCATGATATGCAGGCACCACCCAAAAGGGAACAGCTGTAACGCTACAGCCCCTTTCTAGGACATCCCTGAAGGACAGTGGTGGAGAGAAATCTTCCCAGTGGGAAGAACTTTGAGCAGTGCACTTTGTGTGGAAGGAGAAATGGCCAGATATGTGATTATATACTGATCGATGGGCTGTAGCCAATGGTTTGGCTGGATGGTCATGCACTTGGAAAAAGCATGACTGGAAAGTTGGTGACAAAGAAATTTGGGGAAGAGGTGTGGATGGACTTCTAGAATGGTCAAAAACTATGAAGAGATTTGTATCCCATGTAAGTGCTCACCAACAGGTGACCTCAGCAGAGGAGGATTTTAATAATCAGGTGAATTGATGACTCGTTCTGTGAACACCAGTCAGCCACTTTCCCCAGCCACCGCTGACATCACCCAATTGGCCCATGAACAAAGTGGCCATGGTGACAGTGATGGAGGTTAAGCATGGGCTCAGCAACATGGACTTCCACTCACCAATACTGATCTGGCTACACCCACTGCTGAGTGCCCAATTAACCAGCAGCAGAGACCAACACTGAGCCCTCGATATGGCACCATTCCTCGGGGTAATCAGCCAACTACCTGGTGGCAGGTTAATTATATTGGACCTCTTCCATCATGGAAAGGGCAGAGGTTTGTCTTCACTGGAATAGTTACTTACTCCAAATATGGGTTTGCCTATTCTGCACGCAATGCTTCTGCCAAGACTACCATCTGTGGACTCACAGAATGACTTATCCACCATCATGGTGTTCCACACAGCATTGCCTCTGACCAAGGCACTCACTTTATGGCTAAAGAAGTACAGCAGTGTGCTCATGCTCGTGAAATTTACCGGTCTTACCATGTTCCTCATCATCCTGAGGCAGCTGGAATGATAGAACGATGGAATGGCCTTTTGAAGTCACAATTACAATGCCATCTACTTGACAATACTTTGCAGGGCTGGGGCAAGTTCTCCAGAAGGCCGTGTATGCCCTGAATCAACATCCAGTATACTGTACTGCTTCTCCCATAGCCAGGATTCATGGATCCAGGAATCAAGGGGTGGAAGTGGAAGTGGCACCACTCACCATTACCTCAAGTGATCCACTAGCAAAATTTGTGCTTCCTGTTCCTGCAACATTACATTCTGCTGGCCTAGAGGTCTTAGTTCCAGAGGGAGGAATGCTGCCACCAGGAGATAAAACAACGATTCCATTAAACTGGAAAGTTACGAGTGCCACCTGGACACTTTGGGATCCTCCTGTCTTTAAGTCAACAGGCTAAGGGAGTTACAGTGTTGGCTGGGGTGATTGACCCAGACTATCAAGATGAAATCAGTCTACTACTCCACAACAGAGGTAAGGAAGAGTATGCATGGAATACAGGAGATCCATTAGGGCCTCTCTTAGTATTACCATACCCTGTGATGAAGGTCAATGGGAAACTACAACAGCCCAAGCCAGGTAAGGCTACAGATGGCCCAGACTCTTCGGGAATGAAGGTTTGGGTCACTCCACAAGGAAAAAAAAAAAAAAAATACGACCTGCCGAGATGCTTGCTGAAGGCAAAGGGAATACAGAATGAGTAGTAGAAGTAGTAGTCATCAATACCAGCTATGACCATGTGATCAACTGCAGAAACAAGGACTGTAATTGTCATGAGTATTTCTTCCTTCTTTGCTAAAAACATGTTTGTGCATGTATACACTTATACTAATTTTATTTCACTTTATTTCCTATTTCCTTTATCATGTGACATAAGATGTGTTGACCTCATATCAACATTTAAGTATTGTCAATTTTATGTAATAATATTTTGGTTGGGGATTGGTGTGTTTCTGGTTGTATGAAGGATAGTTGTATTATGTTAAGCATAACTATGACCTTATTATTGTCTTTATTTGAAGACTATGTATGATCTCAGGAGATGTGTGTGGGTTCAAGTTGACAAGGGGTGGACTTGTGATGGTTAATACTGAGTGTCAACTTGATTGGATTGAAGGATACAAAGTATTGATACTGGGTGTGTCTCTGAGGGTGTTGCCAAAGGAGATTAACGTTTGAGTCAGTGCTTCAAACTATACTACAAGGCTACACTAACCAAAACAGCATGGTACTGGTACCAAAACAGAGAGAGAGATAAACCAATGGAACAGAACAGAGCCCTCAGAAATAATACCACACATCTACAGCCATCTGATCTTTGACAAACCTGACAAAAACAAGAAATGGGGAAAGGATTCCCTATTTAATAAATGGTGCTGGGAAAATTGGCTAGCCATAAGTAGAAAGCTGAAACTGGATCCTTTCCTTGCTCCTTATACGAAAATTAATTCAAGATGGATTAGAGGCTTAAATGTTAGACCTAAAACCATAAAAACCCTAGAAGAAAACCTAGGTAATACCATTCAGGACATAGGCATGGGCAAGGACTTCATGTCTAAAACACCAAAAGCAACAGCAACAAAAGCCACAATTGACAAATGGGATCTAATTAAACTAAAGAGCTTCTGCACAGCAAAAGAAACTACCATCAGAGTGAACAGGCAACCTACAGAATGGGAGAAAGTTTTTGCAATCTACTCATCTGACAAAGGACTAATATCCAGAACCTATAAAGAACTCAATCAAATTTACAAGGAAGAAACAAACAATCCCATCAAAAAATGGGCAAAGGATATGAACAGATACTTCTCAAAAGAAGACATTCATACAGCCAACAGACACATGAAAAAATGCTCATCATCACTCGCCATCAGAGAAATGCAAATCAAAACCACAATGAGATACCATCTCACACCAGTTAGAATGGCAATCATTAAAAAATCAGGAAACAACAGGTGCTGGAGAGGATGTGGAGAAATAGGAACACTTTTACACTGTTGGTGGGACTGTAAACTAGTTCAACCATTGTGGAAAACAGTATGGTGATTCCTCAAGGATCTAGAACTAGAAATACCATTCGACCCAGCCATCCCATTACTGGGGATATACCCAAAGGATTATAAGTCATGCTGCTGTAAAGACACATGCACATGTATGTTTATTGCAGCACTATTCACAATAGCAAAGACTTGGAATCAACCCAAATGTCCATCAGTGACAGACTGGATTAAGAAAATGTGGCACATATACACCATGGAATACTATGCAGCCATCAAAAAGGATGAGTTCGTGTCCTTTGTAGGGACATGGATGCAACTGGAAACCATCATTCTCAGCAAATTATCACAAGAACAGAAAACCAAATACCACATGTTCTCACTCATAGGTGGGAATTAAACAATGAGATCACTTGGACACAGGAAGGGGATCATCACACACTGGGTCCTATTGTGGGGAGGGGTGGGGAGGGATAGCATTAGGAGATATACCTAATGTAAATGACGAGTTAATGGGTGCAGCACACTAACATGGCACATGTATACATATGTAACAAACCTGCACGTTGTGCACATGTACCCTAGAACTTAAAGTATTAAAAAAAAAAAAAAAATTTGAGTCAGTGGACTGGGAAAGGCAGACCCACCCTTAATCTGGGTGGGCACCATCTAATCAGCTGCCAGCACAACTAGAATATAAAGCAGGCAGAAAAATATGAAAAGACTAGACTAGCCTAGCCTCCCAGACTACATCTTTCTCCTGTGCTGGATGCTTCCTCCCCTCGAACATTGGACTCCAAGTTCTTCAGTTTTCGTACTCAGACTGGCTCTCCTTGCTCCTCAGCTTGCAGATGGCCTATTATGGGACCTTGTGGTCGTGTGAGTTAATACTTAATAAACTCATATATATATATAGCTATCCTATTAGTTCTGTCCCTCTAGAGAACCCTGACTAATACAGATGGGTGCAGAGTTTCAGGTGGGGAAGATGAAAACATCCTGGAAATGGATGGTGGTGATGGTTACACAACAAAAATGTGAATATACTTAATGCCACTAAACTGGACACTTAATGCCACTAAACTGGACACTTAAAAATGGTTAAAGTTGTAAATTTTAGGTTGTGTATGTTTTACCACAACAAAAAAAATAGAAAAAAAAGAATGAATAATATACCCATTCTCCTATCAATGGACATTTGGGATATGTCCAGTTTGGTTTGCTTGTTTTTGTTATTGCAGACAATGCTACCACACACAGTCTTTACATGTCTCCTGGTACATATGTGCAAGAGATTCTGTAGAGTATACAACTACAAATGGAATTGCCGGGTCAACTTTACTATGCCAAATTGTTTTCCAAAATGGTCATATTAAATTAAATAATTTACATCATACAAATAATAATTTGTAAAAGATGTTCAGGAAATGTTAAATACAGCCAAAAGGAGGTAGGTGAATCTCTCAACCTGCCCAACCATTTAAAATTACATTGCCCAGAAAAGGGAGCTCTGACCAGACTACACCCACCATATTTCATTTCTTTGCTGGGCATCCATTTTAAGACCATTGGCTAATTGATGCCCATCTCATGGTGGACCTCCAGAATGTGTAAAGCAGATTCACAGAACACTGGTAATTAACTTGTTTGAGTCGGATGAGACTGAACACCCACACACAAGTTACATGAAGGGGATTTACTACTTCAGACAGGCAGCAAGAGACAACAGAAGCCCAGGATTCAGGATGAGCTGGTTCCCCAGGGCTCAGGAAAGCTGCCCGGAGTGGATGGAGTCTCCCACATGTGCTTCACTTGCCCAGCAGCTAAAGGTTCCCCCAAAAGCGACCTCCCTGGGTTTTATACCCCAGGGAACATGAGTTGCTGGGATAAAGCATTGAAGGACATCCTGTTTCTAGTGGGGGAGCTGGAGAGAATTCAGGCTGTTCCAGTCAGTCCCTCCCTATCTCAGGATGTTGCACTCCCAGCACATTCTACAGTTATTCTTGAGAACTGCAAGCAAGAAAGTCGGGGAGAACTGGGCCAGTCCAAGGTCACCCAGAAAACTGTCCTGCATGATGGTAAAAGATCTGGAAACTGCCAGGGAGGAATGGGTGCTGGTCTGGAAAAGTGCATGTGGGCCTTTTGGAGAGCCTGGTTCAGAAGCACAGCTACTGCTATTGCTTGACTGAAGCACTGCTCTATGGGAAGTTCACCCTCTTTGATTAAGTGAGCAACTTCAGAAGCACCCAGATCTACAGAACTAGCCTGGAAAAGGAAAAGGGAGAGTATGGGAAGCATAAGACCTAACTTCAAATCTTAGAAAGCCTGTTTTATAGAAGTGGGATTCACTGTGAGAAGTTCCAGAGATCAGGCCTCATGGTTAGAAGCCACAGGAGGACTTTACAAACTGAGCAGGGCAAGCACCCATGAGCTAGGCTGCCTGTGAGGTCCCGGGCATGTTCAACCATCTAGACTGTCAAAGAATCAATTGCAGGACTCGAAGCAGGGGAAGCTGGAGAAGATGCCAGCTAAGGTCCTCGCCTGCTCTGTGACGATGATTCAAATGCATCCAGGTGGTAGACACCCCACCTGCCAGGAACAGCTCTCAATCTCAGAACCATTCAGTCAACACGTATTTTGAGTTGGATTTTCTAATTATTCTAGAACTTATTTGGATCTTGCCATGAACCAAATTAGCCCTTTCCACATTAGCTGCAGTCCCTGGAGTATTAAAAATGCTGCCAAGCCTTAGGTTTTACTACTTATAGAGTAAGCCTTGTGTTCTAATAAAATGATGCTTAAAGCAGATACATACATCTTTTTTTCTATATTCTAAACAGTACATAGTTTGCCACCTCTCCTATAAATGGGTCTACCATCTTTTCAAGATTTTCTCCCATAAGCACTTGAAAGCACTTCTGTAAGCCCACAAGATACTGAATTGAAAGATTTATATAAACACCTGCAGGCAGATCTCTTTTGATACTTGTCCAAGGCACAATCATGAAGAAGGGACCACAAAATAAGTCAGCTAATTACATGTCACTTTAAAACCACTGGATGTAGACTAAAGGCTGCTGAAAGGTTTTGAGCAATACTGACTCTGCCTTGGACACCATGAGTAATGTGATGCATGCTACTCATGTCTTTTCCTGGGCACCTCAATCTGGCAACTTCTTTTCTAAGCAGTAATTAAATCAGTGAAAATTGCATATAGTCATGTGAGTGGCAAAAATTTTTAACAGCAATCATGAAACCAACCCCCCCACACACACACACCGCTCAATACACTTTAAAAATCTACAATTGGCAAATTTGAAATATCAGATCCATGCTAATTTATTTTGCAAGCTACTCCAAGGAAGCCAGACATCAGCCCGTCCCCTGCTGTTAGATGAAAGGTTCCAGAAAGTCCTGCATAGGTGACGGCAGGATGCAGTGGGCTCTCTCCTCCCTTCCCTGGCACCATTTGGGTGGCATCATTGTGAAATGCTCTTTCTGCCGCTGGTACTGGCATCCTGTCAAATCTCAATTTGACACTCTGGTGTGCGCTGAGTCACAGCAGGTGCAAGACTTAGGTAACTGCTTTGTGCCCACATTTGAATATTTCAGCTCGTGAGCAAGTTGGCTCAGGTGTGCTTCCTTGTCTCATTAGCCATGGTTTTCTCAACCCAAGAGCGGTTGACTACCCAGCGTGACCTGAACTGGTTGCTTCATCAAATATTGACAGCATGTTTGAAGTTCTCCTTTTATTCTTACGAGGTAATTTCCTTCTGTGGTACTTTCCTTCAGAAAGTACTGTTTCAAGCAGTACCCAGACCTGGCCCTGAAATCATGTCTGCAGATGTCATGGAAGGGAGGCAGGCCTTGTATTTGGCCTTAGTAGCACCTCACCACCTTGTTCCTCACCCAGACTGCCAAGCACAGGGAAGCACATACCTCCTCTGTGAACAGGGAAAATAACCAGCTGACTCAGATTCACAAAGAACTTAGCAACAAATAATGAGAGCTTTAGCATCTCATGCTTGATAAGTGGGCAGGACCAAATAGATACTGTACCATTTTTTTTTGTTTTTAGAGACAGGGGTCTTGCTATGTTGCCCAGGCTGGAGTGGAGTGGTGCAATCATAGCTCACTACAGCCTCGAACTCCTGGACTCAAGCAATTCTTCTGCCTCAGCCTCTCGAGTAGCTGGGTCCACAGACATATGCCACCACTTTGTCTGACTTGTACCTACTTTTTAAGGTTAACAATGATTATGAATTGGGAGGTGGCTCTCAGACTGACACAGGGACTGAGGCTGCTAATTAGAGAATGCCAAAGCAGTCTGTTAGAAACAATCAAGGCTTACTAGACACCCATGAGGTTTGCCTTTAACACACCAAGCTACTGTGTGACTTCACAATGGAACCAAGGATGAACCGAGGACTCAGCTTCACGCTACACCTCACTGGACTGGCCCAGAGGTGCTGCTGAGAGAACACAGAGGGACATAGAAGTGAGAGGTGGGAAGAACTAGAAGCCCAATATTCATGATTTTGTGCAGAAGTATAGAGCTGAGGAATGACCCAGAGGATGTGAGACCCTGTCTCTAAAAATAACAATAAAATAAGGAGTGCAGAGGCACAACCATAGCTCACTGCAGCCTTGAACTCCTGGCCTCAAGCCATCCTCCCGCCTCAGCCTCACAAGTAGCTGGGACCACAGGTGCATACCACCATGTCCAGCTGATGGTTTTCTTAAATTTTTTGAGAGATGAGGTCTCAAACTCCTGGGCTCAAGTCATCCTCCCACCTTGGCCTCCCAAAGTGCTGGGATTACAGGTATGAACTACAACACCTAGCTTAAATTTAAAAAAAAAAACAAAAAACAAAAAACATCAGTATATTTCTAGAGCACCAAGTGTAAGGGGCCAGATTTTTCCGAGACAAAAGTGAAAATGGATGGTATCAGGAGGGGGACAATAGTAGTTGCTTGGCCTGGCATTAGAGCCCCAGATTACCATGAGAGGGGAGGAAAGTGGGGCTGGAGACACTGCACTGGGCAGCTGGCATGGTACTGGCATAGAAGGTCGGATTCCTGCCCTGAAAAGCTGGGGCAGTGACTGCACAGAGCCCCTGGTGCAGACAGGCCAGACAGCCGGCCGCCGCAGAAACTTCTGAACCCCTGGGACTTTGAGGCACTTGGCACTCTCCCCACCCCACTTTCATCGAACTATTATCAAGAGGAAGGAAAAATATATTTCAGAATCCCATGAAAACTCTGGAATGAGCCAAATCTTCTTTTCTTGTGTAAAAAAAGAAAAAGAAAAAGCAAGCTGAGTGATCAGAAAATGAAAAATTATAACCTGACATTAAGTTTGAAACTTTAGTGAGTGACCTGAAGAGAACAGGATGGGAGATACATGGGGGCCTCTAGAAAGGAGGCCACCAGGGGAAATCAAGTAACCTAGAGACACAGATATGAGCCGGCCATCACCCCTTCTTACCCGGAAGAGAGCAGCAAACCATGACCTAGGCCTATGAGCCTGGAAAGGGGGCCTATGACCCTCCTTATCCTCGAAATAGCTGTCTGTGCGATGAGGACCACAGCTTTCCCTCACTCTCTCACTGGTGGCTATGTCTGCTCCCTCCCTGCCTTGGCTCCTGT